>NC_143057.1:65128250-65437666 GCF_052426305.1 Pelodiscus sinensis
GTAGTGCTTCTCTTGGGCTTTAACTGTAAAAGCCTGGCAAAATTAAGCTAAGGACTTACTGGTAAATATTTGTTTAAACCCCCAAATCCCTGTAATCGTTCCTACCACGATTATGCTCCAGGTACTGTATCATCTTTTTTCTGCTTCTAGTCATTGTCACACTGGGAAGTTGCATAGGGCTGATCACTGGGTGTGTGTGTGTAGCAAAATATTCAGCTTCACAGACAGGAATTTATTGATCAGTAAATTACACACACAATTTCCTTTCTTTTTTGGTGACAAAATCTGCAGAAAATATTTAATGCTGAACTAGTCCAAGGCAAAAGAACACTAGTTTCATTAAGTATCCTTTAGAATTATGCTTGCGTTGAGGAAAATGATTTATTTTGTTCTGTGAAGGTGTCAAACAAGGAACGTTATATATTTCACTCTTTATGGGTTCAGCCCAAAAAGAGAGAAAATACTGTTGTACCATAACCCAGGGCTGGGGTGAATAAGGTAACAAGAACACTTTTTCGAATTGCATTTCTGAGGTTGTTTACTCCACAGCTGGGCCAGACTGATTGTTTCCTGTCTTCAATTAAAATACAGACATTGGTAACCTCAAGGTAAGAAACATAAATATTCTTCAAACATTCAGACTTCAAACAAAAGCCTTAAGTGAGAGGATTCCTTGCTATTACATTGCTGTGAGATGCAGCTCTTTTCTTGCCTCCTTTCTTTCAGGAATTTAAACACAACGTCCTATTCTCATCTACTACCCAAACTGTTTTTGATCATTTGCCCCTGCTCTGTTGTTCAGCTCAGAACAGAAAACATAAGGTAGGACAAAAGGGACAAAATGCACCATGTAACAAAGTCCTAGGAAGTTTACTTATATTCACAACTTCAGCAACACTTTAAGCTGGAGAAACTCAGGGTATTCTTTGCAGGACAGAGCTGTATTCTTACCCTATGTCTTGTGCATTGCTCTGAGTGCCCATGCATTTTTGGATGGAGTTTCAGGTATTTTGTGTAACATTCAGTATAAAACTCTAAGGGTGTGTCTAGACTACCTAGTTTTGTCCACAAAAGTGGACTTTTGTCGACAAAACTATACCAGCGTCTACACTACCGCTGAGTTCTGTCGACATAACGTCAACAGAACTCAGCAGTTTTGTCGACGCTGGTATACCTCATTTTACGAGGTATAACACCTTCTGTTGACAGAACTCTGTCGACAGAAGGTGTTATTGCCTGTAACATTGCGTCCAGACTACGGAGTTCTGTCGACAAAGCAGCTTGCTTTGTCGACAGAACTCAATGTGTCTGGACGCTCTTTGTCGACGGAAGTTTTGTCGACAGTATCTGTCGACAAAACTTCCGTCCACAAAACGCGGTAGTCTAGACGTACCCTAATTGTTTTCAGACTTGCCTACTTGAGATACTGCTCATCTCCATGTGTTGTACTGTCATAACAGCATTCATTGGAGGTGTGATAGCTGTCAGGCCCTGTAACGGGGTGGCGGGCTCCAGCGCGGAGAAGCGCACGGCACCCCGCACTCCCCGACAAGCCAAGGGCAGGGAAGGCTCCGGCGAGGAGGACACAGGTCCCACCGCAGCAGCAGGAGGAGCAGGGCTCTGGGGACATTGCCGGGTACGGGCTGTGTTTTGGTGCACGTGCCCAGGATGTACCGGGGCAGCCGGGGGCCAGCACGTCTCTGATGGGGGCTCCCCCACGGCTGACGTCATCACCCTGTGCCCGGGGGAGGGGGCGGGGCCAGGGGAAGCAGGCCCTTCAAAAGACGCCTGGAACAGGCAGGAAGGGAGAAAGGAGAGCGCCTTGGAGAATGCAGGAGGGACCACAACAAGGCGGTTCGGGAGCAGGGCAAGGCATGGTGGACCAGGAG
This sequence comes from Pelodiscus sinensis, assembly GCF_052426305.1. NCBI lineage: Eukaryota > Metazoa > Chordata > Testudines > Trionychidae > Pelodiscus > Pelodiscus sinensis. The sequence goes on from NC_143057.1 coordinate 65,130,140, forward strand.
GAAGTGACCCAGGATGGGGAACAAACTCCCCGAGGGTTGGTGAGTTTCGGGGAATGCCCCACCAACCAGGCGGCACTAGGGTGCTGCTGCCTTTAAGGGTCCTGGGTTGGAACCCAGAGTGGGGGTGGGCCCAAGTCCCCCTCCCGCCACGGCAAGAGGCACCTCATGGACGAGATTAAGACTGAGTTTGCGACCCATGGAGCCACGAACTTAGCCATAAAGCGGGACTAGGTGACAGGAAACAATGGTGGGGGAATGTACACGGGCGGCTAACCCCAATGATGAATAGGCTGTAAGCCGGAGGGGTAGCCCAACTCGTGACAGGCCCTAAGTTTAAAAGAGTGGTGGTAGGGCATTTCCCACAGAGAAGCCTTGATTCTTCTTTGATTGCTCATGAGCACTCCAGTTTAGATGTGTGCACACAGCGTGCATGCGCCGTCGGAGGCTTTTCCCTCAGTAGTACCCTTAGGGCCAGCAGGTAGCCCCCTGGAGTGGGGCTGATATATCGGCCCATATATACCCCTGCTGGCCCCCTCACCCACTCAGTTCCTTCTTACTGCTGTGACGGTCATTGGAACAACTCTCAGCTTGGCTTCTAGTCATTCTCTTCACTGTTCTTCTTTGTTAACAATCTTCTGTTAAGTATCTGTTAATTTAGTTAAAGACTTTCATTTGTAGTTTTCTTTTTACCCCACTGCGGCACACCGTGCGCCCGCAGCAGGGCATGCCTGGCCCTCAAGGCTTTAACCCCTGAAAGAAGTGCAACAAGTCTATGCCGTGTGGTAACCCACATTCATCATGTTTGAAGTGCCTGGGAGAATTGCACATTACAGACGTGTGCAAGATTTGTAAGGCATTTAAGCCAAGGACCAAACAAGAGCGCGAGTCATGGCTCAAGGCACTCCTGATGGAGGCAGAACTCCGAACGGCACCAGCTCCAGCACTGGCAGCAGACTTGGCACTGAGCTCCAACAGCGTACCGGCCTCAGTGCATGACAGCTTCGCTCACCGTGCCTCCCCGTACCGCACAGGGCCAGACGTTGCTCCCAGTTGCCGGTACCAATATGGAAGAGGAGGCCTAATAGGGGTCGGTCCCCACCCAGGCACGCGCCCTCCATGTGCTCTACAATGGGGCACACAGTGCTAGCCAGTCCAGAGCCCGGCCTTCTAGGTCAGGTGACTACTCCTCCCTCTGGAGGGATGTAAGTCCTTCAGAGGATCTCCCGGACCCATCCACCCTGGAGGCTTTGGAGGCAGCAATGGTCCTTATAGACTCTTCTCCCTTCACTCCAGCACCCTCCAGATGGCACAGGGATGATCCAGGCCGTACAGATGCCCCCGTGGGTGATATGGCAAAGGGATCATCATCCTCTTCCCTGGACGAGGCTCTGCTGACTCTGCACCCTCCATGCCCTCCATGGATGCCAGGGCCCACCAAGATCTCCTCCACTGCCTGGCCCAAAGTCTTGGAGTCCAAGTGGACAAGGTCTCTAGGGACTCGGACCCAACCATCGACATCTTGCACGCAGACACTCCTTCCAGAGTGGCATTGCTGATCAACAAGACGGTAGCCAAGATCTCAGCAGCCTTGTGTCAAACCCTGGTGTCCATCCCGCCCACCAATAAGCATGCGGAACGGCGGTATTTTGTCCTTCAAGAGGGTAATGAACACCTCTTCTCCCACCCTCCCCCCAGGTTCTTTAGTAGGTCAGGCAGTCAACCAGAGGGAGAGGCAGGGACAGCCCGCGGCCACCCCTAAGAACAGGGAGGCTAAAAAGACCGACTTACTGGGCAGAAAAGTCTATGCATCCGGGGTCATCCAATATCAAATTGCCAACCAACAAGTTTTTCTGTCCAGATATACCTACAACACCTGGGCATCAATGGGCAAGTTTACAGACTTGCTCCCCAGAGACTCCCCTGCGGAGTATAAGGTCCTTCAGGAGGAGGGGAGAGTCATTTCTCAAACGGTGCTATAAGCAGCACTCGATGTGGCTGATGCGGCTTCTCGAGTCGTGGCTGATGCGGCTTCTCGAGTCATGGCCACCAAAGACAAAATTCAAAATGGTGACTCTGGCATCCATCATTCCTTCCCTAGCCCCCAGAGATTGGTACGCTGCACTCAACTTAAAAGAAGCTTATTTTCATGTTTCAGTCGCCCCCTTCCACCGAAGGTTCCTGCGATTCACTGTGGGCCAGGACCGCTACCAATTCACGGACCTCACCTTTAGTATTTCTATGCCCCACCCTGGGTCTTCACCAAATGTATGGCGGTGGTAGCCACCAAGCTCAGAAAAAGGGGAGTCCAAGTGTTCCCTTATTTGAATTATTGGCTCCTCTGAGGGGAATCGGAAAACCAGGTGAGAGGCCACATGGCCATAGTCCACGAACTTTTAAAAAAACTAGGTCTTCTTTTAAACTTGGTCAAATCCACCTTAACTCCTACCCAGACAATAGAATTCGTGAGTGCGACCCTGGATTCCTGGTCTCAGAGAGCCTCTCTACCCAGCTCCCACTTTCTCATGCTACAGTTGGTTGTCAGGTCACTCCAAAACTTGCCAGTGACTACTGCCTGGGCTCTTGGGCATAATGGCTGCCTGCGCTTATGTAGTGCAACATGCCAGACTGTGCATGTGCCCACTTCAGATGTGGCTATCGTGAGTCCTCAACCCGGCCATCCACTCGTGGGACAGAGCGTTAACTGTCCCCGTCCTCCTTGCGCTGGAATGGTGGACCCATCAAGTGGAAGTCTGCACAGGGGTCCCATTCTCCTGGCCAGTCCCATCCATCTGACTGGTCACAGATGCATCGGGCATGGGTTAGGGAGCCCACCTGGGAGAGCTGCACACTCAAGGTACGTGGTCCCCCTGCGAAACCTCCCTGCATATCAATATCAGGGAACTCAGGGCCATCCGGCTGGCTTGTGTAGTTTTCCTTCCCCACTTGAGGGGCAAGACTGCCCTCATCCTGTCAGACAACATGATAGCAATAGCCTATATAAACAAGCAGGGTGGGCTCGTTCACCTCACCTGTGTTCAGAGGCGATCAGCCTATGGGAACACTGTATCGGGGCAGATATCCACCTGGTGGCCTTATATCTCCTGGGCTCACAGAGCATCCTAGCAGACTGATTGAGCAGATCGTTTGTGAGCCATGAATGGTCCCTGCGTTGGGATGTTGCCCAATCCATCTTCCGCATGTAGGGGTTTCCCCATCTGGATCTGTTCGCCACAGGGCAGAACACAAAGTGCCCCCACTACTGCTCTCTCATGGGACATGGTCAGGAGGTCCTAGGGGACACTCTCCTCCTCCACTGGCCACAAGGCCCGCTATAAGCCTTCTTACTAGTTCACAAGATCCTGTTGAAAGTGCGGGAGTTCAGGGCGTCATTAATTCTAATCGCTCCAGCATGGCCCAGACATCATTGGTTTTCGACCCTCCTCAGCCTCTCATATGAGAGGCCCGTAACCCTCCCACTAGTCCAGGACCTGATATCCCAGGACTCGGGCAGGCTTCACCACCCAGACCTACAGTCCCTCCGTTTGACAGCATGGAAGCTCCATGGTTAACGGCAGAAGAGCTCCAGCACTATCAATGAGTCCAAGAAGTCCTGGGTAGCAGAAATCCTTCCTCTAGAACTACATACCTCGCTAAGTGGAAGCAGTTTGGCTGTTGGGCTTCTCAGAATGGAGTACACCCAATTTGGGCATCAGTCCCTTTGATCCTGGATTACTTGTTGTACTTTAGGCTCCAGCATCACTCTTCCTCTTCTATTAAGGTCCACCTAGCAGCCATTTCGGCCTTCTACCCAGGAGAAAGGGGGAAAACGCTATTTGCCAACCCTATGGTCAACAGGTTCCTAAAATGAATGGACAGACTCTATCTGTATGTCCGGCAACCTGTTCTCCAGTGGGACCTAAACCTGGTACTATCCAAACTTATGGGGCCCCCGTTCGAACTGCTAGCCACGTGCTCCCTCCTTCACCTATCATATAAAGTGTCTCTCCTAGTGGCAATCATATCCGCGAGGCGGGTGTCTGAGCTTAGCACGTTGATGTCAGATCCCCCCCTACACAGTATTTTTTAAAGACAAGGTCTGGCTCCACCCTCACCCAGCTTTTTTGCCGAAGGTCGTTTCTGCATTCCACACTTCCCAGGATATTTTTCTACCAGTTTTTTACCCAAAACTGCATGCATTGGGGAAAGAGCAAGCTTTACACGTTAGATGTCCATAGGGTGCTAGCCTTTTATTTAGACAGGACCTAACCGTTCCGAAAATCACCACAACTTTTCATAGCTATTACGGAATGCATGAGAGGCCAATTTGTATCCACTCAGTGGATTGCCTCATGGATAACTGCCTGTATCAGGGAGTACTACTCTCTAGCAGGCATTTCAGCCCCAACCCTTAGAGCACACTCCACGAGACCTGTGGCAGTTTCCACAGCTTTCGCAGCGCAGGTTCCCATCCTGGACATCTGTAGGGTTGCCACATGGTCCTCAGTCCACATGTTCACCAATCATTATGCGTTGTCCCATCAGGCCAGAGAGGATGCTGCCCTAGGTAGGGCGGTCCTTAACTCATCTGTGGTTTTGACATCCGGCCCTCCGCCTAGTTAGGTTTTGCTTTGGAGTTACCTATATCGGAATGCACATGAACAATCACTTGAAGAAGAAAGAACGGCTACTTACCTCGTAACTGTGATTCTTCAAGATGTGTTGCTCATGTCCATTCCAAATCCCCGCCCACTGCCCTTTATCCAGAATATGCCAGTAAGAAGGAACTGAGTGGGTGAGGGAGTCAGCAGGGGTATATATGGGCCAATATATTGGTGCCACTCCAGGGGGCTCCCTGTAGGCCCTAAGGGTACTGCTGAGGGGTAAGTCTCTGACGGTGCGTGCACACTGCACGCACACACCTATATTGGAATGTACATGAGCAACACATCTCGAAGAATCACAGTTACGAGGTAAGTAACCGTTCTTTCTGGACCACCCACCACGTGAATTTCCACCCTTGCGCTATGTCTAGACTACAAGCCTCTTTCGAAAGAGAGCATCTAGACTGCAACCACTTCTTTTGAGAAAGCCCTGTTTGCAATCAAGACTGCCTTTTTTTGAAAAAAGGTGTTCTTCCTTGTAAAATGAGGTCGAAAAACCGTCGTGTTCTTTCGATTTAATTTTGAAAAAACTCGGCAGCAGTCTAGATGCAGAAGAAGTTTTTTTTAGAAAAAAAGCCACTTTTTTCAAAAAAAAACCCTGTAGTCTAGACACACCCTTGCTGCTGATGTTGCCTGGCTGGAGACATTTTTGCAAGGCTAAAATAAGAGAGCAGCAGCTCATCTGGTTGCAGTGTAACAGCTGCTTTGGCAAAAAAAGTTTGAGATGGAAACTTAGGGAAAAACAGGGTGAATTAAATTTAGTGGAAGTCACAAAGTATGGAATACATTTGATAATTAATTCTAGTTATTTAAGACCCTAAATTTAGGCCCCCCTTTTCTTAGAGACTGGCCTTTCATTTATTTTTACTGTAATATGAAAACTGAATGGTGAATAAGTAATGTAGATAAGTAAAATGTAAGTGAGCAGTGGAGACAGGCTCTATAGTTAGGAGAGTTGCATATTTTTCCTGTTCCTCATGTTCAGGCAGAGGTGGGTTTTTTTTTTTTCTTGTATGTAGGTTTCAACCAGCTCTTTATAATCCCCATCATACAGTGTCCCAGCAGTTCCTTTTTTAACGTGGGTAGACTTTAATTAAACTGCAATAAATGTAGTTGCTGCCCACTTAGCATGCTCAGAAGTGATATGTCAAGCACTTGTCATTTTTTAATTTCCCATTCTCCCCAAAGTCCTTACATATCTCTGATGTCAGCTTTCAAGATTTTTACCATTAGCTATTTTGGCTGTGCATGTGTTATGTTTTTTCCACTGTTAAAAAAAAGTTTCTACAATTCCAAATATCTGAAGGGATTTTTCTCACATTTCTCTCCACACTCCAAACAACCCCCATCTCTCATGTTCATTCAGGGTATGTCTACACTGCATTCCTCTTTAGAGAGAAGAAAGCACATGCGGCCGAATGAAATTGCAAATGAAGTGTGGACTTGAATTTCCTGTGCTTCATTTGCATAATGTTATCTGGGCGCTTTTTCAAAATACCCTATATTGAAAGAGAAAACTCAGTCTAGATGGAGTTATTTTGAAAAAAACCCTTCTTTCGAAATAACCCTTAAACCTCATTTTTTAAGGAGGAAGGGTTATTTTGAAAGAAGGGTTTTTTCAAAATAACCCCGTCTAGACTGTTTCTTTTGAAATAGGGTATTTTGAAAAAGTGCCCGGATGCAATTATGCAAATGAAGCGCAGGAAATTCAAATCCACACTTCATTTGCAATTTCACTCGGCTGCATTTGCATTCCTCTCTCGAAAGAGGAATGCAGTGTAGACATACCCTCAGACATCAGCCATGGGTCATTTCAACCCAATTGGCTAATATTTCAGAGAAGCAAGTGTATGCAAACAAGCATTAGAATGAAAACTGGCTTGCTACTTGATTACTTGGGCATACAAATTGGTATAAATATGTAACAGTCAAAAAATTAGCAGAAGCTTTGACTTAGCTTTGGGCAGAGGATGTTGCCATGTCATACTTTCATCTTTATTGCTAGACTACTGCAGAGCAATATACCTCAGCATGATGCCTTCTACACATCAGAAACTGCAAGTAGTACATAATGCTGCAGCACATCTCCTCAGCAACATGAGCTATCATAAACACATCACGCCTGTCTCCCACTCTCTACATTGGCTTCCCATAGAATAGTGAGGCAAGTTCAAGGATTTGGTCCTTCCAAGTGATCCGTGGCCCCAGATATCTAAAAGATGGACTAAAGCTCCAGGATGAAAACTATGACTGTCAACTTCACCCCTTGGGCACCTTGGAACTTTCTCCAGTAAGGATAAAGTTTGTCCAGGGTTGGGAAAGGGAGACTAAGCCATGAAAGTAGAGCTCTTTCATTCTGAGTTAACATTAGAATGCCCTTTAACTGCAAAACTAGAAAGCCATTGTCCAATGTATGAACCTTTAAAAAATAAAATGGAATCATCAAAATATCCTTAAAACTATAAAACTACATAATTTAATAGAAATACTGGCCAGTTTAGTTGAATGTAACATTAAGCTGCATATTAAGAAATAATTGGGAGAATAGGGCACAGGACTCAGAGCCAGGAGACAGGTGTTCACTTACTGGTTCTGCCTCTGACTACATAGAGAAGTGACTAAGTTAGCCCTCGGTGCCTCATTTCTCCCAGTTACTAACTAGGGAGGCAAAACCTTGTGTACCTCTCATTTGCCTTTATCCATTTATATTTCTGAAATGCTTTGACCTCTTATGATTGAACAGATACCCAAAGTGTTATGGGTTATTATTACTAACTAGACAATTAGCCTGTCATAAGACGGGATTTTCAGGTCTCTCCTCCACATCGGTCTTCTCTCCTGAGCCTCCGGTCTCTCGCTCCGTGTCTTTTTCTCTCTCTCTCCTCCTCCTACTGTCTCCCCCACTCTCTCTCAGCTTTCCTCCGCCTTCTGCCTCTCTCTCTGTCTCTCTCTTTCTCTTCTCCCCATCCTGCCTCTCACTCTCTCTCCGCTCTCCTCTGTCTCCGTCAGGGATGCACGCTTGTCGAGGCCCTGCCCTCTAGGCATGTACGTCACCGCCCTTCGCCTCCCGCTGTGGTGCTCGGCTGACTTCTGCACCGCTCATCCGGGCCACTGCGCAGGAGCAAGCGGCGCAAACGGCCTCTCTCTTTCTTCCCCTCCTACTGCCTCGCCCTCTCTCTCTCTCAGCTTTCGTCTGCCTCCTGCCTCTCTCTCTGTCTCTCTCTCTTTCTCTTCTCCCCCTCCCGCCTCTCACTCTGTGTTTCTCTTTTCCTCTTCCTGCTGCATCTCTCTCACTCTTTCTCTCGCTATCCTCCTCTCTGTCTCCTCTGCATCCTCTGTGTCTGCTCCACTTTCCTCCTTTTGAATCCGGTGCCCTTTCCTGATGTCAGAGACGCGTGCTCGTCCAGGCCCTGCCCCCTGGCTGTTCCCTCTGGGCGGCGTTGTTGCCTCCCACCATGGCGCTCGACTGACTTCTGCACCACTCAGCTGGGCCACCGCGTGGGAGCAAGTGGCTGCTTGGCCCCCTGCTGCATGGGGAGCGCGGACCCCAAACGGCCACTTGTGCCACTTGCTCCCACGCGGCAGCCCAGCTGAGCGGCACAGAAGTCAGCCGAGTGCCATGGCGGGAGGCAACAGTGCCACCCAGAGGGAACAGCCAGTGTTTCAGCGTTACAGAGTCACAGACATTGGGCTACTATATATATGATTACTATAAAAAAAGACCATTACCTTCCAAAGCAATGCATCAAGGTGTTTTGTTCTAGGTTCCAATAAGGCGAGTTGAAATTTTATATCCTGGCTGCCTATTGCCTTTGAAAACAGAAAATCCAAATTCTTTCAATGAAAGAGTTAACATGACCAGCCTCAGATTAACTGAATGTTAATGCTGTTTCTTTTCATTTTCCTTAGTCTAGAGCGTTATACACACAGCTTGTCAATGATTCCACCATGCAGTCTAGCTGAATTATTGCTTTTTTTTAGCAAGCATTTCTGTATCACATAAATTATAGAACTCTATGTTCTTACAACTTTCAAAATGCTGCATAGAGTCAAGCTTTTCAATAGCAATTGCAATAAAGAATAAATGCTGCAACCCCCTTCATATTTCAGTAAAAGTAATTTCCATTTGTAGTCTCCTGCATATGTTCACAGGAACAGTTAAGTGCATGAAGAATATTTGCATTAGATCAGCCAAAGATAGAAGCAAAATGCATGAATGGATCAATGAAATCCATTCATTGGTTATGGTCCCAAAGTCCTTCAGGGAGTGTCACATATCCCCAGGCTATCCCTGAGTGCTAAATTTAGCCATTGCATCTCTGAGCTAGCTGAAAGACAAGTAAAATGACATGTAGCCATGCAATTCCCTATTGACTAGGCATCTGTGAAGGCTCCAGGCACTAGCTCCTCCAGCAAGGCTGTGCAGTAAATTAAACCCAATAAATTTGCTTCAGAAAAATACTTGTTCTCTAGAATAGTATCAGAGAAATGTAGGCGCTATATTAAATCCTTCCCTTTGTGAGGCTCTGTGAGGTGTGCACTAGACTCGAAGCCCCCTACTGGAGGCGTGTGGCCTTGCCTCACTCTGTCCCCATGGAAAAGAGCAAAGAAGTCCTTCAGGCAAGCTAGAGTGGCTGCTTCTGCTGCAGCCAATCAGGGCCCAACAAGCCAGCACAAAGAAGCTGCTGGACTAGGGCTTGTTAGTTCCTCTTTGGGCTCAAGGCAGACAGCACCCAGGGATGGACTTGTTATGCTTAAACGAAGCACACGAGATCTTTTATGGGGGAAAAGGCAGTACGCCGCATTTATTGAGAATACAACAGTTGCATATGCTTTTCAATCACACACACACACACACACAAAATATCATGCATACACAGTTCTGCCAGATGATATCATAGTTACCAGTTCAGAGTCTGTGTCAATCTAGTGGCCAGCTAGATTGAACACAAGGGGGAGCAGGGCCTTGTCGGTTGATTGATCCGATACTCTTCTCAAGACAGTGTGGCAGACGAACCTAAAGTTCCATAGCAAAGTACACTGCTATTTATAATCCTTCTTCTCTGTTAAAATCCATGGATCCTGCTCTGTTAGTTTGTGACTGGAATGCTATCTTGGTAATATCAATTGTTCCCAAAACATCTCTTGAAGGTTCATCCTGTAATCATAGAATCATAGGACTGGAAGGGACCTCGAGAGGTCATCGAGTCCAGCCCCCCGCCCTCAAGGCAGGACCAAGCTCTGTCTACACCATCCCTGACAGATGTCTATCTAACCTGTTCTTAAATATCTCCAGAGAGGGAGATTCCACCACCTCCCTTGGCAATTTATTCCAATATTTGACCACCCTGACAGTTAGGAATTTTTTCCTAATGTCCAATCTAAACCTCCCCTGCTGCACTTTAAGCCCATTACTCCTTGTCCTGTCCTCAGAAACCAAGAGGAACAAATTTTCTCCTTCCTCCTTGTGACACCCTTTTAGATATTTGAAAACCGCTATCATGTCCCCCCTTAATCTTCTTTTTTCCAAACTAAACAAGCCCAGTTCATGAAGCCTGGCTTCATAGGTCATGTTCTCTAGACCTTTAATCATTCTTGTCGCTCTTCTCTGTACCCTTTCCAATTTCTCCATATCTTTCTTGAAATGTGGCGCCCAGAACTGGACACAGTACTTCAGCTGAGGCCTAACTAGTGCAGAGTAGAGCGGCAGAATGACTTCACGAGTTTTGCTTACAACACACCTGTTGATACAACCTAGAATCATATTTGCTTTTTTTGCAGCAGCATCACACTGTCGACTCATATTCAACTTGTGGTCCACTATGACCCCTAGATCCCTTTCCGCCATGCTCCTTCCTAGACAGTCGCTTCCCATCTTGTATGTATGGAACTGATTGTTCCTTCCTAAGTGGAGCACTTTGCATTTCTCTTTATTAAACTTCATCCTGTTTACCTCAGACCATTTCTCTAACTTGCTAAGGTCATTTTGGATTATGTCCCTATCCTCCAAAGAAGTTGCAACCCCACCCAGTTTGGTATCATCTGCAAACTTAATAAGCGTACTCTCTATCCCAATATCTACATCATTGATGAAGATATTGAACAGTATGGGTCCCAAAACAGACCCTTGAGGAACTCCACTTTTTATCCCTGTCCAGCAGGATTTAGCACCGTTCACAACAACTCTCTGACTACAGTTATTCAGCCAATTATGCACCCACCTTATCGTGGCCCTATCTAAGTTAGATTTGCCTAGTTTATCAATAAGAATATCATGCGAGACCGTATCAAATGCCTTACTAAAGTCTAGGTATATGACATCCACCGCTTCTCCCTTATCCACAAGGCTCGTTATCCTATCAAAGAAAGCTATCAGATTAGTTTGGCATGACTTGTTCTTCACAAACCCATGCTGGCTATTCCCTATCACTTTATTACCTTCCAAGTGTTTGCATATGATTTCCTTAATTACCTGCTCCATTATCTTCCCTGGGACAGACGTTAAACTGACCGGTCTTTAGTTTCCTGGGTTGTTCTTATTCCCCTTTTTATAGATGGGCACAATATTCGCCCTTTTCCAGTCTTCTGGAATCTCCCCCGTCGTCCATGATTTTTCAAAGATCATAGCTAAAGGCTCAGATACCTCCTCTATCAGCTCCTTGAGTATCCTGGGATGCATTTCATCAGGACCTGGTGACTTGCTGACATCTAACTTTCCTAAGTGATTTTTAACTTGTTCTTTGTGTATCCTATCTTTTAAACTTACCCTCTCTCTGCTTGTATTCACTACGTTAGGCACACCTCCAGAATTCTCAGAGAAGACCGAAACAAAGAAGTCATTGAGCATCTCCGCCATTTCCAAGTTTCCTGTTACTGCTTCTCCCTCCTCACTGACAGTGGGCCTACCCTGTCCTTGGTCTTCTTCTTGCTTCTAATGTATTTATAAAAGGTCTTCTTGTTTCCCTTTATGCCTGTAGCTAGTTTGATCTCATTTTGTGCCTTTGCCTTTCTAATCTTGCTCCTGCATTCCCGTGTTGCTTGCCTATATTCATCCTTTGTTATTTGTCCTAGTTTCCATTTTTTATAGGACTCCTTTTTTATTTTGAGATCATGCAAGATCTCCTTGTTAAGCCAAGCTGGTCTTTTGCCGTATTTTTTATCTTTCCTACACAGCGGAATTGTTTGCTTTTGGGCCCTTAACAACGTCCCTTTGAAATACTTCCAACTCTCCTCAGTTGTTTTTCCCTTCAGTCTTGCTTCCCGTGAGACCTTACCTACAAGTTCTCTGAGCTTATCAAAATCTGCCTTCCTGATCATCCTTTCGAGGTGCTTGCTCCACTTTAAGGCCATCAATCTGCCAATTATCCAATCTTCCTGTGAGTAGGGGATATATACCGGTGGTTATAAATGGCTCCTCTGCAGCCAGATTGTCTTGTGCTCTGGCCTTGCCCATACTCGCTCAACCCCCTTCTTTGGCCATCCGGTTCTAAAGCCATATAACTTTGCATCTTATCTTGGCACATTCTCACTCCTTACATACACAACTCTGGGAGGTTACAGATCTGCATAGCAAAGAAAAAGAGTTGTAAATTAAACAATTAAGGCTTGGCCTTCAACATTAACAGAATTCTTCTAATCTTCACAGCCGTAACACCCAGAACTGTTTTTCTACTTTAGAACATTTACTAAACTTCAAAACAAAGAAAATAGACCTTCAACTGAAAGGACTTAATTTGTAAAATATTAAATGTATGTTTATATATATGTATGTTTATATATATATATATATATATATATAATATGCCTTATATTGCTATACTATTGCTACTTTACTACTATATTATTATACCTAAAATAAGAAATATAAAAAGAATAAAACTTTCAATCCTAACAGACTGACTGGGAAAACAACAGTATCTTGGGTGGACTGCAGACCCAACTGAAGCCCAGGTCCCACAACGGAAGACGAGGCATGGTGGGTAGGGAAAACTGCAGAACCCTGTCCAGAGACAAAGCCCTGAGAGAAGGCAAAGATGGAGAAGATCCTTGGGGAAGTGGCCCAAAGAGTGCGTAGCAGTGGAACAGTAAGGACAGACACTTAGCGGACAACTGCTACTTACAGGGTCCCTGGGCCGGAACCCAGAGAAGTAGGTGGGCCTGCATTTCCACAACCTCCAAGTAACTACTCAAGGGGGAAGGAAAGAAGTCTGGTCCTAGTCAATCCAGAAGAAAGGGCATCTGGGATACCCTCCACTCCCAGAGCCAGTTACGGGAGTGGGAGCGTGTGGACATATGTTCTCAGCCAGAAGCAGGTGCTGGAGATAGGGTGAGCCCTTTTATCACAGGTGGAGCCAGAAGATGAGAAACGCTGGTAGTTCAGCAATTTAGCATGGAAAGCGTCGTGTGCCCCTCAGAAACCCACTTTTTTCAGAGCCTTATGTGTGTACCTCTGTGAGTCAATCTGATTTCTAAACTGAAAGAGCCTTTTAATTAATCTCTATTGAGAGTCCTGAAATTTGAGTGCAAAACGTGGAATCATAATCCATTATAAAAACAAATTAGTGCCATCTAACTTTTTTTTAAAAAAAAACAAGAATGTTATATGTTCTATTTTATAGCATGGCAGAAAAGAGCTTGCACTTACAGGAAAAAACACTTACCTACCAGCCAGTTTTCTGAATAAAAGAGCTTATCTGAATCGCAACACAAATGTTTTTAACAAAAATGAATACATTTAGGCAGTGGCCAAGGGCAAATCTAAAGGAAAATATTTGGCTACAGTAGCTATAATTCTCTAAATAAGGTTGCCTACTTTTCTAGATCAGAAATGGCTTTTCTTTGCCATTCTGGGAACGTGCCCTCAATAGTTGGTGAAGAGGAGTGAGTGAGATGAGGGAACTATATTAATCAAAAGAAATCAAGAAGTGTTAAGAACAGAAATGAGCATTCTTTCCCAAACTTTCATGTTGCAATGTTTATATCCTGAAATTCTTAGCATTCTGAGAGGCTAGAATCTAGGAAACACAAACTATCATTGCCATTAAATTAAGAGTAACATTTTCAAAAGAACCTACCTAAGTCACATGGGCCATTTGAAAATTTTAGCCAAGATGCCCAGATACCAGGGGTGGGCAATAATTGTTGATGTGGGGGGGTGGGGGACACTCCAAGATTGTGGAAAGTGGTCGAGGGCTGCATTCTTCCATGATATTAATGGAGGAGATGCAGGGTATGGGATTGAATTTTGGTGCAAAAGGGAGCTTGGGGTAAAGGACTGGGGTGCAGGAGGGAGAGTGAGGTCTGGGAGGGAGTTGGGGTGAAGGAAAAAGTTGTGACCTAGGGCAGGGGACTGGGTGAAGAGGTTTGGAATATGATATAGGGCAGGAGGGGGTTGTGACCTAGGACAGGGAACTGGGGTGCAAGGATTTGGTTAGGGAGGGCAGGGTGGTGGGTTCTAGTCCCACCCACCCAGGGAGGGGCAAGATAAAGGGCGCCCAGAAATTAAGGTGGTGGGGTGGGTTCTGGCGTGGCCTAGAGGATTAGGGATAGGGTTAGGGTTATTTGGTTGTAAACTAGGGTAGGAGGGGATTGTTACCTGGGGCAGGGGATTGAGGTGCCAGATCTGGGAGGGGGTATGGGTGCAAGACGGGGGCAGAGGGTTTGGGTACATTGAGAGGGGGGTAGGCGGTTGGGGAAGGGAGGGGCTTGGGTGCCAAGGCAGGCTCTGGCCAGGAGACTGACCAGCCAGCAGCCCAACCAACCTGCAGAGCTAAATGCTTGCAGACCTTAAAACATGTCTCCAACTGCCTGCCCAGCCATTTGCTTGTGTGAATAACAGTTGGAGAGGAGCGGGGGTGTGGTGCTTTGTGTGCTGCCTGTTATTCAAACAGGCAGCTCCCATTGGCTGGTTTCTGGCCAGAAACTGGCCAATGGAATTGTGTTGGGAGCAGGGGGAGCTCATGAAGTCTTCCCCGCTCTCCCCCGGGCTCACAATTTTAAGTGAAAAATGGCCTTGCAACCGCTTTTCTGAGAGGTCTGAGGAGCAAGCAGGAAGAGTCTGACTGGGGCTCCCTGCTCTGTCTGTGGGCTAGGTCAAGTGGCTTGGCAGGCCAGATTCAGCCTCCGGGCTGTATTTTGCCCAGGCCTACTATATACAATGGCAATAGGTGCCATAGAAATTTCTCACTTTTGTTCTCTATTCATCCAGGAGAAGTCTTAATCAACACTGATTAAAACAAAGACGACCTAGCCAACAATTATGCTGAAATATGTACCTCTGACTTTTTCCTCCTTCCTCTTGCTTCACAACTGCTGGCCACCTTAATTCTTATTAAAATAAATATAGAGCAAATCCTAGCTAGAATATCTGCAAAATAATCTCACTTGCTGGCCGCTAACCAAAACAATTGTATTGCTTTTTAATTTTTTTTACTTGCCCTTGGCTACACCTAAAACTATTCTTTTTGTTATCACAAAGCTTATTAATTAAGTTTTACTTAAGCTCTCTTCCTGAGAAAACTATTACTAATATGCTAGCATTTGTGTATCATTTATAAACTACAACAGCATAACACAAGGTGAAGGATACTTTTTGTTGTTATGTTCTTTACAGCAATAGCACAAACTGCCTAATGAAGTCATGGAAGCTCCTTCATTGGAGGTTTTCAAAAAGAGGCTGTATAGCCATCTGTCTTGAGTGGTTTAGACACAACATATACCCCATTTTTGCCCTTGATATTCCTTCCAAAAACATGGTCTATGATTCCATGTTCAGCTACTATATTAAGTTGTGAGCCTTAATTCCATAATGAGGTCCTTTTTTAGTTAATTTGTTTTTCTTGTCATTTTCTATTGTCTTCCTGGTTAGTACTTAGTATGCAGAGTCTTCTTTGTGGGTGAAATAACAAATCCTTAAACTATGTCAAAAAACTTTATAAAAGGGAAGGATTGAACAGTTGCTTTCCTGATGGTGATAATGTTGAGCATGGTTTAGCTAACATTGTTTAAAAGGAAAAGCTGCTTTGGCTATACAGCAACTGTCTTCAAAGATGGGTAAGATGTATTTCGGTACTTCTACACTAGCCCCCTACATCGATGTAGGGAGGCTAATGAGGGCAACCGGAATTACAAATCAAGCCCAGGATTTAAATATCCCGCGCTTGATTTGCATGTTCCCGGCCAGTCGCCATTTTAGAAATTGACTAGCCCGAAGTAACTGCCCGCATCTACATGTGGCAGTGAAACGGGCTTCCGATTTAAAGCTCCTAATTTGAATTAGGTGGTAAACCTCATCGCAGGAGGAATACCACCTAATTCGATTTAGGGCTTTAAATCGGGAGCCCGTTTCACTGCCGCATGTAGACGCGGGCAGTTACTTTGGGCTAGTCAATTTCTAAAATGGCGACCGGCCGGGAACATGCACATCAAGCGCGGGATATTTAAATCTCGGGATTGATTTGCAATTCTGGTCGCCCTCATTAGCCTCCCTAGATCGATGTAGGGGGCTAGTGTAGATGTACCCTTTGTTATAATTACCAAAACAGAGCCTACCTAAGACACTGGAAGAGAGAGCCATTGAGAGAAACCTTAAACAACAATGAGCTACAACCCAGGGCATGTCTACACTGCAACACTATTTTGAAATAACTAGCAATACTCCAAAATAACTTAGACCGCATCTACAGAGCAGGCAGTTATTTTGAAATAGTGTCAAAATCCTGTCAAACTGGAGGACTTCTTACTCTGACTCCTGTAACCCTCATTGTACGGGGAATAAGGGAAGTCAGAATAAGTGCTGTGTAGACACTCCCTATTTTGAAATAAGCTATTTTGAAATAAGATACGCAATTGACGTAGCTCAATTTGTGTCGCCTATTTCAAGTTAAGCACTGCAGTGTAGACGCACCCGCAATTGCCAACAATGGGTTAAACTCAGAAGGTATCGGAGGATGTCATCAACTTGGACTTCTTTAGACTCTGCTGAAATGTCTTAGAATCTCACTTAATTACCAACATATTACTCTCACACCTGCCAATTTGAATTTGTCCTTCTCAATCTAAAGGAGCCCAAATTGGTGTACTACAGGGGTATACAGGACACATGAATTACCACTAATAGAATGGTGTGTGCCATAGTACTTGCAGGGTACTTACTGAGTCTAAACTTACCTGTTGAGGAGGCTAGAAGAAGGGGAGTACTACATACATAACTGAGTAGAGAACTATACACAGAAAAGTGCAGTTCTTGGAAGGGCCATGAAAAGGCAGTGTGATTGGAAAGGAATAATATTTACTCATTGACAAACATAACTGCTGGCTACTGAACACTCAGAGTGTGTTTGGTGTTATACAGAACAGAGCATAAGGTGCTTACAAGCCAAACAAAGAAAACAACACAGAGTTTACTTATCAAATTATATAGCACTATCATAGTGCTTTGCATCTGTATATTCCTACTCATAGGAATACTCTAGCCAATGAAGCCTGAATGGTAAAATTCTACTAGCAGTAACCATTGGAGCATCCACTTGCACCTCATTACCTCCCAACCCCCAACTCTGAGCAAAGGTTTAAAAGAAGCATGGTGCTCCACTGCCTCAGTTCCTTCAATTGCCATCAGCTGTATGGTTACATTGTTGCGGTATGATCCTTTGAGTTAGCTAGTCAACTGACCACTTGTAGAGGCTAGTTGTTACATATGTATCTTGGTTACATGATTTTATTTAGTGGTAGTTAAAGAAGTATATGATGGATCAGAAGGCTATGAAACCTGGATTCAAAAGATGTCTCATACCTGGCAGCATTCCTAGCATCAGATGCATGTGCCATATGTCTGGACAAAAGGTGTTCTCCTTCTAACTGTCAAATCTGCTTAATATTTACCACAAGGGCAAAGAAAGAGACAAAGCGGTTTTGGTGTCACCTCCAGCCAATTTAGCAGGGATGAAGTGAGATTCAGCATTTGTGTCAGGTGCACGATTCGAGAGAGAAAAGGAGAAAAATGTTTCCAGAGCTGTCCTAGTTTAGAGAGTTGGCTGTGGCACTGAAAAAAATGTTGCTGCCCTCTTCAGTGTTGGCCTCATTACAAGAACACAATATGAGAAAAAAGGGACTTCAAGAGCAGAATCACAGTATTCAGCCAGGTCCCGATTCAAACTCTTACAGAGTTAGGAGCCATTCCTTTATGGAGCTGACTATAACAGATCCAGGGGAGTCTTTCCTTAGGGTGAGATCTAATTAAGAGAACCAAAAAGGTTTTGTTAACATGGCCCTGCATATAGTATTCCAGTTACAGCAGTAGCTCATCAGGCAGATCAGACTACGACTCCGTTGATCATCCAGGCACTGCGCACATCTGGTGTGTTCCTACAAATAGGCTGACTGATACTTCAGGAGTGAGAAAAGACCAAGAAGAGGTCAGGAGCTCTCAGCTGCTGCCTCCTTCACTAGCAGTTTTTGGAGCACTGGAGAAAAACTTCTCTCTGTGTTCCTTTTTAAGAAAGGTGTTCTCACCTGATCTGTAAATGGATTGAGGTGAGAAGAGAGATGCAGATCACAGATTAGAACCAGGCAAAATATGTTACAATCAGTTCACTGAAGCCTCACTGTGCCTGCAAGCAAAGAAATATTTCCATCAATGGGGTTTTAGCCTGAGTGGCATGTACCTCCTTAGGTAAGGTGGTCTCACTGGCCATTTCTGGCATCTTATCAAGATGTACCAATAATTAGAGACAGAGCTTCAGCAAGACAGCATCCGGAGGACAATTCAATTGTCAACTCCAAGTAGTAAAGCCCACCCAATGCTGCTTACTGAAAATAAGTCACCTATGGAAATAGGTCTAATATTATCTGATAAGGAGGAACTGGAGCTGGTGGAAATGGTTCTGAATTAAAAATATGCCTTCTTCAAATGAAATGTGGGGGGCATCTCAATATTATCATCCTCCAAAGATGCAATAGCCTTTCATGAGTCAGTGTCTTGAATGTCAAAGATGTTTGATATTCCATCTGTTTCTGTGGAGGAATCATCTTCAGTATTTGGGGGCAGTGGTTTATCAATGAGTTACACTTCTTTTCTTAGAGGGATTGCTTCAACCAGCAAAGGCAATCTGGAAAACTCCTTCATCTATTCACTCTCTAGGGAAGAAACCTGACAAGAAGAACTTACAATGATTCATACTCACCCTCTTTGTAAATTATTGGTGATCAAATTATTGAGAACTATAGCTGCTCAAACTAACTCAAATTACATTCATTACAATTATCAGAGAAGGGCATATCATTTCCAATCTTAGCATTATACTTCCCAACAGCAGCTACCGCAGGGGAAAATATTTATAGTTTGTAATAATAAAGGGAAAGTTCTGTTTTCCACATCCTCTACAGTTTCTCCAAGACATTGCATTTGTTGTCCATTCCAGTTGTCCAATTTTTATACCAATGGGATTTAAAAATATTGGACAAAAGGGATTTAGAAATTCTCCTGAGGTTGCACAATTCATTCCAAAATCTCCCCCACCCAATCAGACATCTATTTTATATCTAAGCAGAGATCAAAGTCATCTCAATTTGTTGAAAAAAGAGGTTTAATCTCTATGGGTATGTCTACACATTAAAGTTAATTAGAAATAACAGCCGTTATTTCGAATCAACTTTAATAGCATCTATACAGGCAAACCGCTATTTCAAAATAAAATTGAAATACTGGGGTGCTTAATTTGAATTAATTAAAGCCTCATTCTACGAGGAATAACGCCACATTCAAAATAGCTAATTCAAAATAAGTGCTGTGTAGATGCTTATTTCGAAATAGGGGCCCTCCAGGGTGCCCTGGTGGCCACTCTGGGCCAAACCAGGAAAACTCTTCTGCTCCCCCCACAGCCCCGGAGCCCTTAAAGGGGTAGAATCTGTTTGGCCACAGGGCCTGTGCCAGCTCCAGGTCTGCCAGCCCATAGCCCGCAGGCACTGCCCCGACCCAGTTGCCAGCATGAGCAAGCCAGCCAGTGCCAGCCAGCCCTCCACCACTCCCCTGGAGCAGTCTGGCAGCTCCCAGGAGCCTGCTAGGGGCCGAAAAAGGTGGGCACCTTTCTGGTCCAGTGCAGAGATCATGGACCTCATTGAGGTTTGGGGGGAATCCCACAACATCCATGATCTCTGCACTAGATGCACAAACACGGCCATCTACAGGTGGAAGGCTGACAGCCTGGCCACCAAAGGCCACATGCGCACCCAGGAGCAGGTGCATGGAGAGCTTCCATAAGGCGATGGCCACGCGCATCCGGAGGAGAATGGTGGGCACAATGTGCATGTCCTGTCGCTGAAGAGCAGGGGCGAGCCACTCACAGAGCTTGAGGAAGATGTCCTTCTTCATCCTGAAGTTCTGGGTCCACTGTTGGTCTCACCAGCACTCCAGGACGATGTGGTCCCACCAGCTGCTGTGGCTGTCCAGGTGCCAGATGCAGCGGGGCAGGCTGGTGTCCAACCGCTGCTTCTCCATGGCCCCCAAGGGGGTCTGGAAGAGGACCTGGGGTTTGGGCTGCCATAGATGGTGCCAGGCAATCTCCAGCACTTGCTGCCAGGCTTGCAGCAAAAGATCCAAAAGAAGCACTAGAGTGCCCAGGGGTGGCTCTGGCTCCACAGTGCCGAGTGCTGTGGTGTCCCGAGTAAGGTCAACCAAGCAGGGAGAGAGAAAAATGCTTTGCTGTCACTCAGTGAGGTAGGCAAGCAAGCAGGGAAAGCTGAGAACTGGCTGTCCAGGGGGGTACCTTTAAGCACAAGCCTCAGATAGTCTCAGACAGCAGCTACACAAAGCAACTACTGACCTTATTCCCTGCTGGAACTGGTTTTAGCTGGCCTTAAATGCAATTCAGCGCCCAATTAGTAGCAAAACACTATTTTGAAATGCATTTTTTGTGTAGACATACCCTACTGCAGTTAGGTGCAATTGAGGTAGTTATATATAAATCAGAGAGAGAAGTGATTTTATTTACTTTATTTTCTAATCCTCCAAAAAGATGGGGACCTTCACCCTCTTCTGGATGTGAGGAGATTAAATACTTTTATATAAATAAATTTTATTTCCACTTGTGTTGTCTCACTTGTGCAAATATCTTCTATTTCCTTCCAGGAAAGGTTTACAGCTCTGGAATTAAGATTCATATTGCTGAATTTTTATAAACACATGTCATAGGAAGTTCCTGAATGTCATTGTCGGAAAGGACTGTTTTCAGAACAAGGTCCTCTCTTTTGGGCTGTTTACAGCACCCAGAATATTTGTAAAATGCCTATCTATTGTGACAGCAGATGCATGTATACTCATACTCACATGACAGGTTATTAAAAGTCTCGTATAAGGATTTTATAATCACTATTTGTCAGTCTGGGATAAATTTGGGGAAAGTAATATAAAAATCCTATTCTAAGGATTCTTTTTGTGGTAGCCATATTGGATACAACTGTGAGGAGACAAAACTTTAAAAAAAAAAAAAAAAAAAAAAAGAATGATCTCCTCTGCCAGTTGTCAAGAGAATCCAGTCTTTTCTTCCTTCAGTTGCTGAGTCTACTTGTGTCAATCACAGCAGAGGCTCCTTATGCTCATCTTTAGATGAGAGACCTTCAGACTCATTAGCAAATATTTGCAAACCAGGCTTAGATGGTTTGAAATAAAAAAACAATAATTCCATAACAAGAGTTAATGTCATTAATGTGGTGGACAGGCAATCAAAATGCAATGAAGGGTACACTTTTCAATCCCTCCTCAGCATCACTAAGGCTGACCACAGAATAAACTTAAAAAACAACAAAAGGTCTGGTAGCACTTTATAGACTAACAAAACGTGTAGATGGTATCATGAGCTTTTGTGGGCACAGCCCACTTCTTCAGATGACCACAGATGCATCTACTCTAAAACGGAGAGCCAATCTGAACAATGGATTGAGGATCAGAGATAATTGCTCCACCATCCACTATATTTCATAAGGATAAACTGGTTATTTACCTTCACCTGAAGCTTTTACCAAAACTATGTCTCCACATTTTACATAAATCAATCTATAATTTTACTAGATTTCCCTAAAACTCCATACCTGATTGGGAAGTTAAATTGCACATGTTAGATCTGAAGGAAGTATTATCTTTTTATTTACACAAGACTAAACAATTTAGATAGTCTTCGCGGCTGTTTATAGCTTATAGACCAAAATATGCAGGGGAAACTATTTCTGTTAGAATCTCCTCAGATGGGTAAGGTTAGGTAGTTTACAAAAGATTATCCATTCCTCAAGGCATACAGAGATATGTAGTGCAGCAACTGGAGTTCTGTTCACGCTTTCACTAAACCTGATCCTTTAGACTTAGAATCTCATTGGATGGAAAGTTTGGCAGAGCAGTCCTGCCTGCCTTGTTTAACTAGAGTACCCAGTCCTACCATCCTGAGCCAGAATACTGCTCAGTAATCTAGCCCAGCAATTCTCAAACTATGGGTTGCGACCCCATTTGAATGGGGTCACCAGAGCCAGTATTTGACTTGCTGGGTTCCGGGGCTGACGTTGGAACCTGAGGTCTTCCCCTCACGTGGAACAGCAGTATTTGGACTCCAGCTCCTTTTCTCCACCATGCAAAGCAATGGGACCCAGACTCTCTGGGCTTTTCAACCCCACCACTTGGGGCTTGGGCTCCATATCCCGCCCCTCCGGATCCATGTAGTAATTTTGTTGTCAGAAGGGGGTCATGATGCAAAGAAGTTTGGAAACACCTGCTCAAGCCCATGGAATATGCAGAGGACACTTAAAGGAAGAAATGAAGGTAGCTTTCTTAAAACTGAGGTTCTTTGAGTGGGATGCTGCATATTCACACTCAATCAAGCCTCAGAGGCTTGGGGTTTCATGGAGAAGGAACTGAGGCACTGGACTGCTACTTTTCTTTTAAACTCTTGCTCTAGAATGTTTGGAATGCAGTGATTGAAGCCCATGAAGGCGTGTGGATGCTCCGGTGGCTACTGTTAAAATAATATGGCTCAGGCTGCACCAGTTGGAGCATACCCAGGAGTGTGAATGTGCAGAGTCCATCTCAGAGAACTTCAGTAACATGTAAGTAACCTTTATTTTTGTGATCAGGGAGCAGGTGTGAAATTATGCTGGATATGAGTCCCACTTAATTGTAATATACTTTGTTGCTGGCTCTGCAAAAGACACCAATCGGAACCTGCAGTGGATAGTAGGATCATTCAGGATGAGTTCAGGGTCTTTGTCAAAGGCTGCATTATTTTCTGTATACTTTTGGCACAGTGGTGACATGAGTTAACTCCATACCATCACAGATTTCCTTTGAGATTTTGCAGAGGCCTATGGCTGAGCTAACACTTGGAAAAGTGTAATATTCCCCACTTAAAATAACACAGGTTTTAGTAATAAAGTAGGCATGTTATAAACTTATATTTTCAGACCATTAACTTAATGCTAACCAAAAGAGAAATATTTAAAGACACTGTACCTTTAGGTAGTCGATTCTGTTGTTTGACAAGAGCTGTCTATGATATAATAGCATTAATATTTCTACCTGTAATGTAAGACTAGCAAGGGTACTTCTAAATATGGCCCTATGCAGTATACTAAGTGATTACATAAGTAAGGCTTTTTTGTTTCAAACTCTAGCTTTAACAGGTGCTAAATTAAACCATTTAAAATACCTGCTTTCCTCTAACTTCTTTGTAGTCTAACCTTTTGTATAGTGTTCATGATTCGTCAACAAATTCTTCCAAAATCTCACTAGCAGAGATCTTATCTTCCTCATTAATTAGTTAATTAATTAATCCTTTCATTCCTTTATTTTTACTGGCAGATTTCACTCACTTCAATTTTAATATTTCCAAAAGAGAGAGGGTAAAAAAGATACTCTGGGTGTAATCCTGGCTCTAATGAGGTCAGTATGACCAGAGTTTCTCTGCAGGGTCTATCATGTGATCTACAAAAGCAGCATAAATAGAATACATTGGCCCCTTCTCATCTAGCTTGGAAATTCTCTGTGAGATTTGCTGGTTGAAGAGAACTGGTATAAGTAACCCAGCAGGCCCAAGAAGAAAAGATCACAGGAGCTTAATGACAATGAACCTACTAAATGTTACTGTGTGTTGCACAACTATGGAAGTTTACTTCAACTTTCTAAATGACCTACGTCTAGACTGGCATGATTTTCCGCAAATGCTTTTAAGTTTTCCGTTAAAAGCATTTGCAGAAAGAGCGTCTAGATTGGCACGGACGCTTTTTCGCAAAAGCACTTTTTGCAGAAAAGCGTCTGTGCCAATCTAGACACGGTTTTGCGCAAGAAAGCCCAGGTCGCCATTTTCGTGATCAGGGCTTTTTTGCGCAAAACAATACTGCGTTGTCTACACTGGCCCTCTTGCACAAAAGCATTTGCGCAAGAGGGCTTTTGCCCGAATGGGAGCAGCATAGCATTTCCACAAGAAGCACTGATTTCAGACAGTAGGAAGTCAGTGTTCTTGCGGAAATTCAAGCGGCCAGTGTAGACAGCTGGCAAGTTTTTCCGCAAAAGCAGCCGCTTTTGTGGAAAAACTTGCCAGTCTAGATGCAGCCTTGGTGTTTAAGTTAATTGATAAGATGTTTTTGTAGATTTCTATCCCATGTCATTGTGCTAGCACCTATCACTATAGAGTTTGAGCACAAAAGATAGTTTTGAGGGAAATGAACACTGTAAAAGTAATGTTTATGCAATAGTCTCCTCACATACTCACTGAAGTTAAGTCTGCCTCTCTAAAAGTCAATCCATTTCTTTTCAATGCCCTACCTAAATTTATTTTGTTGAATCAGTTGGATCCACTGGCATTTGGTTTTCCTCGCTTCATAACTTTTCCTGGTCTGCTTCATTGAGGAGACATACATGGTGAGAAAAATGAGATATTTAGAATCAGCTTAATGCAGTAGGTTTATCTTCCATCACAAAATCTTCTCTGATTTCACTTGCTGGATTTAAAGGTGAGGCTGGGGACATTGGTTTTGATTTTCTCTGATTTTAATAATATTTCCTACCATTCCTGACTAGAAAAGCAATAGGCCAAACTCTAGTGGAGTTACGTCTGGAGTGTATTTGGCCCAATATAATAAAATTAACTAATTTCTTTTTTACTGTAAACTTTCTCCCAATCCAATCAACATTTTAAATTGTACTTTCTATAACATTTTCATTGATATGTAAATAGGCTTTTTAATAATGTATCCCTGTTGCTGGAGAGATGGGGGGGAGGACTGGAAGTTTAAAACACAAAGGAGAAAAGTTAATTTAAAGTGATGTTTGGAAAAAAGTCCCCTTTGAGATCCTGTTGTGTAATTGAACAGATTAAGAGAACTGACAGTAACTTCACGGTGTGTCTAAGTGGAGGTCTCTACGGGTCAACTCTCAGATCCTGTGCAGACATGTTAAACAAGTTTGTCAATTTTCCATCAGATTGATTTTTCTCACAGGTCTGGAAGCCTCGTCTCATTTCATCTTATTTCCACAGGGGTTCTTAACATTGCAAACTGCCATTTACTTTTGTCTCAAAGTGTGAGGAATGATTTTTATCTCTGAGTGGCAATCAAGAGAGGAGGCTCCAGAAATGGAACCCTCTGTTTACCCTGCAGCACATTGTACTCAACAAACTGTTTCTTTTTTAAACAATTCTTACCCACCTAATTGCACTCCTCTATTTTCCAAGATGATGTAGCATTTTAGAATAAATGTTTACTAATTATGAATACAATTTACTCAAGGCAATTGTCTGTATCTTATTTATGAAGTATTGTTTTATGATGAAAGAAGAAGACAGAAGCCATATGACAGAAGGTGTGTTTTCCTTTGCAATTTCCAGCATCATGAAGAAGCAGAAAAAATGGTACCCACAGTAAGGTCACAAGAAAGCATATTAATATCTATTTACATTTCACAGACTGTATTCCCCTTCTGTTAGTATTAAGATAATTACATGCATGATATAAAGGGAGAATATGCTTTTTAGTGGCCAAACGCTGCTAAAAACATTCTGAAGTAATGCCATAAGTGACAATAGAGTGATTTACACCCATATAATTGAGAGCAGAATTTTTCCTTAGGTTTGTATGCCCTGATTCTATTCTCACATGGGTGTACACTAGTGAAATTCCACACACCTCAATGGAGCGCCTTCCGATTAACATCTGAGCTAGGCCCTGATCCAGCTTCCATTAAAGTCAGTGGAAAGACTGCCATTTATTTGGATGATATTGAATCAGACTCTGAGGAATATGAGACCCAAGAGATCTGAATCTTTGTTCTACATCCTGTGTAGTCATTTACACATGTGCAAAGTAGGTGTAAAACACCACCAAATCATAATGGGAGTATTTTACATACACATCTTACTGGTGTAAATATCTACTAAAGGTACAGGCCAATGAACCTGATTCTTATTTACCCTAACCTAGTTTACATTGCTCTGGCAATATAAAGGGGTTGTGTTATGCCCTCTTTAGGGCTCATTTACATTGCCAGAACAGTATAAAATGGCCTTTGTGTGAATGAGAATGAGGCCTAGTGTTGTTGTTCTGGAATTTGATATGCTTGAATCCAATTTAATAAAATAAAATAGTGCTGTGAAGTGTTACCAGTCAGTCTGGTTATCGCCATCTTATTTTTGAAATATTTTTCATATTTCTAAAAAACGTTTTCTGTAAAACTTTTTTATTTCATTTAAAGTGAAGCTTTTGCAATCAAAATCCTGTTAGTTTCAATCCACACTGCCATTACCACAAGTGAAGTTATTATAGTTCAAAGGGAAAGGGAATTTGGGGATTGGCTAAAAGGATGCTGTCAGTGCTATGTTAATTGTCCTCTGGTACCTTGCAAGTTGTCTCATGTTGTGGCCTGCTAAGCTATATCTTTTCCTATCCATTTTAATAGTAATGCCAGTAATGCAAGGCCTGAATGATCTGATTTATCCTGCATGAGTTGGCTTCAGCAGTAGTGTAATGTGATAATTAAGGGTTAAAATTACTTTCTGGAAAATTAAATGTTCTTTATGTCTTTTTAGAAATTATAAAGACCCCCCCTGTGAATTTTTCAGTCGGGTCAGTACACAAATGAGTTTGTGACTCAGTACCTCTTTAGGATGTCAATAGACCTTGAAACTGCAATACCCAGCTAACTGACATATTGGATTAGGGAAATAGGAGCAAAAAGACTTCCTGGTACCTAACTGCAAGGCTCCCACTTTTTTTATGTCCGGGAATGAGTTTAAGGGGATATTGGGTGATTTTATTCATGAATATTCAAAAGATGCCCCAATATCATTATCCAATCAAGTAGGTGTGCGCACAAAATCTCAGGGTGCAGAATTTTGGTTTTGGTTAATTTGGAGGCTGTATATTATGACTAAAAAAGAGGGATAAAAGCTAAGGAATAAGGAAGCTCAGGGCTCGAACACAAGCCCTATCTTCTTCCTCATCAAGTATTTCTTCCTTTCATTTAAACTCTTTGCTTCTCTTTACTTATTCTGTCTAAGTCTTTGTCTAAGAAATGGCTATTCTGCAAAGGGCCAGCAACAACATCATTTACATCTTGCACAGACATGGCAGCAACAGTGGCCTTCAGATGGGTGACCTGTGCGATGTCACAATGATCACCCAAAGCTGATCAACGGTGAGGAACATTGCTGAGAATGCCATGCGGAACACAGTCAAGAAGCGCATCACTAGCACCTTCTCTGAGCAAGGGGTTGCCTTCTTGCTGAGCCGCTCTGTGTTGGCTGAATTCGGCAGACAGTGGGGAGATCTGTCATCACTCTGGTCCCACACCCACAATGCTACTCAATGACTGGAGAAGAGAATCAGCTGCCACTGGACATAGTATGAGGAATGTGGGGATCTGGGAGTTGTGATGCTGCACGTAAAGAATTCAGATCCCACCATCATCATTCCGCTAGCCAGAGTGGTGCTGGAGAGGACCTTGAAAGAGGCCATCCACTGCCACTACACTGACAACCTGAAGCAGAAACGGGATCAGGACAAGATCTTTGAGGTAACCAGCCAGGCACTCCCGAACATAATCATAACCAGCAAAGAGCTGAGGAGAGTAGTCATAATGGACGTGATGGTGCCCTTGAAGACTAGGACCCCCAGTCTTTCACGGATAAATGCTTGTTATTTACTGTATGCATCTGGTAAAAGTTTGATGTAATTTTAAATAACCCAAATTTGACCCTAGAGGTACACTGCCTTTCCTTTAAACCTGTGTAATGTGATTTTTGGATCTCAAACATTAGCTTTTTAATCCTTCGTGGACAATAAAAATAACAGAGCACTTTCCTCAGCATAAGGAAATGTTTAAAATGTTTCTCATTTTAGCCTCTGACCTATACAGTACCAGACCTATGATGTAATCAGTTAAAATTGATTCAGAAGGGTGGGTTGGTTGGTATTTTTAGTGAGTTATTTCCCAAGGACTGTGTACTAAATATAGCAACAGCTGAGAGGGACACTGAATGGAAACATTTTTCTTAACTGACTTTTCTTCCCTTCTTTTAGAATTATCAAACTAAAGCCACTGCGAATCCAGAATTCCACTGCCATGGAGTTTGGGTCATTCAGCATTTCCCAAAGTTCCACTGGGGGTCAGTATGAGGCACAGTGTGTCAGCCAGGCACTTTTACCCATCCCAAGCCCTTGTTGTGCATCTGGAACAGCTAGCCCATCCTGTAGCTCACACTGTCACAGCACCATTCTGTTTTTTTAATGAGCTAGCTAGATGAACCCTAGCTTGAGTATGTCTGTTTGAGTTGGGAAATACACCTCCAATTTGAAGTGCCCGTGTATCCTTTGTATCACAACCTCAATGTCACCTCCTGTATATGAATTTGGTTAATGTTTTTTATTTGCTGGTTTCTGAATGGATCACAGCTGAACTGGCTTGTTTGACTGTCATGACTTTGCATGTAAACACACAGATGTACACTATTTCAATAGAGTAATGTACATATTGTGGCAAAGCTACAACTGTGCTCTGATGGACAATGTTTGCTGCAGAGATTCACTATGACCAGTGTTCAACAAATCCATTTAGCAAATCACTTCCTGTGGCAAGTAGATTTCAGCCGGTCGCCCTGTTCACCACCAGTTTGAGCATGCGCAGTGCGGGTCTTGCTCATGTGCAGTGCGGGGCTGGCGAGTGGTTTTCGCCGTGGTTTGTTGAGCCCTGACTATGACCCTCTGCACAACTTTTTTTTTTTTTAAGAGACGAGGGGTCACAGTCTATTGAGTCATACTGATCATTGGCTAGTCCACAGTTTGAAGTGAAAACGCCTCTATAGTTCTTGTGTCCCTTCTCAGGTGCAGACTCTGTGATGGTGTGGGGGAGAATTGGGGAGAACCTGGGTCTGCCCACTACTCTGGGTTCCAGCCCAGGGACCCTAAGGCAGTGGCAACAGATAGCATTACTTTTACTCCTAGTCTAGCAGCTTTTTCTCTGGGCTGCTTCCCCAAACAATCCCTTCAAGTACTTTTCTTCTGGTACCTGAGCAAGACAATAATCAGCTCAAACACACCATTCTCCAGCAATGCACTTCCTCCTACTAGTGCTACGCTCTTTTCCTTCCCCCCACCCTTTCCAGGGGGGACCTTTTAAAGCAGCCCCACAGGCTTTAATTGGCCCCCAGGTGCCTGCCTGATTATGCTGTACTAGGCTCAGCCCTGTTTGCTCAGTGAAGAGAAAACTGTTCACCCAGGTCCAAGCATGTTTTCCCTTCATAAGTGTGTGGCAGCCAGCTGATCCAAGTCTGTCACAATATATATTTACCGTTTTTTAAATTCTATATCATGAGCATGGCAAGTCATAATGATGGCTCTGACCATGCTCTGTCATAGAATACAGAGCTAGTGAATATTAAAATGCACTGTATTGAGATGGTATACAGTAATAGTTTCCTCAGGTATTATTTTTTCATTGCAGAAATGTACAGGGTCAGATTGCTGCTTTCAAGTCACAATCTCCACTGAGTGAGGGATAGCAAAGGAACATGCTGCAATGGCAGCTACAGAAGAAATACCTGACATTTTGGGGTGTATTTGCTCTACGACACTTGAATATAGTCCTCTGTCCCAGAGGACTGGCTATGCTGACCATTGCAGGTGAGTAAGGTAGACACCACGGTCCTGCCCTCCCAGCAACCTTCACCTTACCATGCCCATTCAAAAGGCAGCCTTGCTGGCAACACTAGCTAGGAGCAGTGATTGTGGCAGACTTCTAGGCAGGGCCTCAAGCAGCGAGGAAGGTGTCTAATGGCTTGTCCCAAGCTGTTTGTACATTCACACAGGGAAAGACAAAATTTCACTGATATTTCAGCACATTAAGAATGTATTTAAAATTCCTATGAGAAGTAGCCATGGCAAAGTTACTTTAATAGACACTTCTCAGAGTTAAATATCTCAGACATCTTACATTTTCCCCATAATTCCAACACTAATTAGATCACAATATGGATTAATTTCTTGTCACATTTAATTTTTTAGTGGCAAGATGTTTTTGAAGTTGAGCATGAAAAAAAAATTCCTAAACTTGTAAACTCTTCCTTTTGTTGTATGCACTTTAGAACACTCTAATGGCTAAACTGATGCTCTTTTTTCTGCTCTTGTTCCTTTCCTTACTCAATTATCATCTAGACATACCTGGCTGAGCAATAGACTATCAGTAGCTAGATGGAGGGGACTTAGCCTTTTTCAGGGGGTCAAACTGATGCACAGATCTGGGACTGCAGAGAACTGGGTTAGATGTTTGGACAGAGTTGGCACCGGGGTTGATTGCAGGCTTGGGTTTCTGGATGTGTATGATGGAGATGTGCTGTGTGGTTGCTGGAAAAAATGTGAGGCTAGGGAGTTGTTTGTAGGTGAGGATTGGCCTGTCCAATAAGCCTTGTAAAAGTGTGGGATAATTTTCCAGGATAGGTTGTAGATTGTTAACAGTACGCTGGAGGGTTTTAAGTTGGGGGCTGTAGGTGATGACTAGTGGTGTTCTGTTGTTTTCTTGGTTGGGCCTATCTTGAAGAAGCTGATGCCTAGATACTCATCTGGCTTTGTCAATCTGTTTTTTCATATCTCTGGGTAGTATTTTAAGTTTTAAGAATGCTCTATATAGATCCTGTAGGTGTTTGTGTCTGTCTGTGGGATTGGAGCAAATCTGGCTGTATCTTAGGGCCTGGCCAAAAACAACTGGCTGTAAAATGTGTCTTGGATGGAAGCTAGAGGCATATAGGTAAGTGTAACAGTCGTTAGGTTTCCATTATAAGGTGGTGGAAATGTGACCATTGTGTAATTGTACTGCGGTGTCAGGGAAGTGGATTTCTTGTGTGGACTGGTCCAGGCTGAAGGCGATGTGGTGAAGTTGCTGAAATCTCTGTGGAATTCTTTAAGGGTCTCCTTCGCATGGGTCCATATGGTGAAACTGTCATCAATGTAGCACAAATAGAGTAAAGGTGTTAGCCGCCGAGAGCTGAGGAAATGTTGTTCAAGGTCAGCCATAAAGATGTTGGTATATGGTAGGGCCTTATGGATGCTCATAGCTGTTCTGCTGACTTGAAGATATAAATTGCCCCCAAATTGGAAATAGTTGTGGATGAGGACAAAGTCACAGAGCTCTGTAACCAGGTGTGCAGTGGCGTTATCAAGGAGAGTGTTCCGGATGACCAGTAATCCATTATAGTATGGAATATTGGTGTAAAGAGCATTTATGTCCATGGTGGCCAGGATGGTGTTTTCAGGAAAATTACTAATGTTCTGTAGTTTCCTAAGGAAGTCGGTGTGTCTCAAAGATAGCTGAGACTGTTGGTAGCATAGGGTCTGAGGAGAGAGTCAATATAACCAGATAATCCTGCTGTACGAGTGCCAGTGCTTGAGATGATGGGTTGTCTGGGATTTCCAGATTTGTGGATCTTGGGTAGCAGATAGAAAACTCCAGGTCGAGGATTTGGGTAATGGGGTGGTTTGTGTAGATTTAGTCCTGAGTTGTAGCAGGAAGTTTCATGAGCAGGTGGTTTCCAATGTTTTCTAGCCTCACAGAATTTACTAATGATTTATCAGTAGATGTTCCATCCTATAAAATTATATAATCATTATTATAACCATGTATTCATAAATTTTTATGGAAAAATACTATGCAAAATGGCCCAATTCAATTTGTTTTTCAATTTCACTCTCAGGCTGAACTCTTGCTTTACAAGTTTCTAGCTGCAGCAGATTTTTACTAGATGATTTATAACTGAGTTTCTGATGTTGGTTACTGATTACTGTAGCAGTGCAAATGTAATGGAGCTCTAATGAGTTTTTTGGTCAATTTGTAATTTGGGCTTATGGGTTGAAGTTGACAGTGCTATGCTAGGTTTCAGTACCACAGCTTCTATTAAAATTAACAAGAGTTGTGGCAGCTAAACCTTCAGAATGAGCTTTGAAAATGTATCCCAGGGTGAGTTTCATCAAGATTTGTGTCCTGTTGCTCCCATCTTTAAAAAATATTACAGGAGATTTGGCGAGTACCTAAAATGGTTGTCCTATGTCTTAAACACAAAAAAATATACTAAACTTTCCCAAATTACAACCCCTCTTAATATTAGGATAATATGAATTTTTTTATGCGTTAACAGTTTTGTTGGCATTGCACTTTAACTGGTAATTGCCTGAACAGTATTTTAACCTGAGAAGTTCCTACTTAACCTATTTACCTTCACTGTAGAATGAGAGAGTGATAGAATGCAATTGCAGGAAGGCGCATCAGCCTAGAAGAACGAATACCAATACATAATCATAACGAGGTTCTCTGTTGGTATGCAGAGCACCTCTATGCCCACCAATGTGGGAGAGGACAAAGGGGGCAACTGCTGCCGGACCTGGTGATTTAAAAGTGCCCGGGGCTTCTCGCTATTGCCACTGCTACTGTGGCAGCAGCTGGAGCCTTGGATCCTTTAAATTGCTGTTGGAATGCAACGTAGCATGCTCTGGGCAACTACGGGAGCTGGGTGCGGGAGGGGGCGCCATAGTTTGGGTGGCACGAAGGGCTGGCTGACCTGGCTTTGCCCCTCCCATCTAGCCCTTCTGGGAGCACAGAACTGCCCACCCCCCTTACCCAGGGTCCTGGTGTGTTTGTCAGCTCCCCTGAGTACCCCATGACAACTTGGTGGAGAATGTGCGTGGGAAATTAGCCTTGATAAAAAGGGAGTGTAAGAAACTGAAGCAGACAGTGACCCGGATACAAGGGGACCATGAAAAAGGATGAGACAATAGAGTGGGCAATATACAGGTATCTTTTTTGCAGAGAGCACTTACCCTTTAACCTGGATCCCAGAGTTGCCACCCCTGTGGAAAGGACTGACAAACAGCAGGGATTGAGCCAGGCTCTGATGAAGCAGGTGCTGAAGAACCAAATGAGGCAGTGGGAGGCACATTTGTCTCTGCAAAGCTATTTGGCATAACTGGCTGAAGAACAGCTTTATTTATTTAAATTCATGCTGAAAGAAATGAGCAGAGGCTGCAAACCAGGGCTTTCAAACTCAATTTACCTTAGAGCCAGTGCTATATCTCCATCCTGCTTTAAAATATGGTCAAGTGAATCAATTTTAAAACTGGTTAGAAATATCCCTAGTGTTGACTAGACCTTTAAGTCTGTTGATGGTCAGTTGATGATTGACTTTTGTGATTTGATTCTGTTCAAGACAGGAGTCCAGGTAGGCTAATTTTCATCTAAACGTTGTCTTGCTGCCTTATTAGCCAAAGCTTATGACCCATTTTCCCTTTATGCATTTGAATAAAATCTGCAGACTAAAGAATTCAATGCCCCCAAAAGTATGTACAAGATTTTCTATTTATTCCTGTTCAAACCGCAACACATCTGTGAGCTCTGCAGCTGCCTTTATATGTAGTGTTGTCTTGCGCACTTGAGTTCAGGACTGTAATGTTTTGTACTGCTGTGACACACAGCATGTCATATTAGAGCAAGGTTTTCCCTGACCATGTCTATAATTATGAGTGTGGAGAAGGTAAAGCTCTCATTGCACAGGGGGAGTAGAGAGTTCCTGTGTAACCTTTGTCACCGTTTTGTTCCATGCGTGGGTGTAACAGGGCAGCTGCCCTATACTGGCCCCTTAAGAGCCAAACCCCAGCCTGGAGCAGGCCCGGGGAGTTCAGCCCAGCTGGGCGGCATTGGCCAATTAAGGCCCAGCTGGGGCTATAAAAGGGCGGGGCTGCTTCAGCCCAGGCGGTGTGAGCCTGGCTGCTGAGGGAGCAGGACGCTCTCTGGAGCTAGGGCAGGGCTAGAGAGACAGGCTGGGCCAGGACGCTTGGACAGCCAATCGGCCAGCCTGCTAGGCCTGCGGCAAGAGTGTGGGCCTGGCTGCCGAGGGAGCAGGACGCTCTCTGGAGCTAGGGCAGGGCTAGAGAGTCAGGCTGGGCAAGGACGCTTGGACAGCCAACCGGCCAGCCTGCTAGGCCTGCGGACAGGCCTGCTGGAGAGACACCAAACTCCCCCGGAAGGGGGGCTCAGAGCGAGTGACTTGGGCACTGCCGGAGGGCAGTGTGGCGAAGAGAGCAACGCGACTAGAAGATTCCAGAGGGGAAACGCCACGTGAGCGGAGGCCTGTGCGGGCGGAATGGACTGATTCCGGGGACAGATGACGGACCCCCGCTACGGTGGTGAGTGACCCCCCCCACAGATGGTGGAGAATGTGGGCATTTGAAGCTACGCGATCCCGGCCCTGACGTAAGGGCTCCGCGTGTGCCTCAGTGGACCCTAATCAAAAAAAAAAAAAAAAAAAAAAAAACCCTGCAAAAAGAGAGAAGCTTGTGGGGTTTCCCTCCTCCCCTCTCGGCGAACTTGGGCGGGAGG
The DNA here is from genome assembly GCF_052426305.1 of Pelodiscus sinensis. NCBI lineage: Eukaryota > Metazoa > Chordata > Testudines > Trionychidae > Pelodiscus > Pelodiscus sinensis. The sequence continues at coordinate 65,164,688 of NC_143057.1, forward strand.
GCCATGGAGGGGGAGACAATGCCTGAAGGACTGACTAAGGGGCGACCGCCGCCAGTGAAGCTGCGAGCCCAACGATTGGCGGCGCAGCTCCGACAACAGCAGAGGCTGGTACAGCAGCTGGAGGCCCAGTACCGCCAGGCTCTTCAGGAGGTGGCGGAGCAGGACCAGGCCGGTATGGGGGCCGCCCCGACTCCACCGACTAGCTCCCCATCCCTGACCACGCGGGGACCCGCGGGGGACCCCACGGTGTTTGCCCTCCTTGACTCGGGATGCAGCCAGACGCTTATCCGCCCCGATGCACTGCCTGACACCGCGGCGCCCGAGGGGGAGATGCAGCTGCGGTGCGTCCATGGGGATGTGAAGACCTATCCTCAGGTCCGGCTCCCCTTGAGTGTGCGGGGAGTCACCCGAATGATGCGAGTGGGCGTGGTGCCGCACCTACCATACCCTATGGTGCTGGGTCGCGACTGGCCAGGTCTTACAGCTCTCATTACAGACTCACCAGCGCCGACCGAGCCCCATGTGGAACTCCTAGGAGAGGAACTCCAGGCAGACCGACCGCCGGGGTCGCTCGACCGGGAAGGCCCCACCCAGCGCGACGCATCTGGCCCGGCCGACCCAGGGCGCTCAGACACGGAGGACGTGCCGATTGCACTGGACTCGGCCGATTTTCCCCGTGACCAGCGGGAGGATCCCACTCTGCGGAAGGCCTACGTCCAGCTTGCTTGTGTTGATGGGACGGTGGTGGATCCACAGAGGGCGGCACACTGGCCCCGGTTTGAGCTACGAGCCGACCGGCTCTACCGGGTCGGGCGGAACCCACAGACGCAGGAAGAAGAGGCCCAGTTGTTGGTACCCCGGGTCCATCGACGAACCGTGCTGAGGTTGGCGCACGACCTTCCGGCCGCCGGGCACCTCGGGCATGAGAAGACCCTGGCCCGAGTCTTGGCCCGCTTCTTCTGGCCCGGGGTGTACAAAGAGGTCAAAGACTATTGTCAGTCATGTCCAGCCTGCCAGCTCGCCGCAGCCCCCGGGGTGCCGAAGGCTCCCCTCGTCCCTTTGCCCGTGGTAGGGACCCCCTTCGAAAGGGTCGCCTTGGACATAGTGGGGCCCTTTCCGCGGAGCGCGGCTGGATTTCGATATATTTTAACGATCATGGACTATGCAACCCGGTTCCCTGAGGCCGTCCCCCTTCGAAACACCCGTGCCCGCACGATCGCGAATGAGTTGGTGAGGATTTTTGCCTGGGTGGGGCTCCCTCGGGAACTACTGACTGACCAAGGAACGAACTTTACCTCCCGGTTGCTGCGTCGGGTCTGCGACCTCCTGGGTATTCACAAACTACAGACCTCCGTCTACCACCCCCAAACCGACGGGCTGGTAGAGCGGTTCAACCGCACCCTGAAGGGGATGCTGAGAAGATTCCCTCCCCCGGACATGAAGCACTGGGACCAGCTCATCCCCTTGCTCTTGATGGCGGTGCGGGAGGTGCCGCAGGCCTCCACTCGATTTTCCCCCTTCGAGCTCCTGTACGGCAGACGACCTCGGGGCGTCCTCAATCTGATTAGGGAGACCTGGGAACGGACCCCCTCCTCCTCGGTCGGGCTTCTGCAGTACGTACTCCGACTCCAGGAGAGACTCACGCAGGTGGGGGCCTTGGCTCAAGAGAACATACAGGCGGCCCAGCGAACGCAGGAGCGAGGGTATAACCGGGGAGCCCAGGAAAGAGTGTTTGAACCCGGGGATCGGGTGCTGCTGTTACTCCCCTCAGAGGAGTCAAAATTGCTGGCCCGCTGGCAGGGGCCGTATGAGGTCTCCCGACGAGTGGGCCCAGTCACCTATGAGGTTCATCAGCCGGACCGGCGAAGGAAAAAACAAATATACCATGTGAACCTCCGCAAACCTTGGCGAGGGCGAGAAGGCATGTTGGTCGCGCCTTACCCGTCGGAGCCCGTGTTAGGTCCCCGGGTCCCTGACGCCAAGGAGGAGGAGATACCCCAGCTCGCGGATACCCTGTCTAAGGACCAACGGCGGGTAGCCCAGGTCCTTGTCGAAACCTTCGCCAGGACCTTTACCTCGCGGCCGGGCCAAACCGCGGCGATAACGCACACCATCCGAACCCCGCCCGGTCAGGTCGTGCGGGAGGGAAACCGACCTCTTCCCTGACGGATGCGCGACGTCGTGGAACAAGAGGTCCGCACCATGCTGGAGCTGGGAGTGATCGAGCGATCCAGAAGTGAGTGGAGGAGCCCGATCGTGTTGGTCCCTAAGCCGGACGGAAGCATTAGGTTTTGCATTGACTTTCGAAAGGTAAACGCGATATCGAAGTTTGATGCCTATCCGATGCCACGAACGGATGAGCTGCTGGAACGCCTGGGAAAAGCCAAGTTCATAACAACCCTCGACCTGACTAAGGGCTATTGGCAAATCCCGCTGGATCGGGAGTCCCAGGAGAAGACAGCGTTCACCACCCCGTCCGGGCTTTTCCACTTCGTGCGCATGCCGTTCGGCCTCCATGGGGCACCCGCCACCTTCCAGCGGATGATGGATCGCCTGCTCGCCCCTCATCTGGAATATGCCGCAGCGTACCTGGATGACGTGGTCATCTACGGGCGCGACTGGGAGGACCACATAAACCAAGTGGCGGCAGTACTACGAACGCTCCGCGACGCCGGTCTCACGGCCAACCCCAAAAAGTGTAAAATCGGCGCACAAGAGACCACCTATTTAGGTTACCATTTGGGGCACGGCTTAGTCCGGCCCCTGGTGGGGAAGGTAGACGCCATCCGAAATTACCCCATACCGACCACGAAAAGGAAGGTCCGACAATTTCTGGGACTGGCGGGGTATTACCGCCGATTTGTCCCCCAATTTGCTAGCATAGCAGCGCCGCTCACCTCTCTGCTCACGAAAGACAAACCTCAGAGAGTGAGGTGGGACACAGAGTGTGACTCGGCCTTTCAACAACTTAAAGAAGCCCTGTGTAGCGAGCCAGTTTTGCTTAGCCCAGACTTCGATAAACCTTTTTGTCTACAGACAGACGCCTCCGCCACTGGGCTGGGCGCCGTACTCTCCCAGGAGGTCGATGGAGAAGAGCATCCGGTGGTCTTTATCAGCCGTAAGCTGTTTCCCCGAGAACGCCAGTACTCCGTAATAGAAAGAGAGGCCCTGGCGATCAAATGGGCGGTTGAAGCCCTAAGGTACTACCTGCTAGGGGGGGAGTTTACGCTATGGACAGACCATGCCCCGCTAAAGTGGCTACACACTATACGGGACACCAATAGCCGCCTCATGAGGTGGTATTTAGCCCTTCAACCCTATGTGTTCTCCATACGCCACAGGGCAGGCATGGCCAACGCCAATGCGGACGCATTGTCCCGCCTGGCTGAGGAGCCGGGATCCAATCCCGAGGTGGGGGACCTGGACTTGTGGGGGAGGGCAAGTAGCAGGGCGGACTGGCCGCCCACTGACCCAGAGGAGGAGGAACCCCTCAGGACACCCGGGTGGGCGGAGGCGGACCCCACCCCGTCACCTGGCCGGAACCCAGAGGGTGGGGCGGGGAGGATAAGAAGACGGCGGGAGAGGGCAGTCAGGGCCCAGCCGCTGGAGGAGCTGGAGGCAGACCCCAAACTCCTGCCTGGGGAGGCCGAGGTCCGGGCTGGGCGGCACCCAGCTGAGGTCCTGGAGGCCGGCCGAAACACCCCAGACTGGGGCACAGAGACCTGGCCCAGACCAGCGGCCGGAGCACCCCTGGATCCCGAGGACGACCCAGATGGGCTGGACCAGCTAGATCCCCGATGGGTGCTGGAACGCCGCGGCCGACCCACCGGCGGGACCTCGCAGGACCCAACCCTGGACCCCTGGAGTGGGCCACCCGGACCCTACTAGGATGACTGGGACAGCGCGACAGCCCGACGAGCCCTCAGAGGAACAGGTACCCGGGAAGGGGGGGGAGAAGAAGGGGCCCAGGGATCGCTCAGGCGGGAGAGCCGCCACGGCCAGCAAGGCCCGGACTGAGCCAATCGCAGCGGCGCGGCTGCACTCAGGGTCCCTGGGCCGGGGCGCAGTGAGACGGGTGGGCCTGCGCCCCCTCCCCCCCCCCTTGCCCCCGGCCGGGCCGTCCCGGGTTCACTCCGGGAGGAGGACTTGATATGGACACGCCGGGAACTGTGGCCTGCCTCATAGCGAGAGGGGGGCTGGGGCTTGCGGAACAGGGCAGGCAGCAGGGAAACCCCCCCCCCCCCGGAGATATTTAAGGGGGAGGGTGTGTAACAGGGCAGCTGCCCTATACTGGCCCCTTAAGAGCCAAACCCCAGCCTGGAGCAGGCCCGGGGAGTTCAGCCCAGCTGGGCGGCATTGGCCAATTAAGGCCCAGCTGGGGCTATAAAAGGGCGGGGCTGCTTCAGCCCAGGCGGTGTGAGCTTGGCTGCTGAGGGAGCAGGACGCTCTCTGGAGCTAGGGCAGGGCTAGAGAGACAGGCTGGGCCAGGACGCTTGGACAGCCAACCGGCCAGCCTGCTAGGCCTGCGGCAAGAGTGTGGGCCTGGCTGCCGAGGGAGCAGGACGCTCTCTGGAGCTAGGGCAGGGCTAGAGAGTCAGGCTGGGCCAGGACGCTTGGACAGCCAACCGGCCAGCCTGCTAGGCCTGCGGACAGGCCTGCTGGAGAGACACCAAACTCCCCCGGAAGGGGGGCTCAGAGCGAGTGACTTTGGCACTGCCGGAGGGCAGTGTGGTGAAGAGGGCAACGCGACTAGAAGATTCCAGAGGGGAAACGCCACGTGAGCGGAGGCCTGTGCGGGCGGAATGGACTGATTCCGGGGACAGATGACGGACCCCCGCTACGGTGGTGAGTGACCCCCCCACAGTGGGCATGAATGCAGTGGGCACCTTGAAAACCTCACATAATAAAATAAGATTAGATTAAGATAGATGTGTGTGTATTAGGGGATAAAAGCTCCATGCCAGGGGCAGGAGTGGTTTGTGAAGTATGGTATAAGACACGGCAAGTGAGAATATCTGCAGTGATAAGCAAAAGATTTAAACTACCTCATAGAATCTCTTGTCTGAAAAAACCCACTGTTATCCCTTATAAGCAAAGCAGTAGTGAAGACAGCTCCTTTTACTGAGTTAATCTTTCCTCAGATAAAGTTCTAGATGGAAACTTTGATACCAGACAATTTAAAGATCTCTTATGAATGCCTGTTGGGGACATACTATTTTCCTGAGCTGAAGCTCACCAAGGGCCATTTTTCAAGTATAAATCACAGTCAGAATGGATAATTCTGACTCTCTCTCTCTTCATAAAAAGTATTTGCAGTTCATACTAGTTTTCTGATGGAGCCACCTCCAGAAAGCCAAAGCTGTTTTTCAGATTCCTACTTCAAAAAGTAGAAAGTGATCACCGTCAGCCAGCACCAGTAGAATGACAGCATTGATACCCTGGAGCAGCATCCTTTAGAGCTAGTGGCACAATATGGTTTTCATCCAAGCCCTGATCCTGCAACTCACAAGAAATTAAGGAAAATAAGATGTAGATATAGCAGATACCCAGTCTGTAGAACAGCTCATGCAGGAATATTAGTATTATGAAAAACAGGCATTTACTGGTTTCCCTGTTACACACAGAAGTGATTAAACCTTTAGGCATAGTCCACTAGCAACCCAACATACCAGGCAAACAGCCTTGCTTCCTAAAACTTTAAATGACAGGCTTAAAGATTTCTCTAGGCAAAACTTTAAGCTTCCCTATCATTTAAATGCAACAAAATATTTGCTAAAGCTGTGTAAAGTAGGAAAGCTTAAGGGTGGTGGATTCTTAGATTACCCTAAAAGCTCCAGCCCATCCATGAACTATGGAAAGGCATGAAGCAAGGTGGCCTTGCAACTCATCTATAGAAATTACATGCAGAAGGTCAAATCCTGCATCATGTACCAAGGCCAAGCACACTGCTTGGTGCAGAGGCTCTCATTTGCGATCAGAGGAACAGAAAGCTGCCAACACCTCCTCTTTCTCTGATATGCACAATAATGAATAGACACTGATCTTCCACTTAGCACAACCCTCCTGTCTGCACAGGAGCACATCACTGTCCCTGCTCTGAGTGGTAATTACTCCACATAACTCCATCTCAGACCCCAGTCAGTCCTTGTTCAGTGTCAATAGACTAACATAGCAAAGGAGAAATCCTGCATCCCTTTTATGGACCCACAAAATACAACAGGACAACTGTGGTGCTTTTGCACAAATTGAGACACACTATCAAGAAGCTCTGGAAGAATACATCATGCCCTTTTTTCATTAGTGTCATTATAACAGAATCCTGACTCAGGGATCTGTACTCAGTCTGATGCTTTTAAATATATACAACTCAGCTTGGCAAATAAGTTTGTGTACATTGATGACATCCATCTGGCATGAATGAGAAGAAGCCTGAGAAGTTGGGGTCCTCCTGCCCTCTGACCTTGACACCTTGAGCTTGCAGTTCTTGCTGAACAATCAGTCAATCATCATTGAACTGTTCTCTGCTTATTTGCTCTCTGCCCTTTCAACAATACATTGAGACAATACATGGCAATGTCCAGTTGAGAATCACACTTCTCACCCAGTGTCCTAATTATTTTAGCTGTTGAATATTCTGTAGAGCTTAAGTCATCACTGTGGCAAGTTAGGTATCAACTCTGCCTTTTGTATCATCGTGTGCCCCAGACAATACCAGTGTCCAACCTTCCTGTCCTGGCTGGCACTGCTCCCCTGGCCACATGACTGCATGTGGATGGTCATCAAGACAGCATTTCCATCTCAGTGCCACATCAGAAATGTAAGGTAGTGTCACTGTGCTCCTTTTCTGTGCTAGTTGAGTCTCTCAGGTGGTGCAGTCACCATGGGTATGTCTACACTACCCCCCTAGTTCGAACTAGGGGGTAATGTAGTCATACGGAGTTGCAAATGAAGCCCGGGATTTGAATTTCCCGGGCTTCATTTGCATAAAGCCGGCCGGCGCCATTTTTAAATGCCGGCTAGGTCGGACCCCGTGCCGCGCGGCTACACGCGGCGTGGACTAGCTAGTTCAGATAGGAAGCCTAATTTAAAAATGGCGCCGGCCGGCTTTATGCAAATGAAGTCCAGGAAATTCAAATCCCGGGCTTCATTTGCAACTCCGTATGACTACATTACCCCCCCTAATTCGAACTAGGGGGGTAGTGTAGACATACCCCATGAGTTGTCTAAGAAACAGCAGCAACTGAGTGGGACTATATTTTGAATCAACGGCTCATTTCTTGGCAGATGGACAACTCAGGTCAATTCCTGCATGCCCCTTAGTGCAAGCATATGATCCAGCAGGATATTCTATTATCACAAGTGGTTTTACTCCCATCTGTATTAGGGATGCAAGCAAGTAGTCAACAAGTCAACTACTCACATTTCCCCTTCTCCTTGCTGCCTCTCTATCAGAGGCAGCAAGGGGGTGGGAATCAGGAGCTTGTGCCTGGGAGAACCACCTTAAAAGCTGGTTCTCCCTAGCACCATATCTGCAGTTCTGCTCTTTCCCCCCCGCCCATGCTGCTGCAGAGACAGCAGTCTGGGAGAGGGGAGCAGCAGGGGAGATTGCTCTGACAGCAACCCCTGTCCGCGGTCAGCTGCTGTGAACAGGGGCTGCTTCGCAAAGCAGCCCTTGTCAGCGGGGGAGTGGGTGAGGACCTCCCACAGATAGGGGCTGCTGCTGGCTGGGCAACAGCCCAGCTCAGTCCTGGCTCGCACGGGACCAAACCCCATTGCAGCTTGATCATTTAAAAAACTGTAGGAGCTGGGCAGCCTGCCCCCTAGCTCCTACTGCATTTTAAATTGCAGAGCAGCAGCAGGGTTTGGTCCCAATGCAAGCCAAGACTGAGCCAGGCTGCCTTCCCCTATCAACAAATCAAGTATTCAATAAAAATTCTATCAACTACTTGATTAGTAAAATAACTGCATTTTAACAGCCCTATTCTGAACCAGTGGGGCTTCCTGAGCGCTCCAACCTGCCCTGTGGAGCTCAAGGGCAAACAGTGTGCAGTCTAGCTGTGGTCTGCCATCTTCACCACTTCTGTAGTGGATGGATGAGCTTGATTGCTCTGAATGCTGCTGCTGAGATAGGACCACATCAGTCACACAACATTTAATCTGTTGCACCCTCTAAAGCCATACCCCAAACAATTATAATTATTCAACCCTTGGGTTGAAGCTGGAACCCACACTATTCAGAGCTGTAAATATGTGCAATAAATACATTGAATTCCCTGCCCTACCGGTGTACAATCTAAAAAACAAGACAACAGACAAACATATGGATCAGGCTGGGATGGAGACGTGGGGAAGGAAAAAGCATAGGATTTGCACAATACTTAGCCAGTCAGAAGTACAGTAGCAATCACAGCTCATCACAAGCTTGGACATTGTCAGGCTATAGTTCACTGCATGCTTGCCATGGAGCAGTACAAAGGGAGGGACTGTGGGCAGGCCAGGAGACAGCAGAGCTGTGGGTAGTAGATCCCCTGGCTAAAAACCTCACATAAGGGAAACATAGTAGGCTATAGAGTGGCTGCAAAGAGCTGTGCAAGTTTGATGGGGAATAGATGCAGAGATCTCTTGTACAAAGCTCTTTACTCTGTGTGGGTGATATCAGTTTCTGCACAAATGAGCACCTGTTCTATTTTGGGTGGATTATGTCTCTGGTTGGATTGTGTTCCTTTTAGCTGTTCCAGTACCTCTTGATTCCTGCTCTATTTCTATCAGGATCACTGCTGACTTTTTATTCAAATGCTAGAGCACTTTAAAATACTGGCTTAATAAAAAGGCTTTAGAAAATGTAAAAATTGCTTCCGTTCTCTGAGTGTCATTCTTATCTCCAATCTAATGCCAGTTTGCATTATCCAGGCATGCATTTTATATGCTGCTTGACCTTCCAGACCACTTGAGAACATAATATGACAGACAGACAGCCTGTATACAAAAAGTACAATAGAACTACACTACTGTGCCTAGATTTTATAGGAGTTAGCTCAGCATACATGAACCAAATGGGAATCAAATGAATGTACCATGTGTATTTTCCTCTCTATCGGTTGATGTGTGTTATTAGTTGCATGGGTGCGATTCTGAGAAGTGAGTTTTCCCAACTGAGAACAGATATGTGGTTAACAATTTCTAAATCTGCTCTTCAGTTTCTCTTACCTGGCAAAATAATGGAACACAAATAAGCCTATATTAAAAGCATACTGTCTGCCTCTTCCCAGGAACTGCTCAGGATAGCAAAAAGATGGATAAACAAATAATTTTCTGGTTTTAATGAACACATCCATTATATCAGCAATAGTTATGGCAACAAGAATTATGTACTTGGTGCAAACATCTCTTGTGCCTTGTAAACACCTTAGCCTTCTGTCAGTGCCCCCTCTGGGGCTATTTACAGCCTCAATATTACAAGGTAGCTACTGTCTAATTATACACAGCTGGATTGGTTTCTACCACTCAGGTCCTTGGTTAACCCTTAATAATAATTAAATTTTTAGTATTGCGTTGTAGATCAACTTTAAACTTTCAAGATTCGAGGGTGTCCTAGTAGAATTGAAAACCTATTAAGTTATCAAGACATGCATGCTTTGCAACTTCTGTTTTCATTAGCAGAAGGCCTTAAAGAAAAAAGAGACGTGTACAAAGGCCCTGTAATTGAGATCTCATAATTTCATGTGGTAGTACTCAACTTGCAAAGGGCCAGATCCTGACATCCTTACTTAGTCACACATTAACTTTGATGAGTTAGCCTCTCAGGAGTTGGTCCAAATTATATAGAGGACTCAACAGAACCATGCATCTGCAGCACAAGTATCCAGGTCAGCTTGGCTAACAGATCCAGTGGCTCAGATGATTGTCCTTTGCTTAATCCTAAAGGAACCTGAGATTTGGAGGAATTTTAGAAATTGTGTTTACCTACTTGATTGGAGCCTGGAAGTATGAGTCACTATTCAAAATAGGATTGGCTAGCTCCAAAGAGAGGAGAAGAAGAACCAAGAATACATCTTATTAGAATAACATGGTGTTACTGAAAACCCTGTAACTCTTCCATGGGGTTTTATACTGAATAATCTGGCTCAGATTCAAGTTCATACTGACAAGGTGATGGAAATCCCACACCAGAAATCCCCTGCCCCCACTGCAAATATACTGGGCTGCTAATGCATAATATGAAAAGCAGAAGTGGGGAAACAGGCACATTAAATTACTCCAATTCTTCCCATCCCTCCTATTATTCCTCCAATCCCATTTACTTAAAATAATGGGCTAGATTCCAATCCTATTGAAAATAATGGTGAATTGGTAAAAATAATATTTAAAACTCCAAGATAACTGAATTTATTTCAGGCCAGGAACCCTTCACCAATGCAGATAGAAGAGCTGGTGGAGAGGGCTGGCAAACCCTGATGACAAAAATGAGGATCTACCACCTGGGAGAAATTCCAGAGGAAATAAATATCAGAGGGAATGACTTATAAGGTACTGTAACCTCATTTGTTGGCAAACTGGATAATCTTACTGCACAGATAAATATTCTTGAGTATAGATCTGATGTTGTGAACTTACAGCTATTAAAACAGCATGGATTTAAAAGCATGTGAGGAGAAGGTTAAGCAAACATTTGAGCTGTAAAACTCATTAATGAGACATCATAAAATAGTAGATTTGAGAGATGAATTGCTTGAAAAAAAGGACAAATCAAGTCTCAGAATATTCACAAATATCAGACCCAGAGGGACTAGCAGGGTGTGACAAAGTGCCACAACTCTGAAAGATAACTGCAGATGGATTAGGATCAGCACAGATGATGAGTTTCTGCATCCAGAAAAGTAAATTCTGCCATGTACAGATCAGTTGAAGGTGTGTGGACACTTTTGTCCTATTTTGAGGGCTTAGGTGGGACTTAACACTTACTGTTGTATAAGCTTTTTACTGGTTCCCACACAGGAGTGAATTTCACCTGGAAAGCTTGCAAACTGCAGGAGACGACACCCCCAAATCTGAGTGGATAGATATCAGCTGTGTGATTGAGGAATTTCCAGGATAAAGTCAGGAGTGATATCCTGGTAGAAAATGGTCAGAACGAATGTTCCTATACAAAAAGGATTTTTTGAGTTTCCCCAACAAAAGTTTTCAGACTTATGCCCCAAAATTCATTTTTTTTCCTGCTCATAGAGAATGATTCTGGGTAACAACACTGAAATATACAAAGGGAAAACGTTAAAGAGGACCAATCTATTTTAAAACAGTTAAATCAGTGCTTCTCAGCCAGAAGACCAGATCATGCTAAGGGGCTCTGAGCAGATTTCAGCTGCTAAGCAAGGCCAGCATTAGATTCATTGAGGGTGCAGCTACAGAGCACCCTTAGCTCGAAATAAGCTTCACAATTTGCGCTATGCAAATTGCGCACCTTATTTTGATGCTATTTCTAATAGCTTATTTCAAAATTTGGTGCTGTCTACACAGCACCAAATTTTGAAATAACTCGTGGAAAGAGGGTTACAGGATGTCGGAATAAGTCACATGTTATTTTGAAATCTATTTCCAAATAATGGGCTGCTTCAATAGACACAGAATAGCTATTTCAGCATACCAGAAGTATCCTGAAATAGCTCTGCAGTGTAGGCATACCCTGAGGCTCGGAAAGCTGAAGCCCCTATGAATAGGGCTGAAATCAGCTGGCCTTGCCAGCTGGGCTGAAGGTGAAGCCTGAATAATGTAGCTTTGCAGGAGTCCCTGTGGCATGGAGACCCAGGCAATTCCCTGCCTGCTTTCCTAATGCTAGCCACGGTTTTTATATACAGAAAACCAGTTGTGGCACAAGTTGGTCATGGAGTTTTTACAGCTTATTGAGGGCACCAGAATGAAAAAGCTTAAGAATGGGACCTTGTTAGACCTGTGAGCCATGCCTACAAGATTGCTTGTCACCAGGAAAATTGCCAGGAAAACCATCAAACCCTGACATATATACCCTGGGGTTCATGTTCAAATTTGTTTTCCTCATTGATGTTTAAAGCTTCAGTATTTGTAGTAAATGCAATTTGTATGATATATTTTTGTGTTCTCACTGTCTTAAGCAAAGAAAATAATAGTATGATTATTTTAATGCAAAAGAATCGTGAAGATATTAAAACAACAAAATACAGTTTACTCTGCGGGTAAGGAAACATCACATCTTTCCCAGTCACATTTTCAAAGGACCTCTGTCTGGGGAAATCATTCACCCATTAGTGTGTTAAATGGCCACATTTCTGAGTGCAGATCAGATAGTTGTGCAGTTTCCAAGGGAGGCGGCGGCTGAGGGAACCAGCAGCAGCAGCCCCCACAGGGAACTGGCAGGGGCAGTAGCAGTCCCATGGGCTGTGGCTGTTGTAGTTGGGCTAGAGCAATTTCCCTCTCCATCCGACTGATTTGTTAACCATTTAAATCTAAACATTTTTCTTCCCTCCACCCCACCCCCACTCCTTTTTTATCCTCTTTCCCCATCTCTGTAACTTTTCAAATCTACTTCAGCGTTGAAAACTAAAGATACGTTTTGAAAAGTTAGAGTAACAAATGGGGGTAGGGGAGTGAAAAGCTCAGCCTTTTAACATTTTTCATGTTTTGCACTCACTAGAGGAAAATAGAGACAAATTCAAATTTTAAATGTTAAAAGAATTGACTTGTGAAAATTAAAACAGCACACAACTTTCAAATTGAAACTAAAAATGAAAAAAATTCACCTCATTTTGATATGGATATTATGCATGAGAAAATTGAAAAATGTTATCAGATAAAAATTAATTTTTGACAAAACACCATTTTTGCAGAAAAAGTTTGTTCAGAAAAACATCATCGAGCTCTGTGGGGTTTTTTTTAAATACCCCTCCCCCCACCTCCTATTTTGCTCAGAGAAGCCTGCAATTTTCAGTTTATGCTACCTTGCTTTCAGTTTCCATGCAGCTGCTAATATTATAGAAAGGAAAACATTACTTTGTATACTAAAAATGTGTAAAACCTTGAATGCTTGCAGAATTTTTTAATCATTTTTATATTGTGCATTAAATAGACAAAATATGTGTGAGGATTAATTTATGCTTTGAGATCCTCCCATGCATGGTGATATATTAATGTAAAGTAGCATTCATGTGACTGTTTCAGAGTGCATGTTCATATTAATCAGCAGCAAGATGAAAACCTCATAAAATACAAACTAAACATAGTTCTGCCAGGACTCTGTTAAATCCTCTATCCCTTGTATTTCCCAATAATATTCCCCTGTTGCTTTGCTGGGTGATACAGAAGGATGTGAGAATAAACCAAGGAGCTTACAATAAAGCAAAATAAATAAATAAAGAGCTCCTCATTCTTATATGAAAAAGAATCCCCCAGTGTTTCAAATAAAACGTCAATTGATGAATTTTATGTTTTCTTTGAGCTGCTTTTATATATTTAAAAAACAAGTTATTTGCTGCATTGCCAGTTCCTTGTCAACTCCTTTGGTGGCCCCTGACAGAGCAGCAGGAGAGCTTTATTTGGAACGGTAGCTGTAGGGGAAATTAAACAGAATTCTGGATGCATTCAATTTTCTGTAGTTTGGGGAGATTTTGCACCTTTCTCAGAGCCAGCTGGGATTAGTACATTCCATTTCCTGGGCTCCTCACAAGGCTGAATTAAAGAAAATTAAAATAAGTCTGTGAACTTGGCTTCATTTCTCGCTCACTAAAAACTTGTCCATATGTTTGCTGCTGCTTTTTTTTCAGTGATCCGTGCTTGGTTTTGCAGGCTTTATGTATATCTGATGGACTTTTATTTATTTTAGTTCTATTACATAATTATTGTGTGACCCTGTTGGGATTAAGAGTACACAAAAAACAAAAAACTGCAATAAAAACCTTAGAGGAAGACACAGCCCTTCTAATACAGCTTAATAAACTTCCACTCTTTTGTGAGTGGAAATAACTTTTATTTATCTATATTTTTACTCTTTCATCAAATTCACTGATTGTGATCGACAGTCCTGAAAACTCAAGTCTGCTTTGTACACACAGCAGGTACAGCCCAGGAAGGGCTGTTTAAGCTCCCCCATGTACCTGGGAGGCACCCATAACCCAGTTGCAATGCTTAAGCAGGCCACAGTCTTCCTGCTGAGATTTCCAAGCAATAAGGTGGTGATCTGGGGTAGAGGTGCCACACTGCTGTTAGCCTGAGAGTACCAAGCTCCTTTCACACAGTCACCAGTAGTGATCATAGGGACTTTTATGCTGAATTTAAATCATCAGGCTAGAGATGAAAGACTCCAATCTTCATCCTCCAGAGCTAGCCAGTCTTCCTTATATATTTATGTACCTAATTTGAACCATCACCTATCTCTTGCATCCAAGATTAATGCCCTGAAAGTCTGAAATGTGCTCATTGACATGGGCAAACATTTTTCAAACTTGGGTTCCTAAAATTCAGTACTAAAACAAAAGTGTCCTGATTATCAGAGATAATTGGCACCAACAGCTTTTTTGAAACTATGTTTGAAGTTATGTTACAGGCAAATTGTCTTCACTCTCAGCTGAGGTCACAAAGAAGAAAATACAGCTCTGAAGAACACCTGCTGAAGTCAAGTAGAACAGGTTAGTAGCAAAAGCTTGGTGTAATGCTTGATGCCACCGACCATGTCCCTTGCACTGTGACTTCAAAAAACCTTTCATCACTAGCTTAGCAGTTCTCAGCACGTCTATGGCTTGCATGCCATGTTCTCCAGTGGGCCTCACCTTGATATCTGGAAGACTACATGAGGACTCCTTGCCATTCCCCCATTAGTGTAGATTAGTAAGGTTCAATTGTAGTTTCATTTTTACAATTAATTCTGTGTAAGAGGTTCCAAGACACTGAGATAAAGGAAGATATTTTGTGCAACCTGATTTGAAATATGGCTGCATTAACCGCCCTCCCCCCTTTCTCCCCTCAAAAACTAGATGGGTCAGAAAACAGAAAAGCAGCTTGAATTGCTCAACTGCTCAGACTCAAAAGCTTTCTTCCCTTTGCCTCTAATTCCACTTTCTAAGCATCTTGGGCCCAGGAATAGATATACAGCAGATGTCGTTAGAGCTTTTTTTCATTTCCTCTTTTCCTCATTTCCTCATTTCCTCATTTTAATTTAAATCTCACTAATTCTGAGGCTCCCAAATTGCATCCCCCTTTTGTACAGTTGTGCTATATGGTGCACTGAGATTATGTGAAAATGCTAAGTTTTCACATTTCCATTTCAGAGTGAGTTTGGGGCACGGGAGGGAGGAGGGGCGGGGAGAAAAGGGAGGAGGGAATCCACTGGAGCACTGCTCTCCAGGAAATACAACAGCACTGATGACTTTAAAGACTAAATTTTGGGAAATACAACACATCCTAGTAACAGGACTACAATTCTTACCCTTTTTGTGGTAGTTCTTAAAGAAGGAATTTTGCAATTTAAAAATTGTCTTGTTTTATATGATAGTGCAGTTGAATAAGCTGCTGTATGAATTCACAACTACTGATTCCTACTTAGCTGCAAGATTAAAAAGGGAGAAGAGGAAAAGGATCAGTGAAGGAGAAATTTATGGGTATTATAGGAAGAGGACATGATAAATATTACTGATGGCAAAAAATACAGGGAAAGAACATAACAGAATTTATAATTGTGTTGATTTTATTTAATTTAGCATTTGCCAAGTATATCAATATCAAAATCTTTCTCAACCCAACTCGGAGAATAAGCTGGATTTCATTCCCACTTGTGTGTCATCCACAGAACTATGAAAATAAGATCCAACAACCACAGAATGTTGACTTTCAGGTCCCAGGCTGAGTAGGCAGAGCTTTCAGATGGGGGGGGAAATATTTTATTTGCAAATGGAATGCAGTTGATAGTAAATCATAAGATGCAATAAACAACAAACCATTATTCAGTTTTACTGAGTCACTTTTCAAAGTAGAAGTGCACTTTACATTTTTGGAAGAAGTCTGTAGTGTGAGAAACATGAACTTTCTCGTATTTTCACTCCATTCTAAATGACACACAAGAGATTTTGGTTTTTTGTTTGTTTGTTTTCTTTTAATGAGCTGCTGCTGGATAGTCTGGATTCCTGCACAATGAAGATCCGTGATTTCAAAAGGCTCTTCACAACTTGGAAGGCCACGTGTTTTTTCCTGACTCAGCCCTTCTCTAGCTATTTTATTGTTTTGATTGTTTTTTGTATTTAGTCATCTTTCAGAATCATGTAAATAGTGACAAATGTGGGAGTAGGTAAATAGAGTCATTCCCAGATGATATAAATTGAAATCAGTGGAGCTACAGAGATTCACAACAGCTAAAGTTCTGTTACAAAGTATTTTACAAGTTCATTTTACGTTACTAGAAACTAAACATATTTTCAGGAAGCTGGAGTACTTGTTCTTGGATCTTTAAGCATTCCAGCTTGCTGAAAATGTTTACAAGTACAATGTGCTTTTAAAATACTCTGGAACAGATCCTCAACTGGTGCAAATACCTGGGGAATATATTTTAACGCGGCAGGATGTTATGTTTAGACTAGTATTTTACAGTCCCTTTGCACTCAAAAGTTCACTTATTCATGTACATTTACTGAGAGCTAGCCACCACGCTTGTTACCTTCTGGGAAAATCTGAACTATAGAGATCTGGATGTAGCCAATGTAAATTCTGAAAGTCTGCTTTTTTATTCAATGTATAAACTCAGGTTTTGTGACGAAAAAAAACAAGCTGGAGGAAAACTTTGGCAGAGTTCTGCAATGGACAGGTTGATCCAAGACCCAATATTGGTGCATGTAGATGGCTGCCTGGACTCTTCCCCAAATACATTACAAAAAAGTAGTAAAATATCAAAGTGAAGTTAAGGGTATTTTCTTGACAAAGTCCTTCACAAGTGACTAAAAGACTCCAAAGAACTCCTAAGGTGAGGTGTAAAATAGTCATATATTAAAAAATGATTAGATGCAGGAAATAGAGTAGGGATAAATAGTTAGTTTTTAATATGGCCAAACATGAGGGGGAGGCAAGACTCTTTGTTTTGCCTGGGGTTGTTTATTATATTTCTTAATTGTCTGAAAAAAGAGGTAAACCGTGATATGACAACATAAAATGATTAGGTTACACAAGTCTGTGAGGAAATTCAGAGAAGACTGTGAGGAAATTCAGAGACTTATTAACGCTAGAGCAATGGGCAGCAAAATAGCAAATTAAATGTATTGATGACAATTATAAAATGTGCATTGGAAGGATTATGAATGACTCATGTAAACGGTTAGGTTCTAAATTAACAGTAGCTACTCAGGAAGAGAGTAGCACATCATTTTGGACAGCTCATTGAAAAACTGTTTGATGTACTGCTGTGATCAAAACAGCCTAGTGTCAGGATGTATAAAGAATGGGATGGAAAATGTGTGTGTATTAATAATGAAGCCATTATATAAACTGATGGTACACTCTGCTGAGTTACTGGTTACTCCTCTATTTAAAAAGCTATAGCAGAAATTAAAAGGGATTCCTGTATTGGGCCTGGCCTAAAGAGGACAAGTACTGGACTGAATTTCTGAGATCTTTCAATGTAAGAATATCCCCTAAAGGTGGCTGATTCTCCTTTGTCTTCACAGTGAACTTGCCTCCTATTTTATCAACTGTACCCTTATATTAATAATTAAAACAAAATGAAAATGAATGTCACAAACAGCACACTTTTTGTTGAAGAAACTTTATAATTGATTAGGGAAAACAGATACCTCTATTCTTTTGGACTATACCAAAGGTACAAACATCTCTCACACTTTTTAAATCTCCATTGCTATAGTTAAGGAGCACTGGTAGAAAGAGAGGATCATCTTTCTTCTAAATTTTTGGGAGACCAGCAGCTCCAAAGGGATTCAAACGGGGTCTTCCACTTGTCAGATGGGTATTTTAATCACTGGGTTATGGCATATGCTGATATGAGTTAGTCTCAATTTTGCCTATTGAAGTTGTTCCACTTGAATGAAATAACTAAATATGAAATGGCCTGGAGAAATAGTGAGAATGACTTTATAGCCTATTTTTCTAGAGTTTCTGACAGACTTTTGGAAAATGTGATGAGGATGATATACCCTACTGAATTAAACTGTGCTCTTTAGTCAGTCTCGTTTTTGAAGAATTCAGTTGTAGAAATGACATGTACCAAGAGGCTTAGTGCAGCTAAGTGATAAATGGGACAAGTTTCATGCAGATGAAAGGGCCTCTCTTCCTCTCCATTCATAGACATGGGCAGGCAATGGCATGCTAAATAAGTACATGGTGAGTCATGTGTGAAAAATTCTATTGGTGACAGAAGTTTAAATGTTACTCTCATCTTCAGAGAGTTGTTAAAATAATAGAGGGTACATGATACCATTTGTGTTTGAAAGAGAAGCTAAATAATTTAATATTATGGACTAAGACACTTAGCACTGGGCAGATAAATGATGAAATCCCAGTGCAGTCTGTCTTATGCAGTTGCCACACTAATTACAGATCAATTACTTCCCAGTTGTTTGCAACCTTATCAAAGAATAGTAAATTCACTGAGAGCACAAAGTGATAAGATGACTTCTCATTATTACAGTAGATTTGTTGAAACAGCTCTGACACTGAGATTAATAAGAGCTTTCCCAATGGTAATATGATCTGTAAGCATATAGTGAGAATTTTAAATGCCAAAAACTTGATCTTAGGCACTGTCATAAAAATCCTTGCTGCTATTGATTGTCATCATGCGAGTGATCTTAAGAAAGAAGGCAAGGGATGGTCTGATAAACTGAAAGCTTGTTGTTAGAAACGTTAGTATAGCTTCCACAGATCAGGTGGCAAATAAAAACAAAATTTACATAATTTCTATATATCTTAATTAATCCCTTGGTTGCCTTCAGGCACAGTGTATTTTATGGATCCACTCTGACTCTCATGGACTTCTGTAGAAGTTGGATCTGAAGAAGAGGCTTTTACACAAGATCACAAAAGGGATGCCCTGTACACTGAAAATCGAAATGTCAAATGCCATTAGCTCTGAGTTTTCAAAAGAATACCAGGAGAGTCATCATTCCATGGATTGCTTCTATCTTATAGACACATGTAAATAATTAATTAGTTAATGATGCTAAAGTGCTTTTAAAAGAGGAAAAGTGTGATGTATTAAGCAAGATATTCTTCTTAAGAATCCTATTAATTACTGCACAAACATTACCTATATTTAAATATATGTTCCACAGACTAGAAAACAAGCAAGGAGGTCTCTCAATGTATTTTTTAAAAAATCATATCTATGTTTTAATACTTAAATTAAAATGTGTGGTTGGTATTTACCAGATCTGATCTCTCAGATGAATATAGCTGTTTTTATTTCAAGTTAAAACAAAAATACCTGTAAACATGAACATTTAAATAGGATTTAGGAGTTTGAGACAAAGGTTCAAAAGCCAGGAAAATCAAAGTGCAGATTGGCACCCCCTATTTCTGGGCGCACAGTTACAGACAAGGCACAAATAATGTACTTTCTGGAAGAGAGAATCACATCCATTACTTTTGTTTTCCTGGCTTGGGTCAGCTGTGTGTCACAGGTACACATTATTTAAATAACTTTTCGTTTTACAGATTCCAGAGGGGTCATCGTGTTAGTCTGTTTCAGCTGAACCAACAAGGAGCCAGGTGGTACTTTAAAGACAAACAAATGTATTAGGTCATAAGCTTTCATGAGAAACTAGTCACTTTTTCAGAAGCTTGAAGAGAAAAGAAAAAAGGAAGGGATACAGAAATGGCGTGTAACGTAAGTGCTTATTAAATAAGAGATGTGACTCCACCTCCAACAGTGATGAGAAAGTGAGAGTACCTGAATGGGAAATTACCTATTGTAATGAAAGTGCCGTTCCATGTTTCTATTTAAACCTTTTTTGACAGTGTCAATTTTGCATATGAATTCCAGCTCAGTAGTTTCTCCTTGTAGACTGTATTTGAAGGGGTTTTTGTTTGTTTGACTGAGAGTGCCAACTTACAAGTCAATATCTATGTGTCCAGGGAGGTTAAAGTGCTCCCCTGCTGGATTTTGTATGTTGCCTTTATTAATTTCTGATGTTGTGTCCATTTATTCTTTTGCATAGAAACAGTTCACTTGTCCAGTGAACATGGCAGAGGGGCATTGCTGGCATGTGACGGCATTAGAAGCTGTGCACATGAATGAGCCTTAGATGGTATAGTTGATGTGGTTAGGTCCTGTGATGGTGTTACCGGGGTACACGTATGGACAGAGTTGGCAATGGTGTTTGTTGCAGAGACTGATTCCTGGGTTAGTGTTTCTGTTGAGGGGTGTGAAGTTGGTGGTGAAGACTCCTTGTTTTTATTTTACATTACATTTTCTTGTTTGACCATGGAAAATGGATAACCAGATGTAAAGAAAAACATAAGGATTCTAGTGGCTTTCTGCTCCTGAGAGCAGACAGCAGTTAGTAGAAGGGTGCACCAAAGAGATTAGGAAGCTCTTTTACTTGAGTAAAATTAAATTTGAATTAAAGCAGTGGGCCTGCTTCTGCTCCCATGAATGCCAATGGGACAAAACTTCCCTTGACTACGACAGCAGAATTGGGCACTAAGATAATATACATTTGTGAAAGTTCAACAGTGACATGTGCTGATTACCTCTACATTTACAGGATTTTAATAGAAAACAACCAAGTCATTGTTGCTAAGCCATTGCAACTGTTTTCCCACTCAATGGCAGCAGTTAAAAATCAAGAGACTCATACATTTAAAAGGGATAGAAAATATGGAAAAACGTATGGCATTATTTAAAAAAAGCATGCTCTGTCATCTAGAGTATCGTATGCAGTTTCAGAACAATCTTAGGTTACTTACTTAGGCAAGATTCCCAGAATCATAAAACTGAAAGGGACCTTGAGACATCATCTAATCCAGTTTCCTGATTATGACAGAACTAAGTGTTATCTAGACCACGCAGTCTAACTTGTTCTTAAAAATCTCCAGTGATGGGGATTCCACCCTTTCATAGGCAATTTATTCCAGTGTTTAAGCCCTGACAGGGAGTTACTTCTTGTCCTATGCTCAGAGGTTTAAGAGAATAATTTTTTCTCCCTCCTCTTTGTAATAGCCTTTTAGGTACTTGAAAACGGGTATCATGTCCCCTATGTCTACTCTGCAAAGTTTTTCCAGAAAAACTACACTTATGTCCACACTGCAATTGCGTTTTTTTGACAGAAAGTCAAAAGAATGCAGGGGTTTTTCCGACAGGGGTAAACCTCTTTCTACGAGGAAGAGTTCTTTTGGAAAAAGACGTGTGTGGATGGGGAAGAGGGACTTTTTTTTTTTGGCCACTCTGTACATAGTAATCACAACTTAAATGTGAGATAACGTCCAATCAAGGTGGACGCTATCTTTCAAAAAAGCAGATTGCTTTTTCGATGCGCTGTTGCTGTGTGGACACTCTCTTTTGAAAGCAGTTTTTCTGAAAGATCTCTTCCAGAAAAGCATCTTTCAAAAGAAGCTTGCAGTTTTTTTCTTTTCCAGACTAAAACAACTCCATTTTCTTTCAGTCTTCCCTCATAGTTCTTGTTTTGTTTAATCATTTTTGTTGCTCTTCTCTGTTCTTTCTCCAATTTGTCCACAGCTTTCCTGAAATGTGGTGACTAGATCTGGACAAGCTACTCCAGATGAGGCCTAATCAGAAGGTATTTATATGTCTGCTGGAAACAGCTAATAGAGGGACTAAGAGGAATCAGTTTGTGCCAGCCTTGTTTTGAGACTCTGAATAGCTAAAGCAATCTCAGAGATTAGTAACCATATGGGTTTTCCTATCTTACATTCCATACTGCTACCACTTGTGGCAGTTGAGAATTGTCCAAGTTCAGGGCTGCCCTGCCTATACCTCCTCTTGCTCTTGGCTCAACTTTGCTCTGCCTTTGGCATGCCCGCCGAGCTAAAGGCTTCTGTAGCCAGTAGAGCTGATTCTGCTTCTGGCAAAAAAGCACCTTTCACTTATGCTACTTAGATTTATTGGTGAATCTAGCCACCCTGTTGATGAGTAAGGATCAAACCCATGGTGATCTTACCTTAGTAAAGATATAGCAGAAGTTAAAAAGATCTAGAGAAAAGCAACAAAGATAGTTAGAGGTATGGTAAATGATAGGAGATTGCATAGAGTAGGATTGTTTAATGGGACAGGGAAAAAAAGTAGAAGCAACTTGAAGGAAATATTCAAATAATTGCAAAGTACCTACACAAGGTGCAAGCAGCATAGATCACTTTCCATTTGTAGTGTGTCCTATAATATGAAAGTATGCAGCGAAATTAAAATGTGATACATTGAGAACAAAACTAAAGAAAGATTGCCTTATGCAGTGTATATTCCATCAGTTAATTCCCTACTATGGCAGGTCATTGAGTTAAATATGCTGGCTAATTTATGATGACTTATATTTGCAGCCTTGCAAATTAGGATAGTGACAATCATGATGTTTTGGTGGATCAGGACTGAATCTTTTGTTTGTGTTGCCCAGTTAGCTGGATGTATTATCAAATGTCTCTTCTCTCTACTTCCCCCACATTTCTCTGAAGCATCTGGCATTGGTAATTGCATGAAGTGTTCTGATCTAGTATATTTATCAACTCCTATGTTGATAACTCAGGGTTTTAAAGTGATTTCTTAGTATTCGGATAAGTCTTCCTTTTCTTAAGCAACAACAAGTAAATAATCTTGATAGATCCCAACCTTTAACCCACAACACTAAATATCTTAAGTATGGTACAAGGGATCAGAGCTGTTCTTGCTGCCCTTTGGCCTTTTGCATGTCTGAAAGGCAAACTTCTCACCAAATTAGAGATAATCACTTCTGAATCTTTTGCAACCCTAAGATTTCAAACAGCCTCTTTTACAAATACTATTTCAACAATTCCTGTATCAAAACACTACATAGCTTCCATCACACTGTCCAAATACATTTTATTTGAATGTCATTTTTATTAATAGTGATTGTTCTCATCACTGATTTTTTTTTCTTCATATGCTATTTTAGGAGTACATTATACTGTGCAGTTGCTGATTTTGTTCAGAGAGATCAACAGTTTCCTGTGAGAAAGTATTTACAGGTTAAAATGTCATAATTCCCACATGCCAGGCACCTGAAGGGATTGTGAGGGTGGATTGGTTAGTTATGTCCAGCCTCTACAGGAATCTTCTATAGATAGTAATGCTTCTAGTAAGGAAATCCACTATTTCCATTTCATATACTTTCTGAAATAATTTCAGTATTCACAGCTGACTGAAGTTGTTGCACATTTTGCTTTGTGTGCTACGCTTTTACCATTTGGTCTCAAATTTCTATGCTAATAAAACAGCATTTGTACTTGAGAAGAGCATTATTTTTCCTATCAGGAAATACTATAGAAAATGGAGTTTGAATAGCACTTTTACAAATAATACATCTGGCTCCTGATGTCTGTTATCCTAGAGTCCTACCTTGCTGCTAGTCCCTGATAGCTATGTATTCACCTTGTTGGCTAATGGAATATCTTCATTCATTTTGCTAACAATAAGAATCTAGTTAGGAAGGAGATGTAGAATATGACACCTTCCATATGCCATTTTTTCTTCAGCCTTAATAAATATTAAGGGCCAAACTCTTACAAAAGTTAGTCATGTAACTGCAAGCATTTATGTAACTGTGCCCAAAGGTATCTGTAATGTTTTGCAACCCTCAGATTTAAAACAGCCTCTTTTACAACTACTATTTCAACAATTCCTGTATCAAAACATTATTCTGTGCAAGTACCTAGTTTGTGCAAGTACCTAGTTTGTACAAGTACTTGTACACACACTTGTACACATCACTTGTCACTGTGTACACATATTTGGTGCATAATTGCTCATCTGTAACCGTGCCAGTTATATTTTCAAAGGGGAGCCTTAACATGTGCACCAACATAAGTTCAAGCATGCATAGTTTGCTCGGGTTTGTGCATTTACCTATTATATTTCAAGTCACAATTACCCACTTTGACAATGACTACACATTTTTTTTGTTTTGTTTTTTGCATGCCCACATTTCAGGAGGGTCAAGTGCACTGATCTTTGAAAATTTGTCTCTATATATTTATACAAAGTTCCAAGAGCCTGCATCTTTGGGCTCTATTTTGTGGAAATTTTACTTAGCAAATAATATTTTTTCTTTTACTGTGCTCCCTTGATATTATACTGAAGAGCAGAGTACCACAGAAGCAATCTCAATTAATTAGAAACTTGTTATGGTCTCTATGAGTTAGATTTAGGTACCAAAATCTCAGCTTGCCCCGATTCCTATTCAAAGCTGGGGGGAAAGATGAAGTGAACTGAATTCTGTGTAATTTGGAGTCTCCAGTTAGGAAGTCCTCAGTCTACTTCAGCTCCAGACCACTCAGCTAATGGTGGATTTAGAAAGGGTTTTCCTGCCTAGAGACTCAAGGCTTGCTTATACTTGCATGAAAATCAATGCTGTGGTAGATGAACTTCCAGCATTAAATTTAGTGGGTCTAGTAAAGATCCGCTAAATCGAATGCTGAGGACATCTCCACTGGCACCGATATTCCTACTCCTCACAAACATTTCTCCCATCAACCTTCCCCAGTAAGGATGGCTCCAAAGCTCCGCTTAAGGTGCATCGACTCCAGCTACATATTTTACATAGCTGGAATTGCTATGTAAAGCCAACCCCTTTCCCCATAGTGAGGAGTTCGCCTCAGGAGAAAACTTTCTATTCTCACCGTTAGCCGAGTGGCCTGGGCCTGAAATGAACAAGACTATTTTAATAATTCTTACAGATTTAAGAAATATGAAATTATTTCTTAAACAGCGTCTTCCAAGATTGATTTCTGTCACAATGCCTAAGTTCTGCTTCGGTTTAATGTCTTTTGTCCTTAAACTGTTGTCTTTTAGAGTCCTACCAGTGTTGGTCTTTTTGCATCTCCTACTTCAAAATGTGAAGTTAAGGAGTTTCTCCTACATTATTGCTTTTTTCTAACCATGGCATTTCTTCCTCTTCCTCTTCCTCTTCCTCTTCCTCTTCCTCTTCCTCTTCCTCTTCCTCTTCCTCTTCTTTTTTTTTTTTAATCAAAAAGGCATGTCTGAAGCTTCCTGATACAGCTTCAAAACACAATGGAGGTGAATATCAAAAAAAGTAATTAATTATATTTTACCAATTGTTGGATTCCGCCCCCCCCCCCGTTTCAGTACCCTTAAACTGTGTCTGCCAAATTAGACAGTTAAAAAAAATAAGAAAAACAAAAATCCACCACCAACAATGCTACAGTAAACTCTACTGCAGAGGAGTTTAGAATGTGATTTTGTCCCTCCCTACTGAATTAAATGAATCAGAATGACATAATCATACAAAATTGTAAAAAAGAAGAAATAACGTTACAGAATTGTTAAGTTGGGTGATTGTAGGGGTTTTTTGGGGGGGAGGGAAGGGTTTTTATAATGGCATATTGCCACATATAATATTTTAGGCCCAAAATTTGACTAGCATTCAGACTCCAAGAAACTCCCCCTCCCCCATGCTACCATTTATCCTCCACTGCCAAAGGTTAGTTGGGGATAAAAAGAAGTGATATTCTACTAAGGCTTTGTAGGTGGATGATTGTGCTGAAGTATTGAGCGGTGAAATAGTAACAGTCTTACCGTGTAAATTGTTATTATTAGGCTTGAGAGCTTGCCCTCTGCCTGCAGCGCGTGAGTAAATGAAGGGAAAGGATCCCCCCAAACCCAAACTGCCTGGGTTTAAGGCCTCCTATGGCCAACCAATCAACATTTTTATCCTGCAGCTATCAGCTTGACAGCTGAGCACCCTACAAATGTATTGACAGCTCTCCACTGTTTCTCCCTCTTCCCTGCATTCATAGGTACTTGCTTGTTTGCTAAATATATTATTCTGGTTGAGAAAGCATTTGAGCTGGAGCACAATTTCACTTGTTTTGAATATGAACTGACACTGTGCTGCCATGTCGGCAGCCTTTATTCTACACCAGGTCACATTCAGAGGCACTTCTCTGCAGTCATTAGGGATAGAAACTACATTTTATTAAATAAAACCTTAAAGTCTACGGAAACTGATGGAGCAACAAGAACTAGCCTGGTCTGCTGTTATCAACTTCCAGAGCATCTTTAATTTGCCAGACACTCTAGTTGCCTTCCCCAGACTTGAAAATGAATTCTGTGATGCTCAAAAGCTTATCTCTTCCACCAGTAGAAGTTGATCCAATACAACAGAAGATGGTACCCCACTTACCTTGTCTCCGAGCTTCCTCTCATATAACTCCAAATTAACTCTCGTCACAATAACTCCCAGGGAACAAGTGTCCAGCACAAAACCTAACCTATCACTTAGCATTTCTTATTCTCTAGGACTGAGTTCTCTGTGAAGACTTATACCTTTGACAGGGGAGACTCAACAATCTAGGGCAAAATGGGAAAGAAAAGCTTTTCCTATTTTCTTTTTTCCCCCTTATTTATTTAGTATGAATAATTAATACTCAATAAATGTCTCCTAATTTTTTCTGTTGAAAACGAAAATGACACAGCAAAAGAAAAAATGTTCTGTCCCATCCCTATGTTTAACATAGAATTTCTAAATACACCATATTTTCAACGTCTTTTTTGGGGATGTCTTTATTCATACCTTTGTGGTGGGTCCCAAACTTGTCAGTGAAGTTAAGTCCCAGAGTATCCCTGTGTATTTGGCTTGTGGAATTGGCCTGAAACAACACAGTGACTTTGAGATCCATTAATGAGTTCCCGGACAGATTAAAGTGTTCTCCAACATGTTACTGTGTGTTGCATTTTTGGATATCTGATTTGTGTCCATTAATTCTGTCCTGTTAAAGACTGTCTAGTATGGTCAATATACATGGCAGAGAGGCATTGGTAGCACTTGATGGCATAGATTACATTTCAAGTTTGGGACCCATCACAAAGGCATGAATAAAGACATCACCTGGCTAGCATGCTACTTTCCACATCCCAAGACTTAACCAACCAAACAATGGGTACTTAAGTACAATTCGCACATTCTCTCTCAGCTTCATATAACATGAACACTCTAATTCACTACTATTTTTTTCCCTTCCTTTCCATACCCCCCTCCCCCCCGCCCCATCCTCTCTTTATTTTAGAACTGGACTTTTAATACTCCATTCATCTGAAGAAGTGGGTTGTACCCACGAAAGCTCATGATACCATCTACTTGTTTTGTTGGTCTTTAAAGTGCTGCTAGACCATTCATTGTTTTTTAAGTTTGTCTTGAGAGTTTACCCTCAGTTCGGTATAATGTTACTTAATGCTAAACTTTAAGTTCTTTAGATCTCGGTAAGTAATTGTTTGTAGTTAATTAGTTGTTATAGAGGTTCCTAATTCTCTCTTCCATCTTGGGGAGGGGATGCCCAGGCTGCACAGATTCAAGCCGTGTGCTAACTACTTGAAGCCTGTGGCCTGCAGTGCTTAAACTCTTGCTTAAAGTGTCTGGGGGAGGCCCATCTAACAGATTGCTGTAAAATCTGTAGAAGCTGCAAGTGAAGAACAAAGCGGGAGCGTGATTCCCAGCTGAAACTTATCTCAATGGAGTCCACTCTCCAGCCAGCACCAGCAGCGGCTAGGAAAGTTAAATATTGATTAATCAACTAATTGAGTAGTCAATGGAATTTCCATCGACTACTCAATTAATTGATAAGGAGAGTGTTGGCTATCTTGCTGCACTATGCCTTTGAAATGTACAAGAGCTGCCCACAGCTCTTGTACATTTTAAAGCCAGAGGCCCAGTGGGGAACCCATGCAAGGGGGGACTGAAGCAGTCCCTGTTCACATGGGGGCCTGACTGCTGCGCCTTTCCCTTTGAAATGTCCAAGAGCTGCCTGCGGCTCTTGTACATTTCAATGGAGGAGGCATGGCGGGGAACCCGCACAAGTGAGGACCGAAGTAGTCCCTGCTCACATGGATTCCCCACTACATCTCTTCCTTTGAAATGTACAGAGCAGGGTTGAGCCGAGAGTAATCAGGACTGGCACTAATGGGGACTGAAGCAGTCCCCACTTGCGCCATTTCCCTGCTGCACCTCTGCCTCCCTTCCCCCCTCCTCCAGAGACTTTTAAGCTGTCTCCCGCCAGCATCAGCTCATAGAGCTGATATAGTCACTAGGTCCCACACCAGTCTTTGATCCATGCAGTCCAGCAGTGCTCTGGCACTGGAGCCTACCCTGTGTCCACTGCTGTCAAGACCGGCACCAACAGCACTGACCTCCCACTTAGTGGTGTTGGCTGTTCCAATGCCTATGGCACCAGGGACATCAGAGCCGGCTATCCTGGCACAAGGAGTATGGGTGCAAGCCATGGCCCCGCCGGCACCGATCCAGAAAGCCAGAAGTTATGGCATGGTACCAGCCATAGCACCATTCACTGGCACCATCCTTGGCACCCCCCTGGTCAGCGTTGGACTATTTGTCCAAATCAGAGGTGGACTCAGTACATTCTAGAGTCTCATCAATCAGATCTACTTCTTGGTGCTGGTCCCACTCCTGGCACCACTCAAGGCGCTGAAGCACTTTAATGCAGAAATCATGGCCTCCACAATGGCAGCTGCAGGTCCAGTGACCCTTCTGGACTCCAAGGCCCAGTCACTTTGAGGCACTGTACAACGGCAACGTACTCTAGGGGTACCTCATCTGCTACTCCCCTGCTGAGGCCTCCAGCATCAGAGATCAGGAAGAGCCCACATAAGGACACACTGAGATCACTAGTGGAGGGTGGGGGGCACCCTGGCAAAGGGACATCCTCCAGTGGTGCTCCTGCCTTAAAGGGTGGAGGTGCACCAAGAACAACAGCCCATCAGGGAGTCCTACTTCTCATCTCCCGATGAAGCCCTCACTGATCCTACTCCCCCATGTTGCCAGCTATAGATGCCATGGCTCATCAGAATGTGCTTCTCAAGCTTGTGGCCAAGCTGGGAGTGCAGGTGGAGGAGGTTACTGAGGACACCTACCCCATGGTCGACATTTTATACAGCAGATGTGCCAGCTAGACTTGCCTTTCCTCTTTCCTCAGACAGTGGCAAAGATTTTGAAAAATCTATGGCAGATGCCTGCTCCATTCCATCCCACTCAGAAGGATGTTGAGAGGTGCTACTTTGTGGCTTAGACAGGGCTCGAGTATCTTTATGCCCATCCAGGCCCATGTTTGTTTGTGGTCCAGGTGGCCAATCATAAGGAGAGGCATGAAAAGGAAAAGACCCAAAAAAGCCTGACTTGCTGGGTAGGAAGGCGTATGCCATGGGGGGCTTGCACTGCATATTGCCAATCAGCAGGCGATGTTAAGCAGGTATGCATATAACACCTGGTCAGCGATGGACAAGTTTAGGGAGCAGTGTCTGCAGGAGTCCCATCAAGAATTCAGGGCCCTATTTCAGGAGGAGTAGATAATCTCCCACACTGAACTGCAAGTGGCCTTGGATGCCACGGACTTGGAGGCATGTACGATTGTTATGGGCATAATCATGCACTGCAATGCCTGGCTTTAGATATCAGAGGTGCAGAACACTTTGCAGGACCTTCCGTTTGAAGGATCCAGATTGTTTTCAGACCAAACAGACTCTAAATTACACAGCCTGAAGGACTCTAGGGTTACTTTAAAGTCCCGGGGTATTCATACCCAGTACCTCAGAGATGACTCTTGAGCACTAGACCCCCACCGAGGCCATTCCATCGGGGCTATAGTCAGACCAAGGCAGATGGAGGGGCAGGAATAATAACAATAATGGGCGCAATAGGCGCAAGAGGTCCCAGTAGGATTTGAAAGGGGTTAGAGCCCGCTTCCTAGTCAGCAGCCAAAATCTTCATTTTGAAGATGTGCTCGAGAACAGAGCTCTACTTTCCAGATTGATCCCTCCCTTTGGGTGTCAGCTCTCCCATTTCTACCATGCCAGGTCGCACATCACTACAGATCGCTGGGTGCTGGATCTGGTAGAGGTGGAATATGTTATTCCCTCCCTTCCCCTCCCCCTCCTTTTCATCCCCTGTTCCCATCCCTCTTCAGGGATCCCTCTCACAAGCACCTTTTATGACAAGAGGTGTCCTTTCTCCTTCAAATGGGGGCAGTGGAGGCGGTCCCAGGCGGTATTCAGTGGAAGGGGATTTTAGTCGGTCCCAGGCGGTATTCAGGGGAAGGGGATTTTAGTCAGTGTTTCACCCAGGGGAAAGGGGCAGGACAGTATTTATGAACGCACTGGTCAAGAGATTCCTAAGTGGGGTAGACAGGTTCTTCCCACATGTTCATCAACCTTTATCTCCCTGGGACCTCAACGTGGTGCTTACAAGGCTTATAAGCCCCCTTTTAAGCGCTTGTCCACTTGCTCCTTGAAACATGTTTCATGGAAGGTAGCCCTTTTAGTGGCCATTACATTGGTCAGGAGAGTGTTGAAGTTGATGGTCCTCACACCTGAGCCTCCTTATATGGTTTTCTTTAACAATAGGGTTAGGCTTCACCACCACCCCATATTTCTCCCTATGGAGCTATTCCAGTTCCACTTGTCCCAAGATATCTACTTCCCAGTTTTCTTTCTGAAACCTCACTCAACACCTAAAGAGCAATCCCTGCACTTCTTGGCTATCAGCAGAGTTTTGACATTTTATATAGATAGGACGAGAGCATTTCGTAGGTCACCGTGACTCTTTATTTCCATAGCTGAGAGTATGAAGGGTCTTTCAGTATCAGCCCAGTGCTTATTGTCATGGATCATATCCTGCATTAGAACAAGCTATGACCATGCCAATACAACCCACTCCACAAAGGTGCAGACCTCATAGATAGCCTTTGCAGTGCAGATGCCCATTTTCAACATTTGTAGGTTGAGTGCATACGTTGTAGGTTGAGTCCATGTGGTTGAGTGCATACGTTCACAAGCCATTATGCCATTGATGGGCTGTGCTGCAGTCCATTGCAGATTAGTCTCCAACCCCTACCTCCTGTGGTAGAGCTAGGGAGTCACCTAACTGGAATGGACATGAGCAAGCACTCAAAGAAGTAAAAACATTTACTTACCTCACTTAACTGTTGTTCTTTGAGATGTGTGGCTCATGTCCATTCCAAATCTCTTCTGCTTCCCTTCCATCAGAGAAAGAGAATTCCAGCATGAAGGAACTGAAGGCGGGGAGGGCCAGCAGGGGTATATGTGCGCCAATATGGCAGAGCCTTTCCAGGGGGCTCCCTGACTGGACCAGTGGGTACTGCTGAGAGAAAAAAGCTCTGGAATACGTGCATGCAACATGTGCATACGTGACTGGAATGGACATGAGCAACATATCTCGAAGAACAACAGTTAGGAGAGGTAAGTAACTGTTTTTTCCCCTGCACTCTTTCCTCCTGCCTCATTTCAGTTTTCAAAATGTTAGGCCTCAATATTTTTTCTGCCTTTTGGGGGAAGAATATGGTAATAAAATTCAGTGAACCCTGATCTACCTTCTCCATGATTTGTCACCTCACCAGCCACTTGTTCTGCTAGCCACCTTGCCTTTGCCACTTGCTTCTCTGCTGGTCAGTCTCTGGAGAGTCCACCCAACTCTTAGTGACTATCAACTTAGTGAGGCCTGACAGAAAGTAAGGTGTGGACTCTCGCTAGGGTCACTGGCCTGATTTAACCTGTTCCTCCCCGCACTGTTAGAAATTTCTTGTTATGTAAAGTGCTCACTAGAGCTGAGAACACTTGTGGTGGCATAGGAACAGAGGCTGGCAGGACAGCCAGCCAGAACAAGTGCTCAGATGGCAGAACAAGCAAGATGCCTTCTTCCCTAGCTGGGATCTGAACTCACACAGATACACCTCTGAACCCTGGGTTCTTACTTATCAAGGACAACCGCTGTGGATGGGGTCTGGTGAGAAAGAAGAGGGGGGCACAGTCAAGGAACTTTTGGTTGTAGAACTCAAGAACATGTGGCGTAAGACAGTGCCCCATCCACTCTGGGGAGGGTGTCCTCCTCACTGTTTTAAGATTATGTATCCTACTTGTAGCATCTTCCCTCATTAATGCCAGGTGACTTCCCTGTCATTAAAAGTTTCTTTTCTACACTCAGACTCTCTGCTTGCGAGTAGGGAAATATTGCCTCTCAGAGGCACTCAGAGTTAGTGTGTAATTTTCTCAGGTTACTGCTGGGGGCTTGAGACAGTTCTATGTTGTATTCCGTTTTCCGTTAAAAGCATTTGCCGAAAATAGTGTCTAGATTGGCATGGACACTTTTCCGCAAAAGCACTTTTGCGCAAAAGCATCCATGGCAATCTAGACACGCTTTTGCGCAAAAAGGCCCTGATCGCCATTGTCGCGATCGGGGCTTTTTTGCGCAAAACAAATCTGCACAAAACAAATCTGTCTACACTGGCCCTTTTGTGCAAACGTTTTTCGCAAAAGAACTTTTGCCCGAACGGGAGCAGCATAGTATTTCTGCAAGAAGCACTGATTTCAGACAATAGGAAGTCAGTGTTCTTGCAGAAATTCAAGCAGCCAGTGTAGACAGCTGGCAAGTTTTTCCGCAAAAGCCAGTCTAGACACAGCCTGGCTCTTTATTCCAATGTGCCATTCCCTCTATCGTAATAGCAATCTAATGCTGCTCTTTGGTTTAGGGCAATCTTTTGGGCCTGCCAGGGCAGCCATTCAAATCCTTAACCCACCTCAAAACATTTTAACATCCGTAGCCAGCAAGCTGAATCAGGATATCACTCTCCTGCTTCTTTCTGGCCCTAATGTGTCATACAGCAGTTTGGTACTTTTTGCAGCTGAAAGGGAACTGTAGAGTTATACTCCTGTCACAGGGCAATGCTTGGCTATCAGAGCCGGAACTAAATAGCAGTAACACAGTCAGCAAAGCAATAATTTGATCAGGATCCTCAAGAATATGTTACCTACACAATCTAAGGCACCCTGACTTTAGCTTATGTATGGCTCAAGGCATGACCCAGTTAATTTAGTAACCCTCACCCTTTTCCTTTCCTGGGCTTGGGTTGTGAGGCACTTTTGCCTTACCTGTTTCCAGCTTAGAGCAAAATCTGGCCAATAAAAGTACCCAATTTTACCCCTTTTCTTTGGAACTTGGGGCTTTATGAGTCCACAGGACCGTTTTTTCAGTGAAATTGCCTTACCCAGCTATGCTTTAAACATGTATTTATTAGCAACACACACCAAATACATACGCTAAGCAAAGCTATTTTACTTGCCACTTTTAAAATAGCTTTATTTTATCCAAAGGCCAGTCAGAATCCACATGTTTGTGGGTTCTAATGCCCTTACATGTCTTGGTTGTTCAGAGGGTCTGATATCTCTTGTTTTTCCACTGCAGTCCAGTTGATTTCCAAAAATCTTTTATATATGATTATATTATAAAGGCAAAACTGGTGGTTATATTTTAAATATATTATAGTTCAACATGCTTTGGTAACAAATGTAACTAATTATGCACTGGCACCTATGGTTGGTTTTTTTTCCCCAAAAGTTTTTTGTATTCTCCCCCCCCCCCCCATTGTAACTTATTTATGACTTCTTTTGTTTGTGCAGATGGTCAGCATAAATTTGCTCATTTTATTTCTTACCATTTCTTTTTGAGTTTTCTTGTATTCTTTTTAAAAATTCCCAGTGCCTGTGTGTCTTTACAACCCTTGGTGATTATAAGTTTTATTAGGGGCATTTCTGAAGGGAGGGTGTGCTTTATTAGCAGCCGAACATACTCTTTTAATTTCAGTGGTGAAGTCCCTGAGTTTCACCCAAGGAAGGTCCAGGCTAGTTTAGTGTGGGGGTGCCAAGCCTACATATTATTTTTCTGACTGGATTATCCATCACAAAATGTTCCTATAATATGTACAGCTGTGTGTATGTGAGTGTGTAAACATAAATTATCTACATCTCTTCTTTTATTGCTTTTTTACATCGCACCCTTCTTCCTTGCCAACTTTATAAAACCTATTTGCAGCAGTTTCATTTCACTCTTCACTTAGTTTATAACTCTTGTTTGCTGGTCTGATTTAAACAACTGTGGGAGATCAGACTGAACCGAACACAAATTACTTCTCCTGATATTGACTTTCAAATTGGCCAAAGGACCCCAAAGATTAAAAGATGGATCTTTGAAATCTTCCTGTTAGGATCATTTTTTATTTTTAATAGACAATTTCTGACTGTGACAAAAAGGCCAAGAGAAATAGCATCTTGCAAAGTATATCTCATGTGGATATGCCAATGAAAAAAGTCCCAAACATTGCATGACACTTTGAGTTCTGTTATGAATCATATGTCTTCGAAGCTAATAGTTATTTATCCAGCTGTGGATCTACATCTGTTAGTTTAATAGGTGACAAAAGGCTGGATTATAAATGAGTCTAAACCAATAACCAGGCTTAAGTAATAAGTTTTTCAGCAAGGAGAAGGAAGAAGTCTTAGTAGTAAGAAATCCTACTTCATGGCATCCATTCCAGTAGCTGCAATGGCTAACCCTAGACTTTTCCATCCGCTAGTATCTGACCTTTCTATCCTTCCGTAGCATTTGCTTCTTTCTGTCTATCACACTTTCACTACAATTTCCTTTGCCCTACCAAACACACAAAGACACTTGGATATGCATTATGCATGAACAAAAAAGACCCCTCTTTTGTTTCAAAGGACTCTTTTTATGAATGTTGCTTGCAAAAGATTCATGTTGCATACATTTTTCTTAATTATTCCTAAAATTTCACTTACCGGATTGTGTTCTTCAACTTGTCATCCTCTTAATGTGCAGAAGATTTTTTTAAGTCCATTTTCAGGACTGTCATGTTCAAAATAAAAGATTTGTGGTTTGTTTTATTAAGGACTAATCAGAAAGGATCTGGTTCTCCCTTCAGTTATGCTGATCTAATTTCATTGACTGCAGTAGAGTTACTTTGTATTTACACTGGTAACAACATTTTCTACTTTAAATAAGTTTCTGATACAGTGAGGGTAAAGTTATAGGTTTTTAGGGAAAAAAATATATGTTGTATACAATCAGCATGCCTTTTGTAGCTCAGTTGGTTTAAGTTAAGAAATGTTTTCTCTTGGGAAATACTAGTAAACCAGAGGTACTGCATTTTACTTAATGGTGTGGACAAATTCCACAAAATAGTTGTATGAGAAATGTATATAATTTTCTTTTTTTTCAGCCAGTCAGCAAATAAGTCAAGGTTCATATCACTAACTCCCTAACACATCCTGGCAGGGTATGCTAAAGATCTCTTATAATGAATATTTGGATGTAATGTTAAGATGGAGTGCTTTGTAAAGTTGTTTAGCACATCTCTGAAACAGATTGAGATGCTGTGAATTTTAGCCTTTGTATCAACACGTTAAAACTATAATGTAAACATTCCTTGTCTCTTCGTCTCCCATTAGAACAGAGTACGGGGGACAAAATAAACAGAACAACCATCCACAGGTTGGAGATGGTCTCTGGGAGAAATAAAGTCCTGATATTGGCAGGCACAACTCTTATCGACTTCAGTGAGAAATGCACTGGATTACTCCGGGGATGAGTTTGATCTTCAGTCTCTCTCTAGTAATGAGTGCACTGGCAAGAACATTAAGCACAACAAGCGAAGAATTAGCAGCTGCAGCATTATCTGTGTGTTGTTGTCAAAAGACACGGAGAACAAGCAGGAGACAGAAGGCAAGGTATCATATGTGCTTTACTGGTTTGCAAATATATACTAATTCTACCATAAGCAACACATTGACAAAGTTAGGGCTTAGTTTTTCCCTTGCTAAAACCATACCCAAATAATAATAATGTAAAGCTCTTAAGTACCTATTAAATTATCACTGCAAGGGGCCGAGGCCCTTAGAAAGCAATTATATCAAGAATAATTGCACTATTCCATTAGAGTAACAGACAGAAGTTTCTAGCATGAGAGCTACTAGGTGGCACCTAATCAAGTTGCACAAGATGCAGAGAAGGCAGGCAACCTCTGAATTTGGGTAAGCAAACCTGATTTCTCCCTCCAGGCCAAAGAATCTTAAAGAAAGGACCGCTTTTAATCACACCCAAATACAAATGAAAAATAAAGGTAGAAGGTAAAAAAAATGCAAGAGTTAAATGAGACAGAAAGAAGCATCAGAAAAAACGGTAGCAGGAGACAGACAGAGGAAAAGATGAATAATAGAAAAGCAGAGACAATCAAGACACATTCTTCCCCTTCCTCATTCTAACAAACACTAAACAGAGCATATGCATGGCTTGCACCATGCACTGTGGTTCTGATAGTGGGCTTTTCAGTACATCCTCTACATCTCAGATGTATCTGACTACAGGGCTTAAGGTGGGAATTCTGATCATGGGAAAGTTGAGCTTTAAGCTGGCATAAAGACAGTGGAACTAGCTCCTGTGCAAACTCCAACTTCCTTTACATTCACAGCATGTGTGGGCATGGAGGATTGGGGAGAAGGTAGAGCACTGTCACACTTGCTGCTTAATTTAATTTGGTGTATGGTTCCATAAGAGGCAATACTTAGCTGGAATGTTAGAGTGAACTCAAACTAGCCTACAAATATCTAGTACATACAACTAGCTTCTAGATGCATGCATGTTGCTCCTCTTGGTGCAGATCTTGATCCAACAAAGAATTTGTCTCTTTAGTCTTTGTTCCTCTTGCTGGTCCTTCCTCTTCTTGTCTCTTTTCCATATTATATTAATTCCCTCCTGTGCCCCTCATTTTTCAGTGTTCTCTCTTTGTTCTTGTGTTATTCCCCCATTACCGTAAAATCCCGACTATAATGCGCACCTACCTTTTAAACATGAGAATTCCGGCATAAACTGAACTCCTATCTATAATGCACACCCCAACTTTGCTGTATTTTGTCTTGCCTTTTTGTATTGCCAGGTAATCACATGTGAACGCACGAGTATACAGTGCACAGCGTTTCCATGCTCTCTTTGGATGCCATGAGTTGTTGGCGATCTTACATGACTGCTGAAAAACTTAAAGTTGTTAGCTATGCTGAGGCTCATGGTAACAGAGCTGCCAGCAATGAATTTGAGTCTAACATTTGGCTTTGGAGATGGCAGAAAGAGTGCCTGCAAGCACTTCCTCGGATGAAGATGGCTGAGCGAGGTAAAAGCGCTGCATATCCTGAGTTGGAGGCCAAGCTGGTTGAATGGATTGCTGAGCGTAGACAGCAAGGCAGTGGTGTTAGCATTGCAGAAGTTAGAATGAAGGCTTTGACCATTGTCAAAACATGTGTTAACACCGCCGGGTTTAAAGCTTCGCATGGCTGAGGCAATCGGTTCATGAATCGCCATGGCCTGTCCGACGCCGAACAACAATCACACAGAAGCTACCCATGGACTCAGACACCAAGGTACTACAAATCCAAAAGTTTATCATAAAACTACTCAAGCAGCACTGCTACGACCTTTCATTAATTGGTAACTCAGATCAGACTCCATTAAATTTCGATAATCCCTACAACAGAACACTTGAAGCGAAAGGTGCCAAGACCATCTCCATTGCTACCACAGGCCATGAAAAGTCTAGGTTTACCTTAATGCTTGCTTGCATGGCCGACGGACCAAAGCTGCCTCCTTATATTGTGTTCGAGCCCAAGACAATGCCAAAGAATATTATATTCCCGAACACCGTTCACGTGTGTGTTCACCTAAAGGCTGGATTGATGAAGTTTTAATGCTTGATTGGCTACAGACAGTTTAGGCGAAGCGGCCAGGTAGACTTATGAGAATGCGGTCTCCAATAGTTTTGGATGCATTTTGGTGTCATCGTATGCCATCCGTCAAGAAAAGGCTTCAGCAGGACAAAACAGACTTGGCAATTATTCCTGGTGGAATGACCAAAATGTTGCAGCCACTTGACGTAACAGTTAACAAGACAATGAAAGATGCACTACGCAGGAAATGGAACACCTGGTTGTTGGAAGGTGAACTTACATTTACCACAGGTGGACATATGCGAACACCGACGCTGCAAGATGTTACCCAGTGGATAGTGGATGTCTGTGTTGAACTTGATCCTGCTATCATAAGGAAGAGGTTTCTGAAATGCAGCATCTCTAATGCTATGGATGGCAGCAAAGATGATGCCCTGTGGATGGATCTGAGCGACGATGAATCGTCCAAGGGTGAATTACCGGTATGTGAAGATGACAATGATTTGTATTACCTGGATGAAGATGTCGAGGGCTATACCCCGGAAGATATTGCTCATCTGTTCGAAGAAGATTCTAACAAATACGAATTCGAGGACTTGGAAGATGAATAGAAGATCAATTAACATACAGTATTTGCTTGTTTGCAAATTTGGCCACTGTCAGTGTTGATTTCATTTGTTTAACTTACCTTTTTGAAACTGTGTATATAGTTGCTTGTCGATGCTAATAAAAATCAACTTAACCTCTGGTGTCCAGCGATTAATTAAGTGCTGCGGAACTGCCAAATGAAAACTTTGAAAAAAAAACTCCTATGGATAATGTGCATCCTGACTTTGACATTAAAAAAACAGGAAAAAAGTGCGCACTATACTCGCAGCTTTATGGTATCTACTTATTCCTTTGTTCAGTCTCTGCTATTTCTTCACAGCCATGTGGAAAATGGCTTCCCTCTTCTTTCTTTTTCTTCATGCTGTGCACACACAATCTGTGGAACTCATTGCCAGAGGATATTGTAAAAACTAGGACTTTAATAGGGTTCAAAAAAGAGCTAGATAAATTCATGGAAACTAGATCCATCAATGGCTATTAGCCAGCACAGGTGGATATGGTGTCCCTAGCCTCTGTTTGTCTGGAAATGGATTCCAGGAGAGGGATCACATTATGCTTACCTGTTGTGTTTACTCCCTCTGTAGCATCTGGCATTGGCCACTGTCAGAAAACAGATACTAGGCTAGATGGACCTGATCCAGTATGGCTGTTCTTATGTTCTCCCCATTTTAAGCCCCAGTTTGCTTCCCTCTACACAAGATATCCCTTTTCTCATCAGCTACTGGTGAAATCCCCTTTTGTGTAGTGTGGTTGAATGACAAAGGAATGAATCCTCTTTCTGTTACTCATCACACCTTCCCTCTCCCACAGTCATATCTTCAGCCAAAATGACTAAGGATATGTCTACACTCCAGAGGAAGATCAAAGTTGCTGCTATCAATCTTCTAGGGTTTGAATTAGCAGTCTAGATAAGACAGCTAATTCAAAGAGTGTTATTCCTGTAACTCCCTGCAGTGGAGACAGCACCAAAAGCTGAGTTAAGTGACTTCAACTTCAGCTATGCACTTAACATAAGTGAAGTTGTGTATCTTAATTCAACTTTTTCCTGTAGCGTAGACGTACCCTAAAGTAGTAAACCAAAGATTGCTAACAGTAATCTTCTATGTGTGTGAGCTTCCTACTATGTGGATTTGGACAGAATAGAGAACTAATGTTGACAGGGCTATAAATCCTAAAAAGAGAAAACATCTAATGCTTGTTTAAGTTTTATTTCTTAACTAGAGGAGGATCAGCCAGCACCTGCCAGCTATACTTGATCATCAAAGCATGTTCAATGCACCCATTCTTGGAAGTCACCTGGGGTATGATCATATACTCAACTCTCTATGAACGCTGCATATAAATAAATGTCACATTCTCTGGTAAAATGGGAAATAGATGGGTTTCTCTTGTGAATAATGCAGGCTTATCAGTGATAAAACAAAATGGGATGAATGATGCTTATTTTGTTTTCCATATTTACCATTGCAAATTCCAATTTTTTACCTGATAAACAAGTGCACTGTGAAGGAATGGATTGATTTCTGATAAAGCAAGCGTTGATAAAATCCTTGATGGGAATGTTTGTGTACAGCATAAAATTAGATTTCTTCTTTAATCTGCTGACCTTCACTATTGCTATTAACTCAAGGCTATCTTCTCAAATGAAGCTACACTGTACAGCAAAATGTGCACTGTTCTCATAGAAGAGGTGGAGTGGGACAATCAACTGTAAAAATAGGTCTCATTCTGGGGTAAGGGTCTTTTGTCAGGTTAGAAAAACATAGCTCTCCAGAAAACATGTGTCAGTGGTCTCTGGAAAAACATTCTTTTATTTTTAAACAAAATATGTGCAAAAAAAAATTAACTTACTCTCTAACAAACCCATTTTAATTCAATGGAAATAAAAATATTATGGTATCTAAAAGGACCAAAGACAGCATAGTCAATCATCTATCTGACCTTCAGGCAGTATCAATTCATTGGCCAATGGAGCCTATCTCATAAAGATATGCAGTTTGCAACATAGCTGTGGAAGATTATTATTCAAAAAGATGACCAAGGACTAGTGGCTTTTGTTAGAGAAATAGCAGACCTGGTCTATCTAAAATGTTTATTTGCTTCTGGCAGTGGCCAGCCTTGATCACTAAGAGAAAGTCAAAACCCTATAATGCAATTGTGTAATATTACACGTTGCTGAGGTATGGGTAGGCAGACTTTATTTCTTCTCTCCATTCTTGTGGATCACTCTGCCCCTAAACCATGAGACTGTATTAACAGCAGCTTGAGTAACCATGTTATCAAAGGTCACAAAATTAATCAGCCCTTTTTATCTTGCAGTAGTATTTTATTCAGTAACCCTCATGACAAGTTTAACTTGACATCATGTGAAATAGAGCAAATGAAAGGAAAGAACTAAGCTTACTGGTCATTGTATTAGAGCTCCTCATTGGTGTGCCTGCGATTTCACACTTCATTTCCCTTTGAACTCTTGTACAAGTCTTATTGGAGCCTAGTGCTTTACTATCATTGAATTATTTGAGTTCTGCCTGCCATTTCCCTCACTGACTTGCCCATCGGTATGTTATTTTAGTTCTTCTCTGTCAAGGCCACACACTTCAAATTCCATTACAGTCCCATTTTTCTCCACATTTTTTCTGCCTGTCCTAGTGACAGAGGCTTAGTTCTAGTGTTCAGTTATGGCCTTGCATTCTCTCTAGTGGTTCAGTCTCCAGTTTTCCCTCCATTATTGCACAATCTCTTTCAGGGATACAGCCAGTGGTGGTGCACTAGTCTGCACTCTCCTGGACAAACTTTTTAAGATCTGCTCCATTTTTATTCCGACTATTAATTCCTCTAACATCCACATGCCCAACCAAAGCCAACGAGTCATCTGGCCCACTAAAAACCTGGTAAAACAATACAACCTCCACCAATAGTTTCCCTCACCAAGCAATTTAAAATTGCCAGTTTCCAGCCTTTCCCTCTGCAGTTGTATCTTTATTCAGGAACTTGGTCTCTACTTGTGTCTCTCTGTTCTGAAATAAAGGTAACAGAGAGCTGTTGCCAGAGTGGGTGACAGGGAATGGATCACTTGATGATTACCTCTTCTGTTCATTCCCTCTGAAATACTTGGCATTAGCCACTGATGAAAGACTCATACTGAGCTAAATGGACCTTTGATCTGTCATGTATAGCCCTTCTTATGTTTATATATCAGTTAATCTTACCCTTCTGCTACAGTAAATTACCTTAATGGTAACTGAACTAATAACGCAAGTTTTATTTTATGTTTTCCATTCCCGTACTCCACCCCTCAATGTGGCATTTCCTATATCTTTTCCAGAAGTTCCAACTCTGTCCTCCTGGGAGGCTCCTATCTCTCTCATATCCTAATAAATTCAATCTACCAACATGACCCATTAGTAATTATACTGCTTCTTTTTGTGCTTCTAGTACTTAGCCTTAGGGTCGCTCAAGAAAGCAGCCTTACATCACAGTGCTGGGTCCTAGAAACTGCTATTCTGTTACAACTGCTCTGTCTTGTTGTAAGTAGTTGCTTGCAACCTCCTTTGCTGGAAGGAAAGTTATGATCCTGGGGCTAATCACATGCAACTCTATATAACTGTGTTGTTTTATGAGGTACTATAGCAACATATTTTATTTCCGTGCACCACAGGCCTGATTTGTCCCAGGATCTCTGCCATTTAAAGATGGCATAGACCCCAGCAGGAGGGCTTCAATGAGAGGAAAACTGCCAAGAGCCTGGGAAGGGAAAGGAGCTGCAGCTGCAGAAAATCACCTTGGTTTTCTTCCACTGGGAAGCTAGCATATCATGAATATTAGTGGTTGCTAGGAAAGGGGCACGATCAGGGTGGCTGACCGAACATTTCAATCCCTTCAGCTAGCACAACTAGCAACACTGCTATGGAATGCTATCTACAAGCTAACATGTATCTCCAGCTATCTTCCCTCAAAGTAACCTCCCTTAGAGGATACAGCACTAGTCAATCAGAGGAAGGTGTGGTGTATATTTCTTTATGCCAGTTTGGGTTGAAATGGGTTCTCTATCCCCGTTTGTGGCCCTACTGTTCTGCGGATAATTGATCACATAAAATGTATACAAATGAGTGATTTTTTTCTAGCAGCCAAATATATGTGTACATAATGGAGGACTATTTGTAACCTATGACAAATTGCTCTGAATCCTCATTTAATTTCATACTAATTTCCTCCTTGTGAGGGGGTAGGCCCCGGTCCCGGAGCGGATTCACCTTGGCTCTGGGAAAACAGAATCTCTCTGACCTGGCCCCAATGTTCAGTGTCGCTTACTTAGGAGTAATACAGCCCTTGGGCCTAGTCTCTACAGTTCAGGGCCCCTTATTCAGGGGGTAATACGGCCCTCTGGCCAAGCCTCCAAAGTTCAGTGCCCCTTATTCAGGGGTAATATGGCCTATCTCTACAGTTCAGCCTTTTCCCCAGTCCTGAAGGCTGGATTACGGGGGAGGGGGGAGTAGGGGGACCCAGGCCCTCCCACTCCACTGGGTCCCAGCCCAGGGCCCTATTGGCAGTGAAAGTTTCTACTACCTGATTGGCGGGGATGTCTGCCAGAACATGTCGACCTCCCAGAGGTCCTTCCTCCACCCTGGGCTACTTCCTACCTCTTCCCTTGCTGAGCCTATGTCCCGGGGCCTGTGGTTAAAGCTTCAGCTCCTAGGTGGCTGAATCAGCAGGCCTCACTCCGGAGGTGTCAGGGATGACAGGCATGGCTCCAGGGATAGCTGGGACAGCTCCAGATCTCTTGCCAGTGCTCCTGCCCTTCGGCTACCTCCCCTGACTTCCGGCTTCCCCTGGCCTTTATCTCAGGCCTCACTCTTGAGCATGCCCCGCAGGGTTGTGGGGACAGGGTCCGCCCCACCCCTGGACCCAGGTGGACTCCTTTAGCTTTAGTGCAGGGCAGTGCCACCCCATCACACTCCTTTATTAAAAAAAACCTAGATGATGTGCCCAGAGCTGCTCAGGTCTTCAGGGCAGAAAGTTGGAGGTGTGGGGGGAGGAGGGGACGGCAGGAGTCAGGGGAGGAGGCTGAGAGGCATGCGAGGCTCAGGGTAGGGGACTGGGAGATGTGGAGGGCAGCTTTAAGTTATGAGAAGAGGAAGCTGCATATCATATTTGGTAGCCCTAGCTCTTACCATTTAGGAGTTCTTGGACAGACACACACACACACACACTCACTCACTCTCACTCACTCACTCACTCACTCACTCACA
Source organism: Pelodiscus sinensis (assembly GCF_052426305.1). Classification (NCBI taxonomy): domain Eukaryota; kingdom Metazoa; phylum Chordata; order Testudines; family Trionychidae; genus Pelodiscus; species Pelodiscus sinensis. Next base: position 65,208,296 of record NC_143057.1, read on the forward strand.
CTCTCTCTCTCTCTCTCTCTCAGATACATAGTAGACTATTATACAGGGCTGGGAAGATGAATGTCTTCTTCAGCACCCTTGGATCGCTCCATGAAAGCCTAGTTACTAAACCTTTGTGCTGGGCTCAGGGCTGTTTTTTATAGCAATGTTTTATATTATTGAATTGTATTGTATTAAATGCCTTGGTACGCTTTGCTTATAATACCTGTAAGAAGGGTTTGCAAGGTTCCATATTAGGAGCTCTGGACAACATGCTCTGAACTGATAACACCTTATGCACCCTGATGATACTGCCTCGCTCATATACCACAACTCTCTTACCAAGGACCAGTACGTCCACTCAATCTCCATGCTGTTCTTATCCTTGTTCCTCTCATTTCAGCTGTCCTTTAGGAACTAGAGCATTAAACTCCCTTCACCTATATCAGTGAGCAGCCATCAGAATCAAACATGAACATATGCTAGATTTGAACCCCTGCATTTGTTAGCTACATAGCTTGTTAACCCTGCTCCAGAAACTGAATTGTTTGCTAACTTTAGGTGAGCCTAAAACTTACTTTAGGTGAGCCTTTGTTCACAATAGGAACTCAAAACCAAGCAACATATCTTTCCCCCCAGGTTTCGCTTCTCCTTGCATTTCTCCCTAATGATTGCTCAGTCCACATGTTAGGTTCTCTCCGGAGAGCTACTCTCACCTCTCTATCTCCCTATCAGCAGTGAGGTACATTGGTTGGGTTGTGGGAGTAGTTTGAACTGCTTTTCTCTTCTCTTGTGGATAAAAAGCGGAGTTCAGTCTCCAGCTGGTACTGTCTATGAGCACTAAATCCTCATGAAAGAAAATGCATTTTCTTAAACAAAGCAGCATCTGCCGAGCAGCCTTAGCCAATTCCTAGCAGATAAATACATGGTGGGCAAACAGCTGGATCACACTATTGAGTGTCTTACTATAGAGAGGTAATAGCCTTGGTTTAGAATGTTAGAGAGTATATTGTTCACATTGGGTGGGCAGGAACCAGTAAAAGTTAGAGAGAGGCTCATTTAGTGCATGATAGGCTTCTACTTTGCTGCTGTCTGTTATTGACTAGATGACTCTGACTGTGGTGCTTCAAGAACAGTGATTCATCAGACAGATGCTGATTAGTTACCCATTGTTTATTTATGAGGAATGCAAGATTTCCAAAGGTATTCAGAACTTGGCAATCAATGCATATATATTTCCGGTTATAACTCAAGCTAAATTATATTTTATTATTTGAAGTGTATAAAAAAAAGCAAACTTGTTACTGAAGGAATTGCCCAGTCAGGGTGGACTCTGCCTCCTAATTCCTCATTAACTATTTATCAATTCCTTGGAAAGAAAATCTACTGTACAGTGAATCCCCATCAATATTTAATATAGTAATGCCTGAAGCACTGGATCGACTTTCTCACTTGTGCGAAAGGGGAAAGTGCTACATATACTACCCATCTCCTTAATAGGGGAAACCTCAGATAAATCTCAATGTTTATTATGTCTTTTTTTTACCCATTACTTTATGTTATATACTTCTTAGCATTATTAATGACCTGATGAGCATTTCTGCAAGCTCTCTTACCATTCCCATCCTGTTACACAGAGCAACTACATTTATTGATCATCATTCTGTTTTGTCTGAGAGCCGGGGATGTTCCATGTTGACCAAATGCTACTGTCTCTCAGCTCAAAAGTGCCTTTGCCAGCCTTGCTGATGGGTCATTTGTTTGAAAGTTCATTATAAAACAAATCGATCATGCGTGTGGCTTGCATCACTGCTCTGATTTTAGTCCCTTGTTTTGTGAAGCTCAGACTATAATCTGTCATTGGACCATATTATCCATTAATATAATTTGTTTCCAGTTTTAGATCCATCATAGAAATTTTCAAGTGATTCCTGCTAGTCTTTCTGTTCTTCCAACACTATCAACGTGCCCAATTCTTAATATTAAATATTCTGCTATCATTCCCAATTAAATTTACAGCTGCCAGACTGCCATTAACCAAACCTAACTTTCCTCATAATTTCTATGGCTCAGGTCCCTGACCTACAGTAATATGATCAAGAAGAACTAAGGAACAGGTTAGACCTTTACTCCTACAAGTCTTCCCAGTACAACCAATCCTGAGAGTGATTAGGTCAGTAATGAATGGATGCAAAGGGGACCTGCACAGGTTCCATGACTGATGCTCCTTAAGAGACAGAGAACTAATAAATGAAATCATTACCCCTTGAATGACACTTGACTGATCCGGATCCCCCTACCTTGATTGTACCTTTGTTTTTCACTTCAAGGCAGCAATAACTTGCATAGACCTGCTGTAGTAGGTCAGAATCCAAGTTCCCTAAAAGGGATTAACCAAACAACTTCAAACCATTGGGGGTTGCCAGAATTGTCCCATCTCTCATTACTCACCCTGTCTGCCAGTTTTGTCTCAGCCAAAAGTTCTATTTCAGGACTGTCAGCTAGGACTCCTATCTCTGGGCTATGATGAGCAATTTATTCTCCCTGGCAATGAAGTGCAGGGTAGCATGCCCACCGCCATTTGGATATTAACGAGGAAATAAAATCTTCTTCTGCCCTCTGGTTGCCATAGATGGCCATCAGGGAAAGGACTGAGGGGACACTTGAGAGCTATCTGGACAGCCTGGAGAGGATCTGTCACACCCCATGATCTGCTAAAGCCTTCGCACCCAGCGGCTCCATTGCCTGGATTTGTCCTTTAGTTAATTATAAGCTAATTTGATTTCTTCCATAACCTTGAAATACTTTGTATTTAATTCTTTTCCTCTGGCTGTTCACATTACTCAGTAAGGATCACTCTCTTTCTTCTTCGTTCCCTTTTTAACTACGTGGGAGCATTGTGGCAATCTGCCCTACAGTGTGGGGATAGCTTTCTGGTTCTGGTTTATTCCTTAGTCTCCTCAAAATTTATTGCAAAGTTTTCGTTTATTTAGTGCCCGGTCCTACTGACAGATGCTCACTGAAGCTCTCTGAAATTTGGTGTAATTTATCTGTCAGAGGAGCTGCCAGCAGCTTCTTTGCTAGACTGTTGATCTGCTAGTCTGTGGCTGTCATCCAAAAAAGCAGGACGCTCTACATTTGTGATGGCAGATTCCCCAAAAGGCTGTGGTTTGGCTAAAAAACGGTAGATTTAGCAGAATGTATAAACTCATGTGCTACCTTTGGAATTAAGGGTAATGGAAATCCATTTTTCGTGACAGTGTGATTTCTTTCAGACCTATGGGGACTGATCCTGAGAGGCATAAACAATAAACCGTGCTCTTCAGATATGTAGGTAATATGGAGCTCTCTCCCTAGCTGATGAATAGGTATTTTTTACATGTCTTTCAGCTAAATCAAAAATCCAAATCCAAAATCACGTCTGGATATCAGGCAAACTTGTGCTATTTCCTGGAGCACTCTACCTCCATAAACTAGATTTACAGTCATCTTCAGACAGGATGTAATCACTTCAGGGTGTAATCAGCAAGGTGTACCGATGGAGCGAATCTGCTGCCTGCTCCCCCAGCAGCTATATTAAAAAAGACTGCTTTTAAAAATAGATAGGTTCACCATGTGACTGTGCAACTGCTGGCATAATTTGTATGTGCACCCTGATGGTACAAACAGCTTATGTAATTGTATATGAAATGGTTAATTATGGTGCAGAATTGTTCTTTTCTTTTCTTTTCTTTTCTTTTCTTTTCTTTTCTTTTCTTTTCTTTTCTTTTCTTTTCTTTTCTTTAGAGGTAATAGAATAATTATCTGTGGATTAAGATATTCCCATGTGCGAATTAATCTGAAGGAGACTTGAAATTTGATGGGTCAGCCATGCCAACAGCAACATATGGAGAATGTTCTGATAGAAACTTCTGAAATCTAAGATCTCTCATTATAGAGAGATCAGACTCCTGTTTCCCCACTATTTTGCCTATCTCTCAGCTCTTCTTGGGACATAGCTAAGCTTTTTCCTTGGAAGGAAGTTGGATCTGTATGGTCTGCACCTATTTCCCTCTTTTTTTCCCCTGTATATTGACCTTTCTCTTTCTTTATTTCTCTCATGGATAATAACTTGGAAGCTTTCAGCACAGAACTTTGGAAGCAGGTTAAGAATAGATGGGTCCTTCACTTCTGATTATTACTCACCAACATGGCCTCTACCACCTTAGGTGATATCGGTCTCAAGTCTCCTAGGTAAAATTAAAGCACTCTGCCCACTCAAAACACAAGGCTCAGCCTGTGAACTATTGTGCTATAGTGTAAATAATAATATTAATATGGCATGGTAGCTTAGAGTAATTAATGTAACTGATTGCTGTATTTTGTCAAATGAATAGAACCATGCTTACATAACCAATAGTACTGCCCAGAGATGTTCTGAAAGCTAACTGATCTCTGTAAAAGTCTTTGAGATGCTTGGATGAGAGGAGCTATATTACATCTTAGCAGTCCCTTAAGCATATCCAACCTTAAGCATTACCCAACCCTATTTATAGTAATTAAAGGGTTCCATAACCCTTCTACAAATGTCATTATTTTAAAAAGATGTTGAAATGTTCTTCCCTTTATTTTAATTAATGGGCCCAATCCTGTTCCTACTGAAGTAGATGGGAAAATGTTGCTGAATTCAATATTAGAAGGACTGTCCATGGTGCATGTATCTAGTGTATTTCATTATGCTATTCACTTTTTAAGTGTGGTGTGGATGGATCTAACTGCCTGTGTCATTTATACAGTTTTCTTGATGACCTCACCAGTGCATTAGCTGAAGTGCATGGATCTTAACATAATTGTTTCTTCTTCTTTGTGGACATAACTGCATAATCACAAAAGGTCAGGTCACATCAGCCTAGTCTAATAAGATGGAGTCAAAATCGGTTTTGATCATTCTACTTTGGAACATCTTCTAATTAAATTCTAATACAACCATGCAAAGGTTGTAGTTACCATGGTGGAAGAAGAATTGTTTAGGGCTTTAAAAAAATGTAGTTCAGATATCAGAATAAAAACCTTTATAGCTGAAGTCTTTTAGACTGCAGAATATTCTCTGAAGAAAAGTGGAAGATTCATCATTTGAAGCATTTAAAACTCCACTGGCCAAATAATTGGAGAATATTCTGTAGGGAGTATTTCCACCTCCATTTTCCATAGTTCTGTGCAATTCATTTCAAACTATTGTTTTTGCTGGTACAATGCTGCTTTATCACTATAAGATTCTACTCTTTCCCTGTCACTGATACCATTATCTTAAAAACAAGTAAAATCTTAGATCCCAATATGCATTTAATTAGTCTTTTTTTATTAGAATCTTTTTTCCAGCTGGAAGAATTAGGCTACAGTGTTCTGACAAATGCAGCATTGAGAATAGTGCATAACAATAAATAGGCAGACAAAACAGTGTTTACTCATCATTTGAGTAAGTCGGGAGAGGGAGGACCTGGAGCAAGGGAGGAGAGTGAAAGAAAGAGAAACAATGTCCTTGGGACATGAGATAGAAATGTGAGATAAGATGGTGCTGTGAAAATCAAAAGGGAAGAAGTTGAATATTGGGAAAAAGTTGGAGGGAGAAAGGAGGGTGGGTAAGCAGAGGCGTAGTGAGGGAAGGATGAGGGGGGCAGTTGCCCTGGGGATCCACATTAGGGGGACACCAGGCTGGGGTGGGAGCGGAGCACATAGCCCCCGCACATCGCAGCAAGCCCGGCACTGATGGGGCCACATGCTCCCTGTGCAATCAAGCCTCCGAGGCAGGGCTGGGTGGTGGGAGCAGCCACTTCAAAGGTAGGGTTACCCATACCCTGGTTCCTGGCATGTGGGAGGGGTGGGTGCATTGGGTTAGAGTGGGGGGCTGGGGGTGCCTGGCCCTGAGGGAGGGGTGGGTGCCTTGGATTAGAGCTGTGGGCTAGGGATGCCTGGCCCTGGGGGAAGGATTGGTGCATTGGGTGGGGTGGGGGGGGAGGCGGGCTGGGGTTGCCTGGCTCTGGGGGAGGGGTGGGTGCATTAGGGGTACTTTATATATTTTAAAATGGTACTTTATAATAAAAAGGTGGTGAAACACTGCTCTAAACCATTCCTTTTGGCCTCCCTGTTTCCTTTCTCCTTTGGCAAATTGGGCAGGTAGCAGTTTTGATAAAAATATATCAGACATGTGCACACAGTGCCCGCTGTATCTCAGCTGGTGCTGGATAATCAGGGCTTCCATTCTAAGGAGTTGGCATTACTGAGGTGATCGATACCCCCTCGTTTTGTTGCGGAGTTTCCAAAGAAAATGCTGGTGTTTTCTACAGGTCACCCACATCTCCCAGTCATAGCAGAGACTTGGGATTAACATGGCTTTCTCAGCTAAAAGTCTTACTCGTGTTCATATGTTGTGATTGTGAACAACTGGTGAGGCAGTCTGCCAAAGGCAAGGCTGGCCTTGAATCTTGACATCTATGGCTTCAGTTGAATGGCTTGTGTGAAATTTGGAAGAGCAGCTCAGAGAAAGACCTCTCTCCTTTATTTAAGGATAGAATCTCACAGCAGCCTGAAGGAAAAAGTCCAAGTGGCAGACAGAAATTCACACTTGCAGTGTAATCTCTGCCTTAGGCTACTTATTGCTTCATATGCCTTCAAGAAACTGAGGGCGATTCTTGTGTTGTGTGTTAGTTTTATTTAAAAGTTTTTCTGAGTGTTATTTTAACAGGCAAGTTGATCTCTTACATTCATAACTATGATGTAGTTTATTGTTGTGTGATAGTATGAAAAACAACTAGGTTAACTTGGTAAGTAACTAGGCAGTTAGGAAGCATTACAGATTGCTTGCAATAAATGTTATGCGCTCAAAATCTATTAAACTTCCTGTAGTCAGCCGCTGGTCAGTTTCAGCAGCGGCTGACTTGGGGACGCCTGGGGCAGAGCAGCTGGGGTGCTGCTGGGTTGCTCTAGTAGCGCAGCTCCTCGGCGCTACTGGAGCAACCCAGCAGCACCCCAGCTGCTCTGCCCCAGGCATCCTGATTCAGCCGCTGCTGAAACTGACAGCAGCGGCTGAATCAGGACGCCTGGGGCAGAGCAGCTGAGGTGCTGCCGGGTTGGTCCGGAGCGGCGCTGCGGGACCAACCCGGCAGCCCCCAGCTGCTCTACCCTAGGGGTAGGCAAGAAAAGCCTGGTCTGCTGGGGGGGGGCACTAGCTGCACCCCCCCCAGCAGACCACGGAGACGGGGGTGGCGGGACTGCCCAAGTCCTCCACGGCTTTGCTCTGTCTCCCTGGTTTGCTGACCTGGGAGACGCGGAGCAAAACCGCAGAGCACGTGGGCAGCGGGACAGTCCAGGCGTGCCACGGCTGTCCCACTGCTGGCGTGCTCCGAGGCTTTGCTCCCCATCTCCCTGGTCTGCTGGTCAGACCAGGGAGATGGGGAGCAAAGCCACGGAGCACGCCTGCAGGGGGACAGCTCAAGCGCGCCCGGGCTGTCCCGCTGCGGGCGTGCTCCAAGGCTTTGCTCCCCATCTCCCTTCAGACCAGGGAGATGGGGAGCAGCTTTTCTTGCCCCGGAGGACGGGGGCGGCGGATCACGGTGCATCTGGGCGTCCCGCCGCTCCCGTCCTCCAGGGCGAGAAAAGCCTCGTTCGTAACTGCGGACCTGACGTAACTCGGATCCACGTAACTCGGGGACTGCCTGTACATAGAATTGGAAAACATGTTTTACAATGAGATACTTAGGGAGTGCAATCTATTTTGATTATTAAAGAGCAGATAAAGTGGTGACTTGATCACTGTCTATAACTACCTAAATAGGAAATGGCTTTCTAACAGCTAAACATGGTTCTTTAATCCTGCAGAAAAAGGTAGTGGATGGAAGTTGAAATTTGATAAATTTAAACTGAAAATGTTCACATTTTTGACAATATAAGTAATTAAATATTGCCACAACTTACCAAGAGGTTGAATCTCCATCACTCGAAACCCTTAAATTAAGACTGTACATAATTTTAAAAGATATACTATAGTTCAGCCACACATTATCTGACTTGGTGTGGGAATTACTAGATTAAGATCTATAAACTTTATTATACTGGAGGTCAGACTAGATAAGCACTGGGCAATAGCAACCTGATGTGGTTCCCCAGAACTAACCTCTGGTGGGCCACCAGCCCTTTATTTACCTGCATATCCGCAGGTATGATTCCTTGTAGCTCCTGTTAGCCACTGATCACTTGGCCTGGCCAAAGGTAACTGTGGGAAGTGGTGAATGCAATCTGCAGCCAATGGGAGCTATAAGCAGCTGTACCTACAGATATACAGGTAAATATAGTACCAGCAGCCCACCAGGTGCTAAACCTGATGAACTGCCTCCAGCTTATTGCCCACACCTGAACTAAAAAACATAGTGATATACCTATCTCATAGAACTGGAAGGCACCTTGAAAGGTCATCGAGTCCAGTCCCCTGCCTTCACAGCGGGACCATTCCTGACTAGATGGTCATAATAGTACCATTCCTGACTAGATGGTCATAATAGTAATTTCTGGTCTTAACATTTATGAATCTAATAGTAACACTTTGCTGTAATATAGTGCCCTTTGTCCAAAAGATTTCAAGAGCTGAACACACATCAATTAATCTGCACACTGCCTGTGCAAAGTAAATCATTGCTAAACCTACTTTGCAGCAATATAAACTGCAGCTCAGGGAGGTTAAATGACATGTCCAAGGTCATACAGCACCCGGATAGCAGAACTGGTAACTGAATTGAGGGAGGTTCTGTTTCCTAATGTCCTGTTACAGTTACAATGGCTGACAATGCTTCCTCTTATATAGAACAACTTTCACCCTTTCATTTCTTGGTGGAACAATGACAGAAATTGAAAGGTATTCACAATGGTGAAGGACATTAATGTTTCCAAGATATCAATCATGAATTATCTTCAGAAATTGAGAGATGTAATATTATCCATGAAGGACAGAGATTCATAAAGCATTTCAGCAATGACATGGAGTGCATTTAATAATACAGCGCATAGTATTAATATTGTTAGTTTGAGGGCTGCTGTGTTTCTTATTGTAGAGAAGAGATAGGATTCACTTACAATGAACACAGAGGGATTATTGAAGGCATTGGATGCAGAATGACAAGATAGCTCTGGCTCTCCAGATCCCAGCCTAACTAAACACAGTTTCAGGGCACTCTAATATCATTATTCAAAGTCTCCATAAAACCTGGACAAGGTTTATGCTACATTTAAAATATGCAGGTGAAATGCTTAGTTCATTGAAATCAGTGGCAAAACTCTTTTTTTACTTAATTGGGGCTGGGCTTTCATTTTTTTTAAAATGTGATATAAGTTTAAAAACTATCCAAACTATTGTTTTCTCTGTTTATCGAGTTTTATTTTTCCCCAGGTGCTTTCCCCCCAAAGCCTCTCTTTCAACTGTGGGGTTTATATTCCTGTGGAGATACCTGTGACAGCAGGAGGAACTCTGTCATTTTCTCCTTGTGGTACTTCCTGCTAAACATATCTACCAAAGTGAGGCATTTGGATGCTATAGGGTTTGCAGCATAACGAGATCCTGGGAATCTGTGGAGAGGAAATACATGTATATGAATGGCACCTGTTTACTGGTGTGATGGCTCCTACATTCTGGCATTGACTGAGTTCTCCTCCTGCTGATGAACAGCTGTTGAGAAATTGATGCCTAAGGATCATTTCTATTAATGACAAGCCTAGTTCTTGTGCAGAAACCTCATTGGATACAGAGAACAATGTCCCATCTCTGTCACCATCTCCAAAACTCATGGAGCTACAAAGGATGCATAACTGTGTGAGACTACTGTAAACAGAGAAGTTACAAAAACCAAAATGCCTTAGACTTGCTTCTATCCATCAGAAAACATCCTTCATGATCTTTAGTTTTTAAAACATATTAAAAATGTTTGAGTATCTAAAATCTGACAAGTTGGCTCAGGGTGCATCATCAATATCCAGTTGCTTCTCATTACTGATTGACTAACCATGGGCTAGTTCATATACTCCAAGGCCAGAATGACCTTCTATATCATATAGGTCACAGAACTCCAAAATAGTTCCTAGAGCATCTCTTTTAGGAAAAAAAATCCAATCTTGGTTTAAGAATGATCAGTGATAAAGAATTCATCACGATGCTTGGTAAATTGTTTCAATAAATTATCCTCACCATTAAAAATTTACTCTTCTTATTTCCAATCTGAATTTATCTAGCTTCAACTTCCAGCCAGTATTACATTTTTCTCTGCTAGATGGAAGAGTCCACTATTAAATATTCGCTATCCATGTACATACTTAAGAGACTGTAATCAAATAATTCATTAACCTTCTCTATAGTAAGCTAAATAGATTGAACTCTTCGAATCTAGCGCTAAAAGGCATGTTTTAATCCTTTAATGATTCTTGTTTCTCTGAAATTTCTCCAGTTGACTCCAGTGGGCCCATCTTTCTTGATTTGTATACCCCAAATCTAGATACAGTATTCCAGAAGAGATCGCACCAGTGTCAAGTAAGGTGGTAAAATAGCCAAATTCATGATGGAAATTCTCCTGTGCAGGTGTCCCAGGATCACAATAATTCTTTTGGCTACAGCATCACACAGAGTTTTTTGCAAAGTCATTGCTTCTAATGATGGAGATCCCATCCCCCCCATCTTGTAAGTATGACCCACATTCTTTGTTCTTAGATATATGTGTGTTGGAATTTTCTGTTTGAATTACATATGCAAAACAGAATTGATAGTATAGGACTTTGAATAATGCACTAATGCATCTCAGTTGATTACCAGTTGCACACATTATTTTTCTTGTCCATGATCAACTATATTTTCCATATTCTGCACTATGAATCCTGACAAACTAGACTCTATTATTGGTCAAACCACATGTCTTTTATATGTTGGAGTAAAATTTGCAGGCTCCATAAACCCACTAAAATATTTGTGTGTCTTTGTTGCAAATAAAATGTGTTTACTTTGGTGAATGTAAGTCCTTGATTTTAACACGAAGGTTCTAATGCTACTTCCTTGTAACATACAAAGCTCCTTTCATGGATTGATAACTGGTTAAAAGACAGGAAACAAAGGGTAGGAATAAATGTTACATTTTCCAAATGGAGAGAGGTAACTAGTGGGGTCGCCTAAGGGTCTGTCCTGGGACCAATCCTATACAACTGATTTATAAATGATCTAGAGAAAGAGGTAAACACAGAGGCGGGAAAATTTGCAGATGATGATAAACTGCTCAAGATAGTTAAGACCAAAGCAGACTGTGAAGAGCTTCAAAAAGATCTCACCAAACTAAAAGATTGGGCAACGAAATGGCAAATGAAATTTAATGTTGATAAATGTAAAGTAATGCACATTGGAAAACATAATCCCAACTATATCTACAATATGATGGGGACTAATTTGGCTACAACTACTCAAGAGAGAGCTCTTGGAGTCATTGTGGAGAGTTCTCTGAAAACATCCACTCAGTGGATATCAAAAAATCAAATAGAATGTTAGGAATCATTAAAAAAGGGATAGAGAATAAAACAGAAAATATCTTATTGCCTCTATATAAAACCATGATATGCACACATCTTGAATACTGCGTACAGATGTGGTGGCCTTATCTCAAAAAAGATATATTGACATTAGAAAAAGTTCAGAAAAGGGCAACAAAAATGATTAGGGCTTTGGAACAGCTCCCATATGAAGAGAGATTAAAAAGACTTGGACTTTTCAGCTTAGAAAAGAGGAGACTAAGGGGGCACATGATAGAGGTCTATAAAATCATGACTGGAAAAGTTATTTACTTATTCCCACAATATAAGAACTAGGGGTCACCAAATGAAATTAATAGGCAGCAGGTTTAAAACAAGCAAAAGGAAGTTTTTCTTAACTCAGGGCATAGTCAACCTGTAGAACTCCTTGACAGAGGATATGGTGAAGGCTAGGACTTCAACAGGGTTCAAAAAAGAGCTAGATATATTCATGGAGGTTAGGTCCATCAATGGCTATTAACAGGGCTTGACAAATAATACAATCTACTCGCCTGTGGTGAGTAGATTGTAACCCGGAAAAGCCAGGTTTGGGTGATCTGCACATGCGCAGATCGCCGGACAGCATGGCTGTCGAGCGGGGCTCACCACAGTTCGGCGAGCCCTGGCTATTAGCCACGATGGGTAGGAATGGTGTCCCTAGCCTCTTTCTCTGGAGGTAGGTGACAGATGAGAGATGACATGAGGATTTCCTGTTGTATCCCGTCCCTCTGTGGTATCTGGAATTGGCCACTGTCAGTAGACAGGGTACTGGGTTCGATGGACCGTTAGCCTGACCCAGTATGACCATTCTTATGTTCTTAAGCTAATGGGGCTAAAATTTCACATTTTCAGACCAAATGAAATATTCATAATGAAAAGGCTAAAGTCATACATATGACAAAGGACTAAACACTTTAAAACAACACGGCTACGTCTACACTGGCATGATTTTCCAGAAATGCTTTTAACGGAAAAGTTTTCCGTTAAAAGCATTTTCGGAAAAGTGCGTCTAGATTGGCAGGACGCTTTTCCGCAAAAACACTTTTTGCGGAAAAGCGTCCATGGCCAATCTAGACACGGTTTTCCGCAAAAAAAGTGATTTGCGCAAGAGGGCTTTTGCCTGAACAGGAGCAGCACGGTATTTCCGCAAGAATACTGACGAACTTACATGAGATCGTCAGTGTTCTTGCGGAAATTCAAATGGCCACTGTAGACAGCTGGCAAGTTTTCCGCAAAAGCAGATGATTTTGCGGAAAAATTTGCCAGTCTAGACACAGCCCACTTGTATAGATGTAGTAGAATCAATAGCTTACCGTATATGTAGAAACTGTGTACAATGCTATGATTTGTACTAATTCTGCAACTTTTGAAGTTAAGCTCATTTTCAACACATGCTACCAAATTACAGCCAGGCAGCCTTTATCATAAATCAGTGACAATATCAAAAAGAAGCTAAGAAGGATCAGAATATCTCTCATGTGTAACCTGATCTGCTATTAGAGCAGTTACTTAAATGAATGTAAGTAACAAGGATAAATACAAGAGACAAGGCTAGAGAGAAAGGGAAGTGGAAGGTTCTTGAGAAAACAATACAAGGCATCTGTCTTTTGATTCTCTAAAAGGATTGTCTGCAGGGGTTCTATTGTATTCTAAACTTTTTTTTAAATACTTACAAGTAGCTTTAATATATTCCCTCCATCCAACTATGCTTAGAGAAAATAATGAACTGAATAGTGGATGATACTTTGAAGGGATTAACTGACTGCTGCGGAACAAACTAGATCAACTGCAACAAAACCAAGAACTTACTGAACTTATTATTTATGGTAGCTACTAGACAGAAAAGCAATATAGTCAAAATTAAGTAGTCTTTTTCGAAAATTGTAGTTATTTTGATAAACAGTGCTGTCAAAACAGCAAACGTGAATGCCACAAACTCTAGATCATTCACTTTCATGTAAGGTTTGCAGGGTTTCGAGTGTGAATACTTCATAGTTAAAGTATGCCTTCCCTTGGGGATCACACAAGCATTTAATTTTTGTTCTGGCGTTGTGCCTATTGTGTTTATGAGGTTCTTTGGAAAAGTGGAATTGATGACCACACAGGAAAAATTGAGAGTTACTTATTTTAAACCACTATTATAACCTTTCAAGTTTTTCAGGAAAAATATGTTTTCTTCCAGATATAAAAAAGAGGCTTTACTGAAAAAAGGCTTCAAAGTGCCATATTTATCCTTCCAGTAAACATTCGTATCAGGTTTTGTGTTGTAAGACTATCTATTTGCGCCTCTGCCCAGTTACATTAAATTATGAATGATATTCTCTTGATTCATAACATATAAAATGTTTGTTGGCAAGTATAATTTTACAGGGAAAGTTTGGTTTTTCACATAGTTCTTTACATTGTTAATGGCCATTTATGATGCTTTTTATCAATAATGTTTCTCATTTATCACACATGTAAATTTACAATACACATACAGTAACACCCTCTTTTGCAGTTAAGCCCTGAAGCTGGTGCAACAGCAAATGACCATATATTATGAAGTATAACAAAAATCCATCTGTGGGCTGGCTAGCATGACATTTGCTAATATGGCTCTATTTGCTACCGTATAGCTGTCACCATGGCCTCTGTCATGAGTGACATGCATAATGCTTTGTTGACATCTTGCACAGGTTTATAGTATGGTTGCACATACAATTTTATACTTTTCTATCTTTGTGTCCAACTTACTGGACACATTCAGCATTTTACAGAATGTTGTGTTTTGTGGCAGAATATCATATTTACCCCCTCAACACTATGTGCGATGCTGCTTGTGCACTATATTTGGATAAAGTACACTATTTAGAAAGGAAAATTATTATGATAATAGATATGTCCTTAAAATATCCTGTGTTTAAGGATATTGGGAACCCTCCAGCTTGTGGAAAGCTTGGTTCTTCAGACAAGTGCTTTTAGCCAAATCTTACTATATATTTTAGAAATGTGCATCTGTCCATCCATGAGTCGGTTTGTTCAAGAACTCCTCCTAAATGGTAGCAGGTAGGACCACCAAATTTGATATGCTGCTTTCTCTTACCATAAATTAAAGTAAGATCAGGGTTTGGTTGTGCCAGGATAATGCAATTGCTTTGTTTCAAACAGAAAGGGAGGGGCATGATGGCAGGGACAGTTATACGCACACATGACTGCAGGGGGGGTAGCAAGCACATGTACAGGAATGACCGCAGGGAGGCAGGAAGTGCCCCAGTGAGCAGTTGCAGGCCAGCAGCATCTGCCACCCTGGGAGAAGCTGCCAGCCACTGTGTGACCCCCACCATCTTGGGCCAGCCCTGGGGAGCACTAGCGGTCAGTGCGCATGGACCTCAACTGCCCCAGGCCAGATCGGGGTGAAGCTGGTGAGTGAGATGTGTGTCCCGCCTCCTGTGCTGGCCCTGGGAAGAAGCAAGTAGTCAGGGTGCATGCCCCCACCTTGGGCTGGCTCCACTCCAAGGAGAAGCCAGTATGCAGCGTGTACCCCTCCATACCTTGGAGGAGAAGCTGGCAGGCAGGGAGCGCAGCATCCCACCCCACACAGGCTCCAGGGAGAAACCGGTAGCCACTCCCACCCCCATCCCCTACTCTGACTCCCCTTCCTCTCAATGCCTTCTCTTGACTCCAGCACCCCCACACCGTGCCCTGAGCTCTCTCTCTACCCCCACACTCCCAGCCTCTTGCTCTGAGCCCCCTATCTTCAAGCACTGTCCTGACTCCTGCGTCCCCCATACTGGCAGCCTCCTGTACTAAAGAACTCGAGCAACACTGGGTAAGTCTGCTGGTGACTAATATTACTTAGATGGAAGAACAGGGATAGAAGCTTGGCTGACCTGGCAGCCAAAGAACAGGTGACATTTTCAGAGAAGAGGAATTTCAGACAAATTGGGAAGATTTGGACAAACATTTTTGAAACTTTTGATTAATTTCTACTTGATGGAAAATGAACTGTCATTCTCCGGATTCCACTTCTATTCTTTTCCCTCAAGTCCCATTCCTTTACTTTTTTTTATCATTATGTGTCTCCTCCCCTTTATTTTTTGGAATATAAATATAAAAATTTACATCCATTTTGGGGCTTATGAAACTGTGTAGACATGGACAGAATTTAACATGCATCATATAACATGTGAATATACCAAGTGTGAAGAGATGCTAATGTAATATATACCATGTAAATCTTTTCTGATGAAACTCAACTACAAATCATATTCTAATACATTAGAGAAATATTGAACTGGTCAAACCTTAAGTCAATTTACTGCACTGAAAAGTACTCTTATTTTAAATGTGTTTTTGCCCTCTAGCATCACATCCTGATTTTTTCAGAAGTTTGGTCTAGTAATAGGGTAAAATAAATTGTTATATTCCTGTTTCATTGTTCAGGGAAAGGTGGCAATGTTTGCACAGTAGATAACATCAGTTGTCACTCAAAATGAAAACCTTTATACTGTCTAAGAGATACCAGATTAGTTGATTTCATTGGCAACCTCTACAGTGACATGATTTTCTACACAAAGCACCTTCTCTATATCCCTGTTGACAGAGGATTTTAGAAGTGTAAAACAATTAGAGTTTGTTTTCTTTTGTTTGTGCAAAAATGCTAAATGCTGTTATACAAATAGAATGCACAATGGATTTTATTAGACATTAATAACTGCATTTCATTAAGAGATCTTAGGAATTCTCTTCAGGATCCTCCTTTCTGACTTAAGAATAATTACTTAGTTATTGACTTCTGTACTTTCAACTCTTCAACTGTAAGGTATGAATATATTTCACACATATCCTCTATATCTAAATTGTATAATCTTTGGTGACTTCTTCACCTAAAAATTAAAGCTTGATATATTTTGATTTCAAAACCACCTTTCAAAATTCATATAGATGGCGTGTGCCTTTCAAATATTTATGACAAAGATAAAAAATGGAGGACAGAAAAAAACATCAAAGTAAACATTGAAAAGGTATGGGATTTATTTATTAAATATGTATGAAGATTTTGATAACTTCATTTTCAAGAACCAGCATTTTCTTATGTCAATTTACAATAAACAAAAATTGAGATCATACTAGATTTGTGTATAGAAAAGCTAAAATAGGGTCTAATATGTATAGAATAATTCATGATGAAATATTTGAGAGAGTAGTTATGAGCTAACTTTTCAAAAGGAAGCACCTTCAGTCTTATCCCAATGCATATATACACTCTGGTGATCCTATGTACATGAAAGTTGTAGGGTTAGTAAGATAAAATTCTAAGTATGAACCCATTTGGACCTTTCAAGCACTTTGTGGTTTATACCACTATAGATGGTCAGGGGAGCAATATTCATTTGGAAATGGCACAAGCAGACTGTGGCATGCATACTGCTGGAATCTCACTAACTTTGCAGCCTTTCTAAAGACTGGTTTGGGACACTATCTATTGTATCTCAGATCGCTCAAAGGATGTTCATACCATGGCAATTCAGTCTAACGTTGTCCACCAGGTATGCTGGGCACCATTTTACCTTTCAAAAAACCTAGTCACAAATACCAGCTGGAAATCAACAAAGAACCATGGAACCCTAATTCACCTGCTCTCAGAGGATGCATCTACACTGCACCCGTAGCTTGAAATAATCTATGCAATTTGAGCTATACAAATTGCTTAGCTTATTTTGAGTCAATTTCAAAATAGCTTATTTCAAAACTTGGCACTGTCTACACAGCACTTATTTAAAAATAAATCGCTATTCCGAAACATCCATAACTCCTTGTGGAATAAAGTTTACAGGGACATCGGAATAGCAAGCCAGTTATATTTCAAAATAATGGGTGTGCTCAAAAGACACTGAACAGTTATTTTGGGATACCTCTGGTATCCCGAAATAGCACTGCAGTATAGACATAGCCAAAGTGTGTCTGGTAACTCTCTTGTGGATCCAAGTCTGCTTCTGCTGGGGGTAGCCCCCGGATTGAGAATAAGGTCCAATTTGTGGCCAAGCCCTGACATTTGGTCAGGTGCAGTGAATTATATGGGCATGTGGTGCCTATGCTCCAGAAATATGCGGGTTCCAGGAGTCTGCCTCCACCAATATTTGGCACTGGATCTCTCCCCCAGTCCCACCTGCTACCTTTCCTGGAGCATCTCCTGACCCTGCCTGTGGTCCCCAGACAATTTAAAAGAGCCCAGGGGTCCCCAGCTGTTGCCCACACCACCAGCTAAGGTGGCTTTCTACCTGCCCTCTCTTTGTGCTGCTCCCAGAAGCAGGCAGCACATCCCCGCGCTCCGCATGCTGCCTCCACCCCAAGTGTCAACTCCACAGCTTCCATTGGCCTTGACTCCATTATGGCTAATGGGAGCTGTGGGAGAAATCTCTGCAAGGCAGCGGTGCATGCCTGACCACTGGCTTCTTTCCCCTGAAAGTTTCCTTTCCCCAGCTGCATTTCTATGAACTTTAATAGCTTCCTATTTGTGGCATTTTTCAAGTTTAAGCCTATTTTGTTGGCATAGATAAGATTGGGCAAGTATTTCATCTGTGTTTCTGTTTGGCTGAACCTACCCTAAGTGCTCAGAAGAGACAACCCCGCTCAGCAGAAGGCATGTGGAGGTTGTATAAGACTATTGAAAAGTGATGTCAGTTGAGCTTTGACAGAAATGGAAGAATCTGTTATGGAAAAAAAGGTTCTGACAGTGTGTGTGTAAATAGTGGTCAAAGCCCACTTCTTCAGATGAGATGATCTTGAGAAGAGAAAAAAAGAGGGGAACCTACCGACTACGAAGGGAGAGGGAAGAAAAAAATACCTGCCAGTTGTAGTTCCAATGATAATAAGGCTAATTGAGTGAGTTGGAAGTGTCCCATACTTAGCTTTTTATGTCAATAGGGTGTTGAACGTAAGGAAAGCTGGTGTTCTAATATGTTAACCAGTTCAAATCTTTGTTCAAGCCAAGGGACACTGTGTCAAATTTGCATATGAAGGTCAATTCTGCATTCTCTCACTGCACTAGTTGGCTTGTGAAATTCCTTTCTAAAAGTAGCCATTCTTCTAAGTCTATTAATGAGTGCGCAGGCAGGTTAAAATGTTCCCCTGTAAGTTTCTGTGTGTTACCACTTTGAATATTTGATTTGTGACCATTAATCCTTTGTCATAGAAACCATCCAGTTTGGCCAACAGAGGGTCATTGCTGGCACATATCACGTTAGAGGATGTGCAGTTGTATGAGCCTCTAATATGGTGCCTTATGTGGTTAGGTCCTGTGATAGGGTCGTTAGTATAAATGTGTGGACAGAGCTGGCAATGGGGGTTATTGCAGGGGTAAGTTCCTGGGTGAGTGTGCTTGAAGAATGATGTGTGGCTATTGAAAAGAATTTGCTTCAGGTTAGGGGATTGTCTGTAGTCAAGGATTGTGAGAGTGAGAAGCCATCTCCCTTGGCTTGAACAGACTTGAACTGGTTAGCATATTAGAACACCAGCTTTCCTTACATTCAACACCTAATTGACAACTCTCTAAAAACTATGTAGATTAGTGTAGAGGTTAATTGCGGAAGAACTTAGTACATGCAAAAGCATGGGGGTGGTGAGGCATGCATTCCGCTCTCCTCCTCCTCCATCTGATGAACCAGAATCAGGCCTCCATGAACACACACCATTTAAGATAAGCCGTGGTGCCATTGTAGCAAGAACAAGTTATAGATAAGGGTAGGAGAAAGAACAGGAACACATAACAGTCTTGTTTACCCAGATGTACTGTTCATGTAAACAAGGTCCAAGGACAAGTAGTACCAGATTGATAGTTAACAGCTAAGCTATACATTATCAAGTAATACATAACCCCCGGAAATTTCCAAACTGCAAAACATGGTAGAGACCCTATATTTAAAGCTGTACCACAGTATAGCAATTTGGACCTCACTGATGGACTCTGGTACTGGTGCCTCGGAAGCCTAAACGACCTCGTGCCGCATCCGCAGCTGAAATGGGGTTCCCAGCTTTCAGAAGGGATGCAAGATGCCACTTTTCCTATCATGTTGTTCTTTTAGTTAAGGGGGCACAGCTGAGAACTATCAGGAAATAAACTGCTTGTGTTTGACAGATACTTGTGCAGTGTGTTTTTGTACTTAGAGAACTCAGTGTCGGACTTGAGACTTACTCTTGCCGGCAAGAATTAGTTTGACACAATAGCCTGAACTGCATCAGCTGCACTGTTTTACCAATAGTTATTCTCGTCCATTCATCTTTAATGGCAAAACAGCCCAACATAGTTTTTCTGGGTAGCCAGAGACTAAACTGAACATTTTGACTAGATGGCAAAGCAAACTGTTAGTTTAACATTTTCAGTATTCTAGGATACAAAATATCGTAACTTAATAGCATTTTTAATTCAAATGTTTACCTTAAAAAATGTATCAATATTCTATTCATCAAAATTAAGAAACTGACCGACATGGGCAGTTATCAGTAAAAACCATGATACTGAAAAGAATTTCACATTTTATTTAACAAATATTTTCAATTTTACATCTATGCTGTGATGATGTAATTTCACATGTATGGAAAGATTTTCCAAAGAGCAATCAGGTGCTCAACTCTCATTTATGGCTTTGAAACTCTTCTCCCCTGTAATTCTTTATATCTCAAGTTTTTTTGAAAAGAATGCTTACGTGTCAGTTTAAAGCTCAAGGAAATCCTCTGCTTTCTTCTTCTCAAAGGTCTTTCTTAATATATTTTAAATTTAAAGTTTTCAGAATAGCAGTCAGATGTGCAGATGATGTCTATCAACAGTTCCATTCTTTTTTTCCAGTTGGTGAGTTAAACTCAGACATATGCATAGATTTTGTACTAAGAAGTTGAAATAAAAAGAGTGCTAATGATTATTGATAACTTTCATTAAAGGCATAAAGAAATTCCAAGAACAATTTGGTAAAAGAATAGGCAGGGTTTTGGTGGTGTCCAACAGCTGTTGAGAACAGTACCTGGTGAAAACACAGATGAAAGTTTGCAAAAATATCATTATCAGTTTGCATTTACACAGCTTCTTGAAACTGAAGATCTCAACAGAATCTGAAAATCTATGAACATTAATGAATTAAGTCTCAGCACATTCTGCTGAAGTTGGTGTGTGTGTGTATGTATATATATGTATCTTTTTATACATGGGAATACAGAGGATGAGAGAGGTTAAGTACAGGGCCATGGCCAAACAGGGTCATTGAAAGAATTGTGAATAGAATTGAAACAATTTGGTTCATCCTCTGTTCTAACTAGTAGAAAATGTAATTAAATATTTAAGTCCAGTTTATCTGTGATCATTTGATTCTCCACTTTTCCACAAAATTACACAACAAAAAAAAATCCATGTATACATTACCCACATGCTGTCTCACTTAGGTAAATGCATCTCTGAGAGAGGAAAGAAAAAAGAAAACAAATCCTTAAGTCAGAAAATCACTCAGCAAGAAAGGCTTTTATCTGGCTCATGAATATTTGCCTATGCTGGTATCAAATAATGAATACACTTCTCTGTAAAGACCTGAATGATTCTCTCTAAAGTTATTATATATGACTTTGTTACTACACATGTTGTATGAAAATTATGTTCAAGATTTTGTTCTGTATTACTCTTTGACAGCCTATCATAATCAAGAGAGTTACAGTAAAATAGGAGATAATTTATTGCTATTAATCATTTTGTTTGCTTACTAATTTTAAAATAGTTTAATCTATAAGTGATATGTCAGTAGTAGTTTTATGGAAACAGAAAGGGATTTAAAAAATGTAAGAACATTTTATGTTTGGAAGTCCTGAAACAGATATTTCAGTGTATGCAACAGATACACAAAAGCTGAACTTTTAATATATTTTGTTCCACAGAAAGAACATCAGGTAAACACACAAAATCCACTAAAAGACTCAGCAATATAAACAGAATCTTGTATTTAACTTAATACAATAAAATTAGATTGAAATAAAATGAAATGAACTCCCTTTCTCTTTCTACCAAACATACACAGAAAATTCTTGAAAGTTATGCTATTGTCAGTTTTAAACTTTTTCTGCAGGGGAGGAGCAGTGGTTCTTAAAGCTGGTCTCTTCACTCAATTTTTAATTATAGATAAAATCCTAGTTGTCAGTCCTTTCCCCAATGAAATCATCAGTTTCAGTAGGAGAAGGATTGGGCCCCGGTTGTTTATTGTTAAAATAGGATCCAAAATTTGTATCTCAAAAATAAACTCTGAAAACCCAAAATGCTACACATATGTTGAAGGAAAAGTGTTAAGATGGTTGGTCCTATTATTTAGATGTGTGCAATTAGCTAACATTAAACTATCTTTATTTTAGTTCTAGTTCATCGGACACTTATGAAATATACAAGTTGTTTTAACAGAACTGCTTGTATGAATAAGACAGGCAGGATGTGGCTCAGTATGTAATTCACATCTGTTTAAATAACCTGCTATTGCTCTTGATTAATGGTTCAAAACAATTAAAATACTCTTCAATTACTTTTAAATGTCCATGAAAAGCCAAATATTTCTCTGCAGCTTTCTCAGATACATTAAAGGAAAACCCAGTATAAGTGTAAGTCTAAAGCTACTATTAATTATGTACAAAAAATATTTCATGGTACCTAATCAGCCTAATTCTTAAAAGCACCACAAGTATACCCAAGGCAGTAAAAATGCTATGTAATAACTGCCGGAAAACACATATTACATAATTAATATTTATGCATTTTTAAGATTGTCAAGCAAGGGATAAATTGGCAGCTATGGAAGCCAATCATCAGTCAATTTAGATTTACTGTTTATAAACTTGGAAATACGTAATTCAAAATAGCTTAACTGAAATTAATACTGAACTTCTAACAATCCTGCTAACCATCCTTATGATTATACTAAATGCATGCAAGGTCAGAGTTGTTTATTGGAATGCAGTAGCAGTTTACAACTTACATCAATAATTGCTTAATCATGTCACTACAGAAGGGGGCATTAGACAGTCGGATAATGTTTTTCTGACTGTTGGATATTCAGTATTCTCATATAAATTGTTCATGTTGTGACATCTGCAAAGAGCAAAACACTTTTCAGTCACTAAAGAATGATTTTTAAATACTGTTTTGTTTTGGTTGGAAGTCTTTTTCTGCATTGTCTATAAATTAATAAAATACAGCCCTTTAAAAAAAGTTTATTAAATGAAAATAGTTGGAGAGGAGACAGTACCACAACAGCTATGTCTTTCTACTACAACCAGTATTTTCACTTTTTTACAGTTATAAACAGTATTAATTTTACTTACTTTACTGGTGTTCTGTACCTCTCTATTGCAGGAAGCGTACAAAGGGTCTTCTGCTCCTGTATATCTTGCAAAGTATTGGGTGTGCAGGATTGAACTTCAGTAGAAATATACAGTAAACAAACAAAATGGTTTAAATAAAATAGTCAATGCTTTGCTACAACGCTTTTTCCACGAAACCAAGAGAAAAATAAAAGAGCAGAAGCCAGCTACTGTGCTTCTCTCTTCAATAGCTGTAGTTAAGGAGATCCATCCCAAAGCCCTAAAGTTGTTTAGATAGCATTTGAACTAAAACAATCTCTCAGTCCTTGGGTTGAAATTGAAAGACATTCTTTTTTTTTTAAATGTGACAAAACTGAATATCCATCCACAACTTCAAAAATATTAGTATGTAGTAGAGTATATATAACTAGAAACCAATGTATGTAAATACATATTAGATATAGAAAAATACATAAAATAATCTAAACCGAAGAAAAATACATAAGATCATCTTAATACTATTTTTAAGAAAGGAATTTTGGCTCTTAAAAGAGAAACACAACAAAGCAAATAAATTAAATTGGTATTTGACCTGTTCTTTGTATTTGGTCGTTCTGACTAGAGAAGACCCATAGACTAGTCCAGTGTGTGGACTTTTATAGGTCTCAGTTTTCTCCTAGTCTGTTTAAGAAATACGAAAATGAAATGCGGCATGATAATCTACCACTGGAGGGAGTCTGGGCGCTTTCAAACAGCTCCGAAGCCCAGAGAAAACAGCGAGCCACATGGAGAGACTGGGTGGACAAGGGAGAGAAGGATATGGTGAGAGAGGTTTTTATTGAAGCAACAAATACACGGAGACAGGCAAGATCTCAGTCCAAAACTAAAGGTGCTTGGATCAGAAAAGACAGGAGTACTTGCGAAGGGAATTCCCTTTGATAACTGTAGCCTGAGTAATATGACCCTTGCAGTCAATGCTTCAGTCTGTCCACAGAAGAAGAGCAAAGCTCTTGTTCATAACTATTGTCCCATTCAGCCAATCTCTTCCAGAGGCGTTTGTAAAGTTTGGAGCTAAATGTATTTCTAGCTGGGTTGGGGCAGTGGAAGGTCTGAGGACGTTGTGAGTACAGACACAACGCAACTCTTTAATTACAGATGGAAAAGCTCACCTGATTTATCTCCCTGCCAGTGCAGCATAACACATACCGCTGGTGCATAATGATGGCATTTCTGCCCTTTGAGAGATGTTAATGAAATAGAGCCGAGTGGTTCCATTATTATAAGCTCATCCTCATAGTTAACACGTAGAACTTGCAGTGTTTTCTGGCGGTTCATTTTGCCGCATTAACACCAACTCCGCTGATACGGGGTTACATTTGCATCTGATCTTTGTCAAAGGAGAAATTTGCAGGACACTCCCTATTATAACATCCCGCTTGAATACACTACTTTAAAGACACGCACAGGCGTTTCCAAGGCAAAATGCAATTGCCGGAAGAAGGGGATTAAAGGCAAAACAAAGCAGAGGAGAATCTGTTTTACAGACGGTTCAACAACTGCCCGGTTTTAATTTGATTATATAATATTTATTAGAGTTTCAATTTGCAAACCAATTCGACTGATGCGGTAACAGTAACAGCTGATGTCAGATCCCCAGTGGCGTATAAATCATGTATTTAAAGCTAAACTAAGTGATGGAAGAGCTTTCTTGTACGATTGAATTATTTTCTATACTCTTTTAGCGACAGCTGTCCACTTTTAAGGATGAGTTTATGGGTGTGCGAGTGCACGACAGGATCCCTATACCGAGGATCCCTTGAAATGGTAACATTTTGCAGCAAGGCCATACAGGAATCACACGGATCTCCTTGTAATTCAATTAGTCAGGTTTCAGGAAGGTAGGGCTGGGTATTTTTTTGGTGGAGGGGAGGGGAGAATAAGGATACGCCCCTTTTCTCGCGTTGTAAACCAATCCGGGTGGAGTAAAAAAAAGGGAAAAAAGCAGTCTGTAAGCAAACAGCAGGCTGTGCCCTGACTGGCTGCGCCGGCAACCCCCCCCCCCCCATCCCCGAGTAAACTGCATGCAAAAATCCCACATGATCAACCAGCAGCGCCTGTGCTCCGAGCTAGCTGTCTGCGCCTTCTCCGTGCATCCACTCCTCGCACACATCAGCTTCCAGATCGCTCTTCTGACGCACACGCATGTGTATGTATGTGCCTGTGTATATATATATATATACCGTGTATATATCTATGCAGTTGTCTGTTGCACACGCACATGCACGCACTTAGCGTGCTAGGCTCCTAGATTTTCCTAGGCTGCTGCTGTCGGATTTACAGGCAGGCAAGGGACCGGCATTGCAAAAGGGGGCGTGACAGTTTAAAGATTTTTTTTTCACCCATAAAACATTTTATTTTTTTCAAAACTGACTTTTGCCTCCCTATCCTCGCCGTTCCTTGCTCCCCCCCGCCCCTTCTGCTGCATTTAAGTTTATGTGCTTGCCGAGGCGGTACATTTTTTCTTCAGCAGGAAAAGCTGCTGGGGAAGACCAAGCCGAAGGTTTGCTTTGGTTTCTGATGCCCCCCTCGGTGGGGCGCTTTCTTTCCTCCGCCTTTCCTCGCTCTTTCAAACTGTTCCGCCTTTCCTCCCAAGTGGATGGGGCAGGGATGGCCCCTGCTTTATTCTAACACAGACTCTTTGGGAAGCTGAAGGAGGCGATTCTCTGCAGTTTCTTCTGCGGCGGCTCCATCTCGATCGCAGGGCAGAGGCGGCGGCTTGCCACCAGCATCGCCTGAGGAGTTTGTGAGCTTTCAGTTTCCCCTTCTGCGGGGTCCGGCTGGCTTTACAACCTCTCCTGCAACACCGACCGCCCTCGGCTCGGCGGCCGCGCCGCAGCACCGCTTGGATTGGCCGCTTGGTTTTTTTTCCTCTTCGCTGTGGCTCGGTCCGTAGCGCATCCACCGCCCAGGAACAGGAAGGACGAGAATCCCTCCCCACGAAGTCTCCTCCAAGACGCGCTCTCCGCAGCCGAGCAGGCGCCCGGACTCCTCGGGGCTCGCGCGCCGCCCTTCCGCCCGGGGAGAGCGGCAAAGTTTGTACTTGCAGCGCGGATTCGCCTCGCGGCGCCGGGGGAAGATTTGCTGCTGCTGCTGCTGCTGCTCCATCCTCCCGCGCTTACCTGACCCGGCTGCAGCTGCCTGCCGCGCCGGAGGGCTGCGAAGCCAGGCCGCCCAGTGATCCCCTCCCCACATGTGCCGCCGGCCACCAAGTAACTTTGCGAGAGGCCGGAGAGCGGTGCCTTGAGAGAAGCCCCTGCTAGCCGCCTCCGGCGCCGGTGTATGTCTCCCCGTGGGCTCCGCACTGCACTCCCGGTGAATGTTCACCGCCCGCCGCCCGCTGCTGCTGCCGCCGCCGCCGCCCGGCTCGGCTCCCACCTCCCCCTGCCGGGGTGACTAAGCTCCAGCCGCTCCTGAAGGGATCCCAGGACCCCACGCTCTTGGGGGGGCGTCTCGCTGCGGCTAGTCAGGGCAGCTTCCTGGCCGCCCCTTCCCTGTGCGCGCCTGTGACTCGATTGACTGACTGATTCCCCCGGTGGCGGCGTGGGCCGGGACTCCGTGATGTTGCACGTGGAGGTGTTGATGCTGGTGTTGCTGGTGCTCTGGATGTGTGTGTTCAGCCAGGATCCCGGCTCCAAGGCGGTGGCTGATCGCTATGCAGTCTATTGGAACAGCACCAACCCCAGGTAAGAGGACGAGGGGCTGAGCCAGGGACAAGCGTGGGAGCCGATCCTTTAGCACCCGCTGGGCTGGGTTCCCTAACGGAATCGGTGAGGAGGGGGCTTTTACCAGCAGGCATGGGAGTGAGCAGCGCTACGTGCTGTGGAGATCAGAGTGCTCTTTCGGCTGCACACGTGCTCAGAGCCTGGGCCGGAGGGGGGCACTGGGCAGAGGAGGAGGGAGTGCCCCTCACCACTTCACGGAGCCTTCAGAGAGGGGGCTTCTGGGCAGCGCTTTCCGGGGCTGCAGTGTGAAGTTCTTGACCGGGACCGTGGGAAACCTCGTTTGCAAGAGGGGCAAAAACTTTCTTACTCGGGGTGCGTTAAGGGAACTCTGAATTTGGATCTTCCCGGTTAGCCAGAGCAAGCACTACTGCACTAACTGCCCCCTAATTCTTGGCACTCTGGGGCTTTCCCTAGAGTGCCAAATAGTGGTACTTTTGTATCAAAGTATAGGTGCATCACCTATGTGCGTGTCTATACCTATAGGTGTAAGCATTTGGGGCTAGAAACATTTTAAAATCTAGTTTCCTATTCATTTTAGATCATAGGTAATGGAACCCATTTATTCTGAGCTCTGCTGCAGGGAAACTCTATATTGATGTGAAATGAAAGTCCTGGACTATTTCAGCCTAGGTTATGGTGAACTCTTCAATATCTGAAGAAGTGAGTTGTATCTCACAGAAACTTATGCCCTAATAAATGTGTTCGATTTTGAAGTACCATCAGTCTCCTTGTTGTTTTTGTTTATAGTGGATTTGTGGGGGGAGGGAGCATGACTTTTTTGTGAAAAAAAGATGAAAACGTTTTGCTTGAGATTGTAGAGGAGCCTGGAGCTGGCGTCTTGGCAGCCACATGTGGCAGCTGTTCCACGTCAGGGCTTTAGAGATGAAGTAAAGGAGTAGCTTTCCTTTGCATGAATTTATGTAAGCTGGTTAAGTCACATTAACTGTGCAAAGAAGCCTCTGACTTATAAAACTTCAGTACTTTGTAGATGAGTCCTGGATTGAAGGTTTCTCATGGAAAAGGGCAGATACTCTTGCCCAAGCTGTCACAGCAAATTCAAGTGCAATAGTTAGTGATGCCCACACAATATAAGTATCATCTTATGATTTAGAAATACATTTATAAATGTGGGGCGGCATGGGGGGGAGCAGTTAATCATTGAGTAACTTAGGGAACCTCGAAGTGTTCTTCAGTTATAGTTGAAAAGACAAATAAAGCCCTAGCTTTCCAATGAGGACTGTGCTAAAATATTTCTTTTTTTGTTTCTTTTGCATGTTTTTGGATAGTGTAGATATAAATTAAATATAAGAATTTTTATTTCAAAACTTAATAAGAGGTATTATTTAGGATCTAACAGTTTTCCTGCTAATTCCCCTTTACTTCAGTATAACGATATTTCAGTCTTGGTCTAAATGGTATCTGTACATTTAGGTAAAAAGTCACCTTGGTAAAGTGAGTGAGCAGATTTAAAAAAAAATCTGTCAAGTTAGTCAAAGTAAACTTGAGGACGTTTTACCTTAGGTTATCTCTGTTCTATGTTTTTGATACTACTGTTTGGTTTGAGATTAGCACATTGATTTTTGTTACAGGTCATGTTTTTTAATACATCTGCATTGCTTGCAGCATACTCTTGTACTCTTTTTTTTTTTTTTTTTTTTTTTTTTCAAAAGAGGCTTTGAAATAGGGGATACCAAAGTTAACTGGCAGAATTTATAAGTGCCTTAGAGTTTGCTAGTTGGCTTGGTACTTTACTATTATGCTGGTGGTGGCTGCTTTTCAGTAAGGTTAAACTGATGCAAAAGAAGGGTGACCAAAATAATGATTTATTCAGAGAATTATTTAGTTGTGTTGTGTCACTTTACTTTTTTTTTTTAAAGCTGTCATCACAAGCATATCAAAGTTATAAAGCCCACTAAAATGGAATTAAGGTCTTACCTCCCATCACACTTAGATATATTAGAAAACATATGCCTCTTAAGAAAATTGTGTGTCCTCAAACAAAGCTTTCTTAAAATAAAGTTGAAATTAAACATATTTAACATCCCCCCACAACCCTCACACAGACAATACTTATGTGTGCCACTGTAAAGAGAGAGAGATATTTGAAGGACTAAATTTGACCAAATATTGCTAATATGACAATTTAAAACAAACAAAGACAATTTAAAAAAAACCTTTTCTCCACTCTGTGTAGCTATTGTGCATGGATTGTAAATAGTTGAAATAATTGTAAATAGTTGAAATACTTATCACATTAAATGCTATATCTCCTTTCCAGTATTATGTATTTAAAAGGTTGGTAGTAAAATTACATCACTGTAAATGACAAACTTCTCTAACTTAAACTTTCAACATATGCAGAGAAAACTTGGTTTTCTTAATCTTCTAAAGATAGGAGAAGGAGTTAATTACAAATTACTTTAAGCCTTCTCTTCTTAAACAAAGTAAAACTAAACAAAACCAGTTGATTGATTTCTTAAAATAGGAATCAGCCTTTTATAAAAGGGTCTGTATAGATATGACATGTTCAAGAATTAAATAATGTTAATGGTACATGGTAGTGTTACAAAGAGCTCAAATATGCTACTCTTCTGTTTTATAGAGTAGTAGCAGTAATAATCTGTATTTTGTTCATGCTATCAAATTTCACAATAGATGCTATAAAAACAGGTAACATCTGTTTGGATAAACGTAAGAGAGTGGGAGGAAAAATTGCTTTGCATTTTATATTGCCTTTTTCAGGATGTAAGTTTAGAAGGTAAAGTTCAGTCTGGTTATCAACATTTTAAAACAAGTCAGTTGTTCAGTAGTAATAATTTGTCAGTAACTTTTCTTTCTGAGTCAAAAGATTGACCACATTTTGTTTTTACTAAAATGTGGCAATCCAAAATGGTACTTAATTGAATGAAAAAGTCTAAATTGGCAGGTGAAATGTTATATTTTGTTGACCTGTAAGGTAGTCATAGTAGGTTAGCTTACTTTTTTATGATGTTTATCCAGAGTTACCAATCTACTGTGAACTAATTATTCAGTTAAATATTCAGATTTCAATTCAGGCACAAGAAAATAGAAAAATGCACTACAATACAGTTTCTTCAAACCTTTGAACGAAGAGATTTTTCATGTACTTCTAACAAGTACAGCTGAATCTTGATTTTACAGTTGCTAACCTAACTATACAACTTATGAAAACAGAAATAATTCCTATTATTATTAAAAGTCATAAACAATCTGATGAGTGGTGCATATAGATTAGTGCCTCCAGAATGAATCACACTTTTCTTAAATAAAACTCCATGCGTATATTATAAAAGTTTGTATTGGATTTTTTTTGAATAGATGCCAAAATCCTGGAAGATCAATTAAAATGCCTTCTGTTATACTGTTAGTATATGAAAAAGTAATATAACAAAGTAATTTATTTTTAAGTAAAATGTTTTCAGAAAAATCAGAAGTATCATTCCTAGTATGTCACTTTAACAACATATATGACTCATAAATTCTAAAATCTGGTTCCAAATAAAAAAGTGTGTTCCTCTTCTATTAAACATGAGGCTTTCTAAAATATGATAAAATAAGATTGCTTTATTACATGTGAAACAGTGTAAAAACTTGTGGATAGAATATTTTACAATAGGTATTCTTGAAAATGTATGCTAGTTCTTTTTATATATGTTTTTGTTAAATGTGCTTGTGAATTGTAATCTTTACCTTAAAATGCATTAGTCTCACATCTGTGATTGCAGATGTACTGCTTCACTGTAGAGAAATAGTAAGATTCTTGTTATAGCGACAAAGTTCCTATGTGTAACACTTAGCATCGTTTTGAGAGTTCATTCAGAATGCAGCATGTTTATTTCATCTGACTAATCAGTATCCTGAAGATGATTCAGTCATAGAAATTTCTCCCTTTTAGGGCCTGATCCTGTAATTGCTAGCTCCTAAGCGCTTGCCACTGTGTCTTGCGTTACTGAAGTCAAATTGGTTTTCTTGCCGTAGTAAGTGCTTAGCGCTGTACTCTTTGCAGGATTGCATTTTCAGACTGTAATTTCTTTTTAACTATGTTTTTCAAGATTTGCAAGTTACATAGAATTTATAAATTGATTCTGGTTTCAAAGAATTTAATAGTTTTGTGTTTCTTTTTTGATCAAATTTCTTATTACTAATACAAAAGGACAAATCTTGCTTTTATCAGTCAGGGAACTAACGGCGTTCTGTAAAAGTCAGTGGAATTTTGAGAAGGATGTGTATAGTTGACTATAATAAATAACTATGTTAAATATATATTGTAATGTAAAACTCTATTCACAGATTGATCATTCTAGTTTAGATGTATTTATAAATAAGATACTACTGGAAATTATGTAGTCATAATAATTTTAATAATAAGTGATGCAATAATTTCACCCATCAGTATTCAGATTATCATTAGGATAATTGCTTAAGGTCTCAAATACAGAGTAGACAAAGAGTATGATCCTGTAAATTCAAAATTTCCAATGCAGGTGTCTAAAGTTAGGAAGATGAATCCATAATTAGGCACTTAATTCCCTGAATTAAGGACTGTGTTCACAAAAGCATTTAGACACCTGTTTAAGTCCTATAGTAATACACAGGACTTTTATGTGTGCTAACAGAAAATGTACACTGAAGTGTTTTCCTGTATCAGAGCCTGAAAGAAGTGGACTGATTTTTTTTTTTTCAGAGCTTATGAGCACCCAAGCCTCTGATGACTTTTTAAAGCTATGCAATACATTGAAGTACCTCAGTATGTCTTTATGCTCTTGTTTGAAAATGTTCCCATAATATGTTGATTACAAATGCACACATCGTGTTGATGTTTGTTTGTTTTTTTGAAATCAGGAATTATTCCTGTAGAAATGAGAGAAATGATGTGGAAATTGTTGGAGCTCAGGAAGTATGGTTTTTCGACTGATCATTTTGAATCAGTGTTGGGGAGCAAAGTGAGGGGAAGCAAAGCTTTGGGAGAATTGATATTTCAGAATTTGTTACACTTCAAAAAGGACATATTACTTTAAGTACCATTGGTATTCAGTCTGTCTTTCTTTGGATACAATATGTCTTGTATTTGGAAGGATAGTTTCATCTGGTACCTCAAAACCGAGACACACACAAATCTCTGGCCCAGTACATTTCTTGTGATTAAATGTGATGCATTAGAGCCGTCAGGAGTTCATTTCACCTAACTTGGCAGATTTTAATAATGTTACTGTAACCCTTGTGACTCAGAAAATACCTTTTGGTTGAATCAGTCATGGCGTCCCTACATGAAACCTGCACAACAGACAATAGTTTTACATTTGCAGGGAGGAAATTTAGTTAAGGGGTAAATTTTCTCTTCTTCACATTCAATTTTGTTGAAAATGACCATAGTGAAGGCATTTCATTGCATTCTACTCCCGGCCCTATTTCCTGTTGTAGAAGGACAGATGAAGATGAGCCTTTTTTTTTTTTTTTTTTTCTTTTTTTTTTCCCCTTCCCTGTTGCTATGAGCCCAGCAATTTACCAGTGCCATGCTGGGCTGAGAAAATGAATGAATACAATTAGTCCTTCAGGAGTCCTGGCCTTGGCAGTTGTAGGGAGGGATATACGTTCATATGCATACATGTATTTAGACCCTCAGAAGTGTCTTTAAAAGGTGGTGGCTTGGGAGAAAATAGCATAAATGTAACTGCTACCAAACAAAGAAAAGAAACAGTTTTTTAAATTAATAGATGGCTAAATTCACAATTGTTGTACAAATGATTTCCCAGGCATTTGCTTCCAATTAAAAAATATTCAATTTCTTATTGATTAAAACAATTTTAAGGTGTACCTTTTAGTTCTTGATCTCTGCCCTCCTCGTCACTATCCCACTTCCTTCATACATTGATAGTTAAGTAGTAATGTATATAAACAGATGTAATATGAAACATACGAAATTAAGTCTCCACTTCAGAAAACAAACAACTGAGAATTCTCTGTATTTATTAAATACAGTTACTGATCAAAAAACCCCCCCAAACCCTCATTAGGAAGTCCATTCATTGTACTGCTTAAATATTGTACATTAGATAAAGCATATGATGGTTATGGGGAGTTCACGTTACTGTGAAGCAGTAGTTCACGTTGGAGAAAACGCTACTGAGAAGAAATAACTCTTCTTGAAGTTTCAGAAACTTTAGTTAAGTGTAGTTCCTCCTTGGTTAGCAATATATATACTTTTTGTTTTGGTTGACAGGTTAAGGCTTTTACATAAGAAGAAACATCTTAAAATTGAAATGCAGAGAAGCTCAAGAATTTTTTCTTCTAATCACTCCATGCCCCTCTCTCCAGTTCTGAGCACTCCTTTGAAAAAATGTCTTTGGTCTCATGATTAATCAAATCTACTATTTCTGAAAGATGTATGAATTATCGAGAAGATAGGATTCTTGTGTTTTAAATTTTTCTAAACACTTATGCTTAAAGATGTAGTCAGTCAGCAGCATGCTAACATAATTTAATGGATATGTTTAGTTTGAAACAGACATATTATTGAAAACTGCTTTCTGGTGATTATTACAACTAATGTGAGTAAGCCCTACTGTAATGTACTTGAGCATAGTTTAATAAAAAATTAAAAATGTTCCTGTCTCAGAACTCTTCCTAGTACTTTTGCATTGTCTCCATTAATTGCACACTTTATAGGATAGATTATACAATAGTTGAGCCCATTTAAAATGGAATAGTATTCTCTAGAATACAAGCCTCTATATAGTTGAAACCCTGGTTTTTAAAGATCCTGAGATCGACTGCAAAATTTGGAGAACCATACATTCTGGTCGTAGCACCATTTAAAAAAAATGAAATCAACCATTTGAAAAGAAAGGAGAGAATTCTGTTTTACAGTGATCATGAGATTGGAGTTCACTCATGTAGAGTTTTTTAGTTTCCAGTAAAATAAACCTTTGTTCTAAGGAATATCCCTTATATATTTACCATTTGACAGGTTGCTGAAAATGAACTGGCAATCTTTACTTTTCATCCACATAGAAAATAAAAATGGATTTGACTATTCTATTTTTCTTCAAAACCTGCTGCAAAATGTAGAGAAACGATAGTAATTGATACCCATGTTTGGCTATCTGGTATGCTAGAGTTTTTCCATGATTTGTTCCAGTTAAATGAAGGAGCAATAAAATGCATTCCAGTGAAAGATCATGTAGTAACTAAGAATGTGAACGTTCTGCTAACTGACAAGGTATACTTGAGTTGCTAATACCAATGTTTGTTAGCAAGTTCTCCATGATTGGCAGTCTTCATTTATAATTTTCAAGACTGTTTTTTAATTTCTGTTGCATCTCTTTTGAACTCAGCACAAATGGGCAATGTCTCTGGCATGTGGCATGATCAAAAACTTTCAATAAGGTGAAATCTATAAATGCAGTATTAACAGCAAAAGTGTCTTTTACTTTTAAAAATGTCTCTTCCCATCATTAAGTGAATATACTTGTCTGGGAGACAACCGAGTAATAAAAATACTGTGCTACATTATTGTTGGTTGTTGCTTGGCTAACGTTTTACTTAAAAAAAACCCTTAAACAACAATAATTCTGCAGCACCTTAAGAGACTAACAACAATGTGGATGGTATCATGAGCTTTCATGGTTCACTAAAGCTCATGATACCATCTACATTTTTGTTTGTCTCTAAGGTGCTGCAGAACTGTTCGTTTAAGTTTTTTCAGTTACAGACTAACACGGCTACCCCTCCAATGTTTTTACTTTCATTTCAGTTAAATCAAGTGCTTTCCAAAGAGTCATTTTTGATTGAGTTGAACCTATTCAGCTCTTGAAGAGAGCAGTGAAATGGAGAGTAGACAAGGATTAAACTATTTAAGAGTCATTTGGTGAGGTAAAAACTGAACTGGAGGAGCTTTCTATTTGATCTCCCTTCAGTCTGCTAAAATGTTGCTACATGCTGTTTTATATTTTGCAAATATTTGGCCTCCTTCTTTTTTAAAAAGACACAAATTTCTGCATCATGTACTTTGCATCATAGATATTCGTTGTTCACTAGAAGGACATATTTTCTTTTCTTTGCTGTTGGGTGATCACTTGCCAGTTGCTGGCAAATCCAGATCGCACTTGAGCGGTTCACCAACT
The DNA here is from genome assembly GCF_052426305.1 of Pelodiscus sinensis. NCBI lineage: Eukaryota > Metazoa > Chordata > Testudines > Trionychidae > Pelodiscus > Pelodiscus sinensis. The sequence goes on from NC_143057.1 coordinate 65,243,070, forward strand.
CAAGCTGCGAAACTTGGAACTTCTCTCATGGCTAGTGATTAAACATTGCATTTTTTCTTTTTGTGCATTTTAAAGTAACCGTCCACATATTCAGATTTTTTGTTCTGAAGAACCATCTTGCCTCCCACATACATGCATATTACTCAGCCCCCAAACACCTATTATATGATCTCTTTGGGAACTATTCAGGGAAATGATTTTTTGATAATGCACATTATTATATTGAGTGGTTTAGGTTTTTGTTTTGCTTAAAGTGTAATTTCCTTGCTGAGAGTGTTCTTTGAATATCAAGTCATTATCTTTACCATGGTACTGGAGTTCAGTACATTCTAAATCACTTAGTAAAAACAAAACTGTTCTGCTTCTGATGAGCAGCAGCACCCCATCTGTTTCTGATGTTACTGTGGTGCTGCATAACCAAACAGATTTTTGTGAGAATAAATTTAAAAATTGGCATAATTTTAGCTATCCAGTGATACAGTGACAATCTTAACTGTGTCATTCCACTGTATTGGACTGGCAATATTGGTTAGCAGTTGGATATGGGCTGATATTAGCTTTTACCAGATCTACCATTGTCTTTCTTTGAATAAATAAAATGGCTCCAAAGAGCCTTAAACACTAAATAGACATTCTCTGTTTATATTTACTCTACAGATTTGTGACAAATGTTTCATAACAGTAAATAAAGAATGGGGGAAAGAAAAAGAAATGGAGAAATGACAAGCTTTCATAATGAACAGATATCCTCAATTTTGCTGAGATCCCTTGTTCCGTAACTGATCAACGAAGGGCTCTAAAGCCAGTATTGCCGACGTATTTTCCCTCTGATTGGTTGTGTGATAGATACAATATCTTTATGTAGTTTTTTTTTTTGCTTTTTTCAAGGTTTTTTGGTTTCAATTTTTAACGTTCCTTCAACTTATTAGTGTTTGTCAAATGTAGCTACTATTTTGCTCCTAATACAGAAATACAAAAGAAAGAGAAAGTATATAAAAATCATTTTTTCCACTCTTGACAACAGAAATATGTAGTGCCTTATTTGATGTCATGAGTTAGATGGGTTGGGTAATTTGGAGATTTATTATTTACCGGCTCTTGATGGCATTAGAAGGTTGCCTTGCCATGCAGTTTTATTAGTATTGCCTTTACTTTGAGTTGTACTGTAATGTTGCTGTTGAACAAAAACAAATTCAACTGAAAGGACTAGTAAATATGTTCCTATAGAGGGGAAATGTATTCTCCTGTGTTTAGCAAGTTGGAATTGATAAAGCAGGATCTTTCAATCCTACTCTCCCTCCTAGGGTTTCAGGAAAGAAGGGAATAAAGAGAGATGCTGGAATTTCAAAGTAGTGACCTTCTGACACTCACACACAGCATGGTCATTGCACTGGCACATAAAGTGCCTTAAGCCACCATAATGGCAAACTGTTTTTTGAAGTCACTGATATAAGAGCCAGCTGAATGGGGGATGGAGAGTCTGCTATCCCACTCCACAGCAAATTGGCAAATTTTCATTTTAGTATAAGACAGCTTCACTGTTAAATTCTAAAACTTATCATTTAGGAATAATGTTGCTTTGTTCAGTTTAGCTGGGAATTTGTGACGGCTACATGAACTTACTATGTATGATTTGGTCCAGGATTCTGTGGTCATTCTTCCTAGATATCTGATTCACGGAGTAATTTTGTTCATCTAGTGGTAGGGAAGAATGAGAACCAGTGAAGGGAGGGTTGTATCCTGATTGTTCTGCAAGGGAAAATCCTCATCTGCATTATTTAGTCACTACAGCCTTTTTTAAAATGAAGGCACTACAGTAATGGGAACATGTAGCTAAGAACCAATTCAGACCTCCCTCTTCAGATTACATGTGATCTCCTGGATGGCTCCTGCATGTGTAGTCTGGAAAAGACCTAATATTTTACATGCTGCCCTTTTTTCCCTTTTGTGTTCATTTACTGTTTTTTCTTCAATACACTTTTATATTCATAGTTCTCTTAGAGCTTAGTTTATAAAAATTAGTGAGCCATCACTAAGAGGGGTACAGTACAAATAATCCCCATTAGAGAGTTTTTGTGCCAGATCAAAGGAAATAATAGGGATTTGAAAGCTGCCAATTGCTAATCAATCAAGAAAAAAAGGATAAACAATCTCTGAGTGACAGAACTTAGAAGCTGTCATAGTTGAGATTGGGACAATGTTCTATAAAGATTGAATAAAGCTATTTTAAAGAAATTTAAGGGGATGTTTTCCCCCTTAAAGGGGATGGATTGCCTCATCAACTGCTCTCACAATATTTTCTTAACACAGGTTTTTAAAATGTAAATTATAAACTTGTGTTGGTGGAATCTTTTAGAGGCTGCTGTTGTCAATAGACTGAGCTTTTTCAAATAGCATGACGCTTGTTTTGCATGTACACACATTGTTTTACCTTTTGAGCAATCCCTAATAATTTTAAGGTGAGGGCCATTTAAAATTGCATAGCACTACTAGAGCAAGTGATAATACAGTATATTATTAGTTTAAATTGTCAGCAAACAGTCAGAGGGAAAATATTTTAAAAGCCCACACTTTCAGTAATTTGGGCAATAGAACAGGGAAGAAAGACCTATTTTTGTCAATATCTAGTATCCAGAGCTGCCAATTGTTTCTGGCACAGCTCCCAACATGGCTGCTGCGCCTATAATTAAACGCCTGTCATTAGAGTATTTTTCCATAACATTTACAATGGAAAAGGCAAGGGGTCCTTGCAGTGCTATGACTGTCAGGGGAACAATAAAAACTAATTACACACACTACTGTCACCATTGTCAGCACAGCTTTTAGGGGGAAAGAATATGTGGAAAGTGTGTGTAATATATAATGCTTGTGCATGTGTGTACACGTGTATTTATACACAGTTATCAGTGTAATTGAGTTTACCTACCATAGTTTGTGTATTTATATATAATTGTGTGTATAGATATACATAGCTGTATTTATCAATAGGGTGTGAGTGTATTATATATACGGACACTGTAAACACTATTGATAAATATAATGGTGTATCTACCTGTGTGTGTGTGTGTGTGTGTATACATATATATACACACACAGCTGCTCCCCAAGTTACGACCACCTCCACTTATGATCATCTGCACTTATGACCAAAGTGGTCGTAAATGCAGATCCAAGTTACAAACGACGATCCGCGCTTACGAACAGTGCGGTCACCATGTAACTCTATGGGATCGGAGTTACGAACCCTTCGAGATACGTACCAAGTGTTGGTCCGTAACTCGGGGAGCAGCTGTGTATACACACACACACACACACACACACACACACACACAATTGTAAATGCATACATTATATATTTAATGTGCACACACATCAATATAACATTATTGGAAACTCAGTTGAAGTGCAATTTACTTGTATGTTAATTTCTTCAGTTCACTCACTTTTTTTTCTTTCTCGCTTTCTTTCTGCAAACTGAGTTTCCAGTAAAATGTGGGGGATAAAAGCTGCTACTTGCCTGCATTTAATGAAGGGTGCAAGTCTTCTGTCCTGTTGTAGATTTTAGATAAGTTGACTAGTAAGCTTGAATAAATGCAGACAGTTACTTACAGATTACTCTGTACAGCTATCTATTTTCTGATTGTCATTTGGAGATATTATCCATGCGGAAAGTCTTTTTTTTTTCTATCTTTATTCTGTTCTTAAAACTTTCCAAAAATGCTTTGATGGTCAATACAATTATTAATGGAATGGGTAAAAATTGAAGGCAGAAATTAGATTCAGAGATTTCTGGGTTGACTTTGTAGGAATGGGAGTACAGAAAAAAAGCAACAAATTGAGGAAAGAGTTAACAAAAACAATGTAATGCTATTTTATTAATGAACTGTTCAATAATAGCATATACACTATTAATGTTGAGAGGTGGGTAATTGACTAATTGTGTAGTTGATACAATTTGTATTGATTACACGATTAGTTGATAAAGGAAGGGGCTCGAAGCTGGTCCAGGAGCTACCTCCGCTGCGGCTTTGGAGTTTAAATGTAGTAAGAGCTGGGAGTGCAGGCAGCCTGGCTCTTACTATGTTTAAAGTGCAGAGCCGCAGCGGGGGTAGCATACGGACCCAGTACAAGTTGAGACTCCGTAGCCTGTGCTGGAGCAGTTTCTGCAAGTGACCTGCTGGCAAGCACTGCCAGCTGGGGCTGAGCAGTACTGGCTCATGCTGGTCTGGGACTGCTGCAGCTTTGTACTGTATTTTAAATGTAGTAAGAGCCGAGCAGCTCTTGCTACAGTTAAAATGCAGAGGCACAGTGGTCCTGGACCGGCATGAGACAGGACTGCTTTGTCCTGGCTCGTGCTAGGTCCAGAAGCCCCTGTTCGCAGCAGCTATGGCTGGCCGCGAACAGAGGCTGCTCTGGAAGCAGCATCTGTTCACTGCTGCTGGGGCTGGCTGTGGATAAGGGCTGCTGCTGTGGCCAGCCCACACCACCATGGACAGTGGCTGCTTCATGGCAGCCTCCCCTTCCTCTCCACTCTCTCCCCTCCCCTGCCTCTATTAGAGATCCACCCTCACCGCGCTGCTGCTTCTATTAGAGGCAGTAGTGGGGGGGAGGGAGGTGGCACCATGGAGATGGTGCTCGGGGGAACCGGCTTTTAAGCTGACACCCCCCAGCCCCCGCTGCTCTCCCTTGCTCTGTTGCAGCAAAGGGGGGGGGGGGGGGAGCAAGTGTCAAGTACTCAACTCCCCGATAAGCTTAGGCTTATTGAGTAGTCGAGTACTGGACTACTCACTTCCATCCTTAATGTACGCATATGAACGTGCATGTGTGCATTTGTATCTGTCATACATTGCCTTGCTGTAACAGAAAACTTCACAGTTATACTAATTTTTAATAACATCAACACACATACTAAATGTAATATATGGGATTTTTAAATATAATCAGTTTTTAATATACTTGAATGGTCCAAAATGTCATTGAAAATTGGTAAAAACTCCAATAATAGCTTTTGTAAAACTCTGGAATTGTCTGGTAAAAAATGGAAAGAAGGACTTTAGCCATTTGAAATGAAATTGACAGGGTGTAGGGATAGAGGGCTTTGGGATGCTTAACACTAGTTTTGTCACACATTTGCCCAGTTCTGTTTAATATTAAAATTTATTTCAAATAGATGTGTATAAACACAAACTTTATCAATTTTATCAACATTTCATGCAGTCAAAGACCCAGACAGCACAGTGTGCTACATTTTTATCATTACTATTACTTGTATGGCCACCAAAATGTATACTATCCTTTACTGATGGACTAAACTCAAGAATTTAAAAAATGAAGTTAGATCCTTAGGGCCACATTTTTAGAGGTATTTAGGCACACAGATATGCAGTAGATGCCAAGTGAGAGTTTTAGAAGCACCTATACTCCTAAATATATAGATTTTCATAGCACCTAGATACCTAATTTCTAATGTGGTGTATATCTGTCTATGTTTATCTGTCTATGTTTATTCAAAATCTGGTCCCTAAGTAAGGGTGCCTATTGTAAATAAATGTTTTGGTTTTTTTATGTAATTGCTGAAGGCAGTGGGAGCTGCTAGGTGTTAGTCAGTCTTAGAAACTGGGGCACTTGTTTACAATATGTGTATAAATAAGGATGTGTAGGAGCCTAATTATAGGCACTTCTTTAAAAACACAATGATGGTTTGACACCCAAGTCCCACAGCCATGTAACCCCAGGCCATAGCCAGTTTCTATTAAAATGAGAGTCTTTCAGGTGACTTTAGTTGAAGTTGGATTAGGGTCTATGTGCATAATTATTTATGGACATAGTCCACTAGACATCATTTGTTATGTGAGGCCTTGTATATCTGCAAGATACATTTTGAGTTGTGGTTAATTTGGCTTCTCCAGTGTAGATATACTTATGTTTGTAGAAGTGGGTACAAATAATTTTTAAACTGTTTTTTTTTTTTTACAGAACTGTAACTCCCTTGTTTGAGGGAATGGAAGAAGGTGGTTTTGAGCAGTTATTGCTCTTTGTTAACCTCAAGAATGAATTCTTCAGTATAATCTTTTAGTTGGAAAAGAAAAGAGGGAGAATTCTAATTATGATATGTTTTGGATACTTTACACCAGTGGCTTGCAATCTTTTCAGACAGCTGTACCACTTTTAGAACTCTTGTTTGTTTTGTATACCCCCAAGTTTCACCTCATGTATAAACTGCTTGCTTACGAAATCAGATATAAAAATTCAAAAGTGTCACCGCACATTATCACTGAAAAATTGCTTATGGTCTCATTTTTATCATGTAATTATAAAATAAATCAACTAAAATAGAAATACTGTACTTACATTTTAGCGTATAGTAAATAGAGAAGTATAAAGAAATTATTGTATGAAATTTTAGTTTGTACTGGCTTCTTTAGTGCTTCTTATGTAGCTTTTTATGTTGGAAAACTAGGCAAATCTGTAGTCAAGTTGATATTCTTTCTGGAAGGCTTTTGTGTACTCCCAGGGCCCGGGGTACCTGTACCTTTGGTTGAGAACCACTGCCTTACACAACACAGACCAGTATAGGACATAAGATTTATAGTGAATCAAATCAGAAGTTTAAAAAGATTAAGACTATCATTCACCAGATATAGGAATGCACAAAGTAAAAAAAGCATATACAAGCACAGTATAATGATTTTGAGGCATCACATCATATATATAGTAGCCCACTGTCTGCAAGTCTGTAACGCTGAAATGCTGGCTGTTCTCTCTGGGCGGCCCATGCTGCATGGGGAGTGCGGGGCTCAAATGGATGCGTGCGCCGCTTGCTCCCCCACGGTGGCTGGCTGAGTGGCGCACAAGTCAGCTGAGCGCCACGGCGGGAGGAAAAGGGGGGGCAGGGCGGTGAGATACATAGCCAGGGGGTGGGACCTGGACGAGCGTGCATCCCCAACAGAGACAGAGGAGAGTGGAGGAGACAGAGAGGAGGCGGAGGAGAGCGGTGTGAGAGGCAGGAGGCAGTAGGAGAGCGAGAGAGACAGAGCAAGAGACCGGAGGCTCAGGAGAGAAATCGAGATAGAAAGGGAATAGGATGTGGAGGAGAGACCCGGACATCCTGTCTTATGACAGGCTATTGGCTAGTATAGTATATGATTTCAAGACGACCTGGAATTTGTGAACAATTTATTCTGAGAGTAAGATTGTGTGGTGTCCTAAGTTAGTGACCAGGTTTTTTTTTGTTCCTTTAAGAGGGTTTCTATTTCTGCAGTATAGTTTGAGCCATTAATGCTCCTTGCAATATAAGCCCTCTAATCAATAGATTTTTGATTCAGCATGTCATGATTATGAGGGTTAGCCAGCAGCCTGGGGATTAAGGGGTTAACTACACCTAGCCAGGTGGAGTGACCAATAGGAAAGTAGGTGGGACTTTTCAAACTGGGACAAAGGAATTTGGGTTTTTTTTTCTTTGTCCTTTTGTCTCTCTCAGGGTATGTCTACACTACCCCGCTAGTTCGAACTAGCGGGGTAATGTATGCATACCGCAGTTGCTAATGAAGCCCGGGATTTGAATTTCCCGGGCTTCATTAGCATAAGCGGGGAGCCGCCATTTTTAAATCCCCGCTGCTTCGAACCCCGTGTAGCGCGGCTACACGGGGCTCGAACTAGGTAGTTCGGACTAGGGTCCTATTCCGAACTACCGGTACTCCTCGTGAAACGAGGTGTACCGGTAGTTCGGAATAGGCACCCTAGTCCGAACTACCTAGTTCGAGCCCCGTGTAGCCGCGCTACACGGGGTTCGAAGCAGCGGGGATTTAAAAATGGCGGCTCCCCGCTTATGCTAATGAAGCCCGGGAAATTCAAATCCCGGGCTTCATTAGCAACTGCGGTATGCATACATTACCCCGCTAGTTCGAACTAGCGGGGTAGTGTAGACATACCCTCAGGGAGTTCTCTGCAACTACAGAGAGGGACAAGCATGTCTCTCTCTCTCTCCAAGACACATGTCATGGCTCCTTTCCCACTCTGGCATGATAAATGCAGAAGTGGGAGCCAGCAAGTGTACCCCAAAGCCTTATCTACCAGGCTTTGGTATAAAACTTCCCCCCAAGATCTTAAAAACCTAGATCTTGGGAATAAAACTTCCGCTGCCACCACCCAAATGTTGATAAAGAAATCAGGGGAAAGATCATTTGGAAAATCTTACCCCTAAAATAAAAATCAAGGCACACAATTAACCACTGCCAGGTTAATAAAAAGAAAAGAAAGAACTTTTATTATTACAACAATATTCCTGTTGCAACCATAATGACTAGATAGGGAGGTAACAAAATATACTCATGGAGAAACTCCATGGGCCTAGAACTTAGTTACAAAGAAAAGCCAAAACATCTTTTACACAGTGCCAGATCTCAGATCCCATACCCAATCCTTAAAACAATAAAACCTAACGTAACTGCCTAAACTTTACCCTACTTACAGAAAATGAAGAATGGTGTCTTGGAGAGAGAGAGAGACATGCTTGTCCCTCTCTGTAGTTGCAGAGAACTCCCTCAGAGAGACAAAAGGACAAAGAAAAAAACCCCAAATTCCTTTGTCCCAGTTTGAAAAGTCCCACCTACTTTCCTATTGGTCACTCCACCTGGCTAGGTGTAGTTAACCCCTTAATCCCCAGGCTGCTGGCTAACCCTCATAATCATGACACAGCATTCAGTCATTCTTCTTCCATTGCCTAAAAAGCCAAGCACTGTGCCATGCACTGTAAGTTTAACTAAACTAGGGCTGGCTGTGGGAGGTAGGAGAGTGGAAACTTTGAAGTCTTTGCCATTTAAGGTACTATCATGTATTTGTCTATTGTTGAATTTAGGTGGACTGGGCGATCCCTTGTGAGGTGTGATGTAATGCGACAAATGTAGAGGAGATTGAAATCTCAGAAAATTGAGAAGCTGACTTAATCTAAAAGATAAGACTTGGTGAAATAAGTCCATTTTACTTAAGTATTCTGTAAGATAAAAATAATTTGAAAACTAAGTCTTGATCCTGTAACTTGATTCAGCCATTTGCTTATGTGGAGTCCTGTTTACTTCAGTGGGGTAAGAGGTAGCGGATCTCGTTGTTTTCAGCTCTATGCATACTGAATTTTGTATTAGAAAAATCCAACATATTTTTGAAAAAAATGTTTATAACCTTATGTTTTTCAAGCGAATTTCTTTGATTTTGGCAAAATATCCCACCGATTTCCAGTGTCATGATTTTGATTATTCCACAGACTCTCTTTTAAAGCATCCTGTTATAGATTTATTAAGAATTTAATTTCTGAAGCTGTCTCCAAGCAAAAATGCTAGGAACACTTCTTGCACGGAGCATCATTTTGTAGTGCATTCAATAGCATAATTCTCACTTAAATCCATTGAGTATAAACTTAGCACAGAAGTTGTCTTGCAAACATTATTTTTTTGCGCTTATTAACAAATGTGCCATTACTTTGAGAGCCATCATCAGAATCTTCAATTAAAAAAAACACCAAGTAGCTCTATGTAAAATATTCTTAGTGTAACCCAGGTGCTGTGAAATCCACAAATGTCCTGAATAAGGTTCTGATATAAATTAGCGTAACACAGAGTTTCTCAAACTTGGGATCATGACTCCTCAGGGGGTCCAGAGGTTATTACATGGAGGGGTCACAAGCTGTAAGCTACCACAAAACCCCATTTCACCCCCAGCATTTATAATAGTATTAAATATAAAAAATGTTTTTAATTTTATAAAGGGGATAGCATTCAGAGACTTGCTGTGTGAAAGGGGGTCACCAATGCAAAAGTTTGACAACCAGTGGCATGGCAGCAGGTAACACGTGACAGCAAAGAAGTAAGGGAGGAAAGTAATTAGAAAGGGGGTTTATTCTTTTCCTTTCCATTATTATTTAATGGCTACCTACTACTTGATAGCCATCAGCAAAGTCTCCTAATCAAGCTTACAAAATATATTTGCTAAAAATGCTAACGATTCTTTGTACTAGTTTCTAGTCCCATGCAGGTTTGGTTTTTATTTTTAACAGTTTTGTGTATGACAGTGTCCCTTCTGTTTTGCTTTGGCAGACCATATCACTGAGTGAACTGCATTTTATAGTTTAGTAGAGAATGCAGTTCTACCCTTTCATTTTCATATTCACCATCTTGATTTACTGCTGATAAAATGGCTTTCTTTCGAATAAAACATTTGGAAAGTCCCATAAGCACTTTATTTTAGGTGCAGAGTTTGGAACTAATATAATTTTATTGATCAAAGTGTGTTTGCCTGTTGACTATAACTTCTCTGGGTAAATTAGCCCATTGTGCTCCTTTGCAGTGACATTGAGGCAGTATCCAATTAGGACTTTGTGTTCCCATAGAAAGGAAGAAAGACAGAATCTACTGTGTGCGTCTGTGTTTCCTATAAAGCAGGTCCTTTTAGGTTCCTGCAAAAGTGTTGATTTTTAGATTAGAATCTGTATGAGGTAGGTTAAGATCTTTGAACTGTGAGCTTTCCTGCATATCAGAAAAGTTATGGCCTTCAGTCAAAAATGTCCTCTCTATTCTATGCCTTTAATCAAAATGCCCAGGGACATAGCTACATTTGGGATGGTCTCAAGCATTAAATAGGCTTAGAGCAAGGTAGAGTACCTTGATGAAACAGTTTTAAAATGCAATTAGTATCCGGTAACGATGCTAAAGATCTGTATTTTTCCCTTGGTGATTACTATTAATGACATTACACTTACTAATGTTGCTCATGCACCTCATTTATGTTAGCAACCAGGGGACAAAAGATCAAAATTAGGGTCAGATTCTTGGGTTGTACCAAACAAGCTACTAATTTTGAAAAAGATCTGGTTAGTAAATCAGAATTATTAATTTAAAGGAGAATGTCTTTAAGATCCACATTACAGCTGTTAGATATTAATTAACTATTTCTCAGTGAGGGGGGGTGTGTGTGTGTGTGTGTGTGTGTGTGTGTGTGTGTGTGTGTGTGTGAGAGAGAGAGAGAAAAATTAGGCAAATGATACAATTGTAATGCAGATATAGTCTGCTAATTCAAAAGGCACCTGAGTGGTGTGAGAAATCTATACTTCCACGTTATTATCATGATTTTGAAGATGAACCTCATTGTGCCCTGGGAGTATATCCATATTTAATTGTTGAGGGTATGCTAATAAAATTAATATTGGATACCTACTGTAAGTACCTTATAGTATTATTTATCTGAAAAACTGATTATAAAAGTCTGAAGAGGTTGCATTCTTGCAGATGAGCATGCATCCTGCCAGTGCAGATTTAACACAGGATTTGAATTTTATTATAGTTTTATTTATAAAATTCAATCCTAAATACAGTGACTAGTAGTTCAACTAATATTAGTACTGTGAAAATATTTCAGAAGTTAGAGCATGATTAAAAGAGCTCTTAAAGAGAGATCCCATGAATCACTCTTATGCTGAAAATTGCAGTTCTGATGTCTTAAGTCCATTGTCTTTTCGTGTTCCATTGGTTTTCACTACCTGTTTTGCTCTTTTAAAATGTTTTCCTCCTTTGTTTTGGGTTGTAGAAATTGTTTAAAGAGTGATGTAACACCCCCTTAAAACTCCATTTAGATTCGGAAATGGAAGAGTGTACTATGAAAGGATGGGGGAAGAGAAATTGGCTGTGAAGTGATTTCTGGATAAATGTCTCCAGATTTCATTTTTGAAAACTTTTACTCCTGTTCCTTGCAGACGTTGCTTTGGAAAAAGCAATACTCTTGCAACGTAGTTCTTTCACTCTGAAATCCCTCTCTGTCATAGCATGCTTGTCTTTAGTCTGTAATCTGATTTCACTAATTCTTTGTAGCTATTATTTTATACTTATAAGCATTTCTATTTTACCTGTAAAATGGGAAAAAAAAGAAAAGTAGCTTAGAATCCTTTCTATTCTCCATTTTTAAAAAATCCAGCAAGTGCTAGTGAGGTGAGAGGGAAATTTAAACAAAACAAACCTCCCATCATTAAAAAAAAAATAGTAGTGAACTGCTGTCATAAACTATAGTTTTCAGTGTTCTGACACATCTAAAGTTTAAGCGGCAATTGTTCCTGTTCTGAACTGCAGCTTGTCAGAGTCTTTGGTTGAAAACTATAAGTAAACTGGGAAAACTTGAAAGTTATGTTTGAACAAATCTGTAAGCATTTAAAAAAATACAGCTCCCTATCAGCTTGAACAGGCAAATAAATGGTGGTCATTATGGATCTGGCTGCACTTAACATTCTATTTTATTTGGCTTTTTGTTTTAATGATTGCTATTCCTTAAGGTACTGTACTAAGAAAAAAAATGAATGTCATTTTTTTTAAATTGGTCCCTAAATTGTAATTAGAAAATATGTTTGTGGAAAATGCTTAACTGAAAATATGTAATTATCTACTTGTGCATGTAAAACAAGTCGTGATCACAATTACTTCTATGCACACAATTTAGGTGCTTAATATCCTATTGTGGGAAAAATATTCTATGTCCTGTTTCTAGTTGTGTACTGTTGACAGGTTTCAGGTGTATTTTAATGATTTCAAAATATCAAACAATATGTTTAGTCAGGTTAAAAGAAAATGATGCATTGATGGAAATTTATCTTGAGTCATGCTATAGCCTATGTGTTGCCATTGCATAAAAGGAAGCAAGGCATTCAGATAGCTGACAAGGTCAGTGTCCTTGCATATGTGGTTAACCAGGTTAAGAGGATTTGCATGCTGTAGCTCTGATTTTTTTTTTCAATTTTTTTTTATCAAGTTTAGGGAAAGATAATTTACCTAATTCTAAATTGCTAAGTAGTCTTGAAACCTAAATTGTTTCATTGTTCAAAATTGTGTACACCTTTATGGTCTTCATCCAGTTCTTTTTGTCTTTGTCCATTCCTTCTCACCATGATTATTTTAATGAAAAAGTAGTTTTGGTTATGATCTGTTTACCTCCTCATTTCTTCCATGTTATAATAAAACCTTTCAGGGTTCTCTACTGGTAAGTTCCACATGGAAGGAGCCGTAAAACAGTGGTTCCAAACTGCAGCAAATATTGACTGGATCTCTGAGTTGAGCCCTTCTCAAAGCTTGCTCTGATGACTTGAAAAGCTTCTATTGTTGATCCTTAGTAAGCACTCCATAACCAAGGCTAAAGTATGCATGTGTTAGAAAAAGAACGGCAGTGGGGCGATATTAAACATGAAACACTGCTGAACTCCTAACTGCTCAGTGTGGAGGAAAGGGAAACATACAATAAAGAGAGCAAGAGATTACTCAGTGTTGCAGTAAACTTTGCCGAAATGGAGTGACAAATGTTGGCTGCCCTCTCTGTGTGAGAGAAGTTAGATACATGTAGCTGCTTACCTTGGCTAACAGTTAACAATATGTGAGTTGAATCAGGGAAGGTTCTTGAGTGAAATCATAAAATTGATCCTTTCTGTCAGTCATTGGGTTGCAGCCCACCATGTGGTAGTTAAAGATTTGCCTAATACTTCTTGGAAGAATTAGTCAGTGAGTCTGGATTGTTGGCTAACAGTCTTTTCACTAGGTTCTGATAACAAATGCAACGTGTTAACTAATTTTGATTGCTCAACTGTGCCCAAAAGTTTTTATCTCTTTATTGCAAAGCATAATGGGTTGCTTTAAGTATGAAAGGCACTGTGGATAAGCCCATTTTTAAATTTCTTTTCTGAGAGAGCCATTGTCTACACTTATTGCATTGGCCCTTCCTTTAGGAAGTGACAGTGTATATGACTTTGCATGCCCCAAAAAATTATTTTTGTAGCCTACTTTACTTGTCTTACAGGACTATGGCAAGTGGAAGCCTAATGTTTTGGAGGTGTACGTATGATAAATGGGAGTAAGTATTTATCCCGTAGAATTGTCTGATTTGCAAGCGTTCAATGTTATGAACTCACAAGTGTAGTCAATATGCACAATTGGTTATAGATGTTGAAAATAGTTTTCTAAATCCATGTTGTGCAATATAGTGTTTCCAAGAATATGGGATACATGGGTTTTAGATAAATGTGGAAAAATAACACACAATGTGCATTGCTGTTGGGAGACTTGGCCAACCTTCTGTTAACCAAGAGTGTTGGTTAAATAGGATTGTAAAGTTATTCATATAGAATATAGATTAATGGCTTTTTAAAAACATTGACTATGATGGCTTTCAGATGAATGTTTATCCTAGCAAGCAAAGAGAGTTCTGCATAACTCATATTGCCTGTGATAGTGTAAGAATAGTCTCAAGCACTGTGCTGAACCTGTGTCTAGTACCTTTAGTGTTCTGTGCTCACAAATACGAGAATAATCAAGGAATCTGTAAATTTAGAAATGAGATAAAAAGGGGCAGATTTGTTTTTGTCCATAATGTATATGTTCCTCTTTTAAACAAGTAATCTAAATTCACATTTTGTTTTGGTGCCATTCACAGTGAATATCTCTTATATTTTTACCAACAGCTGGAAATGTTTATCTTTTAGTGAAAAACTCATATATTGACTTATAAAAGTAAACATCCTTAGAATAATTTCTCATGTGCTTCAGATGCAAAGTGACTTTCAATAAATACAGTATAAGGAAACCAAATAATTGGATTGGATCCACACCAGCTTTCTTTTTTCAATAGCAGTCTTAGTCTAAATGCCCAAACTCATGGCTTCTTGCTGGATACAATGACTATAATGTTATAGTTGACATTTTATATGCAGAAAAGTCAGAAAATTCAGAGTTATTGTTCTAATAGCAACTGGCATTTGGCCCTCTTGCAAATACGATATAAGTAATGTTTTTTGTTTCCATATAACATGTGGGTCTTGGGGGTAATTTTTCTTCCTAATATGGAGTGTGCAAGTGCAGCCAAGTTACAGCTGCTATGAAATCCAAACCTTAGAATGTCCTGACTTTTGTGTCAGCAAAATCTCAAACATATTTTTTCCACAGGAATAGTTTGATTTTGGAAGGCTGGGTTTTTATTAAAAATGGTGATTGTGGCACATTTATTGCAGCATTCTCATATCTATATTCCATCATGTGCAGAAACACTCTTATTTTTATGTATGTAAGCCTTGAAATAAATGGAACTTTATTTAATTGAGCAGGTATTTATTTACTGCTATAGGCACAATTCACTCATGTTAATATTGTAATAACAACACTTATCCTGCACCATGCAAATCAGTGTGAATTGTGAGGCTAATTTCAATAGGATCAAGAACAAGGTTTTGGTGTGTACGTGATCAAAATAAAGTGTGCACTTGTTGCTGAATGTATAAGAGCAGGATTGGGCCCTCAAACTTATGGAGAACTCCCCAATATATTTGGCATACATAATATATTATTTTCACTTAAGTATTGATTTTTTTTTTAATTGTCTACAGTTCAGACTTAGTAAAGGCACATTCCTAATTAAGGACTACAGATTTGTCAAATTTGAATATTCAAAATGAAACCATTTTTGGGTTGACCAATCTCTGTTCTGTGTTTTTAAAAAGTGTTTGAAAAGTACCTTAAAGTACAAGTGCACCTTTCTGACGGCTGAGTTACTCAGAAGCGAGCAAATGGACTTTTAATAAATTAGTATACCTGGCCTTCTTTCCCTGTAGCTCCATTTTAAAACACAACCACCAAGAAAAAAAAGTTGCACTCCTCTGACTGAGAAATTTCAGTTGAAAAAGTAACTTCCTTAGATAGGTGGTAGAGGTTTTAAAAAAAATCATATAATGAAAAATTCTCCAGTTACATCACATTTTTTTGTCTGACAGATTAACACATCCTTCTCCTTTGCTGCACTGATCAGCCTCTCAAACTCCCCACGTTTAAGCAGACCTTAGTTTAAAAAACGGATTTCTGTTGTTACTATTCACGGTAATACATGTTTCTTTCAGTTTCCACTCCAACACTGAAGTCCTGCAAACACTTATGTATGTAATTAACTTTTTCTGATGCTTAAAATAGTACAGGGGAAATGTAAATTTATTTTTTTTGGTATAATTGATTATATTTGCTTTTTTTCTTAGATGTTGTCACCCACCTTATTGTCAACGTTTTTCCTCACTTTTTAAAATAGTAGAATGTTGTAAGCAGTATTACAAAGTTGAATGGGTTTACCATAAACTTTAAAGAATATTTCAGTGATTCCTTATTTTAGTGGATTCAGTAGCTTGAAAGAACTTCACAACAAGAACTGAAATGTCAGATGAGCTGAATCTATCAAAGAAAACTCGTTTTAAAGTAAGTTTATTGTGGACTGAGAGTCAAGGGAAAAAAAGAAATGAAATAATCTAAGCACTTGTTTGCATGAAGATTGTGCTAATGTATGCACAGGCAGGTTACAATAGTGTTGCATTACATAGCCTAATGCACCTGTTAACCATCTATTCATGCTTCACAGTGAAACTGGCCTGCTTAAGGAGGAAGGGAAAAAAATCTCATTTATTTACTGACCCCAAACCTCATTTCAGCATCCATTTCCCTTAGCTGTTCCCAATTCAGATTCATCTTAATCAGTTTCCTGGTTGATTGGAACTGATTCAACACATTTCCTGTTGCACTGTGGGTTTTTAATGAACTGATCGAAATCACAGAGCACAATGAAGAATGGTTCTCCTAAGGGTTAGGGTTTGTTTTCAAACAGCCATGGCTTCAAGTTGGTTGATGAGGGAGCTCACCAGCCTAACCAATGCAAACATATATGTGTTTGTCAGTGTGTTTGCATTCAGAAATTTGTTGAACATGTTTTTTTACCTTTCCCTATTACTTGTTTACATGTCATTTGATGGTTTAGAGACTCACTCTCTTACTTGCTTTAGTTTTCCAATTACATCACATTTTTTGTTTCTTCTGTCTATTTATATGCTTTCCAGTTTTTTGAATTCAAACATACAGGTAGATAATTTTGAATGACCAAGAATGGATTTTATATACCTGTGCAAATGATCAAACATTCTTACAAAGTTATAAAGAATGGGTAATTAAATCTAGGAATAGCAAGTGTAACCTAATACATAGCTGTGTAATACAATTGTAAGTCCCAGAATGTATTTGTTTGATTCTTGGCTAATAGTACTGTTATTTGTGTTACACTTGGCACATGTATATACGAGCACATAAAATGCGTATGTATAAGCCTATTACCTTTTTCTAAAAGGTGATTGGGATGCACACTAACAAAAGCAAAGCAGTGATAAGGAAAGTGTTCTTAAGTCAACCCTTTATGCCTCTGTATTGCAGTGACTGTTACATAATTTCCCATGGTTTTGGAAATCTGGTGGCTCTTAAAACAATCTGGTCATGGATCTTTGTTTTGATACATTATAAAAAGATTTTCTTTAAACTACTGGACTATATTTTAATTGAACTGATTTATCTGTTTGTGCTGTGGAATCCTCATCATGCATATTTTTGATGAATTGTGTCCTTATATATTCTTAAGGTGCCTCTAATTAATGGGGTTTAACTCAATAGATTATGTTGGTTCAGAAGAATCTCTTATAGAGTGTAATATTGGGGGTGAACTACAGATACCAAACATAATAAATTACGGAATGCCTGCAATCAGAATGTGAAACTTCCTGTGGAAGTCAATGAATTTTATAAAGGATCCCTTTATAATGAAAAGTCCAATTGAGTGCTAGAAAGCAAAATAGTTGCACTGAGTGCACAGCAGTCTGTTATCTGACATAAAATTAGTAAACTCAGTTACTTCTCTGTCTCTTGTATACCAAATATCAGGCCAAATTCTAAAATTAAGATCCATGTGGATAAGCACTTCTACCCACACAGTTCCCTGTATAAGTCAATGTAGATGAAAGGAGTGGGGTTCTGATCAGGCATAGGAGTCTGCTTTAATGAACATAATAAGCAGAGGGAGTGTGCTCCATATACCCGAGTTACTGTTATATTGGCCAAAAAAGTAAACCTAGTCCTATTCGTCTAATAATTTTAATTAGCCAATATACCCGTCTAAAAAACTTCTTTCTATCGGACTGTCACTCACTCTTCCATATATTTTACCCCACATCCCCTCCCCACATGCCAGAGAGAGAGTAAATATCTCTCTCTATATATCGAGAGAGAGAGAGAGAGAGACAGGTGAGTGAAGGAGTAATATCATACAAAGTCTGAAAATGATAGAGGTGACTGGTTTGACTTTATGGCTACGTCTACACTGGACACAATTTCTGGAAAAGGGATACAAATCAGGTAAGTCAGGATAGGGAAATCCGCGGGGGATTTAAATATCCCCCGCGGATTTAAATAAACATGTCCGCCGCTTTTTTTCCGGCTTTTTTACCTGAGGTAGGAATAAGAGATCCTCCGGAAAAGGGCTTTATTCCGGAGGATCGCGCCAGTCTAGACACTTTTTTCCGGCTTTTCCCCAAGCCGGAAAAAAAGCGGCGGACATGTTTATTTAAATCCGCGGGGGATATTTAAATCCCCCGCGGATTTCCCTATCCTGACTTACCTGATTTGCATCCCTTTTCCGGAATTTGGGGCCAGTGTAGAGTAGCCTGTATGTGTTAGGAGATTACTATGTACATGCTTAGAATAGTTTTTGTGATCATTTATAATTTGAAATGTAAAAAATTTTGTGCTTGGGTGCTTGAATTTAGGAATCCAGTAAATATCATCTGGCATTTTACTTAAATGCCTAACTTCACACCTTCCCTGTGAAATCGTTGGTATATACATTTTATCCTTCCTTGACAAAAGATTGACAAAAATTAATTCCTGAGACCCAGGCTGGTACATATCATTTTATCGTGAGATATTTTTAGGGCCTAATTAAAGTTAAGGGTCTAGTTAACGTAAGTGGGTTTATCTTTCAAGCAGTGAAAGCCTCTTAACTTTAAAAAGGAGCATAGTGTCTTTTTTATTTTATTACCGAAGAATTATTGACATCTCTTTATGCCCAGGAAATGTCTTTGTACACTGGTGTACATTCATTTTTTAAGATACTGAACTATTACTATGAGGCTATCTTTAGCTTCAATGTTTAGGGTATATGTTGTTTGACTCCGAAAGGTGACATTTCATAGATAAAAGAAATTAGTTTTCTCAGTATCTTCTTTCCTAATAGGTGTCCAATCGTGTCTTTTCAACTGCTTGTCTAAATAATTGTTGAAATGAGAGAGAGAATTTACATACATGGTGAATTATAAAACACACACACAAAAATCCCTGCACTTTGGAAGGGTTAAAGCTTTTCATAAAGATTAATAGAAAATAAAGAAGTGTAGCAATGTAGTGTTTGCTTGAGGAATTTGAGCCAAGGTGTCTATTTATCTCTAATAGAGGATGACAACGAAGGATTTAAGAAGTCATCCCACTTATTGTCTCCAACACAAAAACCTTCCGCCTGCATCTTTCAACTTGCTTCACCACTTCTGAAGGAGCTATGGGCAAACTGCTGAATTTTTATTAATCAGCTTAACCTAATGAGATGAAAAGACCTTTTCAGAAGAATGGGGAGAGACATACATACATACATAAAACTGTTCTCAAATACTTTTACATAAACAACATGTAGGAGTTTTCTTAGAGCTTAGGGAAAGACAGGTTTCATTTCTGTTTCCTGCTCCTTCATCTGGCGCCCCTCTCTCTCACCTCATTTTAGACTTTGTGTGTGTGTTGATGAGCGTTTTTTTCTTAAGACAACTAAAAGGAAAACTTAGCAAGGGGAAGGGGCGGAGACGGGTGGAATTGGGGAGAGGGAATGGGTGGAAATACCTTTGGGAACTGAGGCAAGAAAGCCTAAGCTGATAAAACATGACTTTTTTCTGATGGAGGCCCTGTTTGGATAACTTGCCCTCTTCTAAATTCTTCTGCTCCCTTTCTGCACCCCTCCCCCTTTTTCTTTCTCTCTCTTGTCAAGCCCACTTCATAAACGGTAGCAGCTGGAGGTCTTTTTAGTGGCATTCAGGGATTACTGCCCTTCAGGATTTTAATAAGCCCCAATGCCTGAAATGCCTGTAAGGGTGCTCTCTGAGACAATTACCATTCAGGGCTGGGGATTGAGGACCCTTCAGCGGCCCAGATGGCCAGGGTTCTGTGCACAAGGAGATAGCATTCCAAGAACAACAGATCACTGGAGCAAAGAGGTTTTTGTTTTTTTGTTGGGGAACTGGAGAAAGGGAAGGGGGAATACTGGTTTTTTTCTCACCTTACAACTAATCAAAGCGGAATTTACTCATCCTTCTGTATGTAACTGGATTTAAAGCTATAATCTCATAAGAGTAGCAATTTTAGTTTACACTGTCCTATGGTTGACTTGCACGGGACACTGAAAACTGTAAAGCAGCTGCTTTTCATAGTTTAAAGGTACAGTAAAAGGATTGCTAAGTATTCCTTTTGTTAGGTGCCATCACAGAAGGGAAAGAACCTCCAAAGGCCAATAATGAGGTGGTTTCTCTTAATACTTAAGTACTGAGAATGAGTGGCAAAAGGTGATGACAGATTTTTAGTTGAGTGTTTGGAGAGAAAAGTCTGGAAAATGCAGTTTTTCCTACATAGGGCAAATCTCTATTCAGGAAGACATGACTATTTCAGTCTGCATTTATCTAACAGACTGCATGGCTTTCAAAGGATAATTCAGAGCCCATGGGAGAGAAATGATTTTCTATCTCAGAATCCTGTCAAATAGATTTTTTGCTGCAAAATCCCTATTTTTAGCCCCAGGGTTGATATGAAATGTGGGGGATGGTAGAAAGTTTGGCATTTGTTTGGATGATCAAAACCCTCTGAGCAATGAAGGGTTTTATTTGCTACAACCAAATCAGCTCAGTTTTACTGATCCATGCAACAGCTCAACAGCTGTTCTCCATGGCTACGTCTAGCCTGGCATGATTTTCTGGAAATGCTTTTAACGGAAAAGTTTTCTGTTAAAAGCATTTTCGGAAAAGAGCGTCTAGATTGGCGCAGAGTTCACATTATAACGATGCGCTTTTGCGGAAAAGCGTCCGTGCCAATCTAGACGCGCTTTTCTGCAAAAAAGCCCATCGCCATTTTCGTGATCTGGGCTTTTTTGTGGAAAACAAATCTCAGCTGTCTACACTGGCCCTTCTGCGCAAAAGAGACTTTTGCCCGAACGGGAGCAGCATAGTATTTCCGCAAAAATCACTGATTTCTTATAGTAGGAAGTTAGTGCTTTTGCGGAAATTCAAGCGGCTAGTGTAGACAGCTGGCAAGTTTTTCCGGAAAAGTGGCTGATTTTCCGGAAAAACTGGCCAATCTAGAAACAGCCATAGTGTATGGACAGACAATCGTTTTTTAATCCTTGGATCCCCTCATGGCAGAAAAGCCCTTTTGTGCCTCTTCAGATTAAGGTTAATATTTGTGGAACTGAGATACACCATTTGCAGGCCACTTTCTTTTGATTTTTACAATGTGTTCTTTATTCTTGTATAGCAAATTTAATTATAAAAATAAATAATTAAAATAAATAAAATGTATCATTACATCATGAGTGTGAACTTGCCTTAATAAAAAGTACACAGCTGGTTGAATAGTCTAGATGGGCGAGGGTGATTCTGTAGATATTGATTTTTTAGGGTTGTGCTCCTTTCCCCCAATAAGTTGTGGCAAGTTAATTTGTTGGATACTGGAACAGTTAAATGCAACATTTAAAAAAATATATAATTTTTATATGGTTAGTGTCATGGGAAATAAATGAATAAAATTTGGTGACAGAACTTGGCAGAGTAAACAAGGTATGTTTAACAAGTATACTTCCCAAGTGATCATTTTAAACAGTGGATACAAACAGGTAAGAATGGTACTATTTTTTTATTTTGACTCTTGAATGTATGGAGAAAACTAAATTGTGAAGCTAGGCCCTCAGTATTCAATATCACCTGGCCCTTCATTTGCCTCTTAAACTACCTGTATTGAGAATACTTATAAAGTTAAGAAACCATTTGTAATATGAACAGTAGTATATCAAGACAGTTGGTTCACCTGAAGGATAATGTATCAGTAGCCTCTTTGAAACTGACAAGTGTGGCTGCTTGAATATGCTCCCCTTGGGAAGGTGAAAGATCAGATTTGTTTCTCTTTTGCATTCCTTTCACAGATTATTTTCCACAAGAATCCTGCCCCTTTGGTTTTATCAGGGAAGTAAGTTATAAACAGATAAATAAATCTTGTAAATCAGGAAGGACCTATCTCAATTCACATTTTGCTGACTGACCTTGGTATGAATTGTAAAATGGGCAGGCAATGTAAATCTTTTGGTAGTTTCTAAATGTTTGTCAATATTGGGCCAAATCCAGTTTGCCTCGTTTGTATGAGTTGACTTGCTAAAGTCAATGGGATGATTTATGTAAATAAGGTGAATGGCATTTGGCGCAGTGTATAAAAATAGTATATGTTTTGTCTTCTCTCTTAATCTCCAAGTTCAACTCTCAGGAGATTTAATATTTTGAAACAATTATTTTATGAAAAAAGGAAACTTAATTCTTGTCTGTTTTCACAGTTAAATGGGGGAGAATACCACAAATAGATAGTATATACATGTAATGTTATAGATAATGAAAATTATACAGTTCCCCTCTCATTAACTCCATTAATTTCAGTGGAGCTATTTTAGCATAAAACTTGGCTAATGCAGTAATAAGGCGAATCAGGCCGTTGTTTGTAGGTCATACATTAAAATATATAATACACACATAAGGGTATGATTTGTGTGTATATAATTACATATTGGTTTTTGTGAGAGAGGCAGTCCTTTCTCATCACTGTGATGGAGCTCTTCAGGGTGATTCTGCTTTCTCGTACCTGCGAAAGATTCCAATTTATATTAAGGATGGTGTCTTCACAAGGAGATTTCTGTGCTGTTTCTGTAGACATTCATACCATATCATCACCATTGCTGCTAAAGAAGAGGTGCACAATTGAGGTGCATATCAGAGAGTACTTGAGCCTAGCTTCACAACCTTTACCCCTAAATGGCACCCGTGGCTTACGTTGCAGAGAGGGACTATTCCCCAGTGTTCCAGGTCTTGCCACATAATTGTGGGATTTTTCCACAGTTCCCTCTCACTTCTGAGGGAAATAAGATTTTAACTACATTGACTTAACATAGGGAATCTTTCCCTACGCTGTCCACTGCCAAGAATTGTTAGTCCATGTCTGAGCCTGTGGCATTCTTCATTAATACGTGAGACCTGAGAAATAGACCGTGCTATTGTATGTTAACTTGTTTAAAAGAAGCATTTAAAATGTATGGCACTGAAGTTTTTATTCCTTATTTCCCAGCACAGGATGCAACTGATTTTAGTCTTTTCACATTTTTTTCATTTCTGCGTCAGTGAGCTGAGCATGAGCTGTGATTTGCCTGATGCTGTCTACGGCTGTCAGATGCTAGAAGGCTGATGGAGTCATGGAACAGCACTACAGTGCGTGTCATTTTAGATGTCTTGAATTGAGAGGACTTCTGTAACCTGATTAGACTCTTAGCTTTTTTTTTTTTTTTTAAGACACAGTTCCAAGCTACTAAACTTACAGTTTCCTAGTTATTACTAGTGGTTTTTATTACTTACTTTTTACATTGTTGGTTACAAATATTGCAGTGCTAGAATGGAGAGGAAAAATGATGAGCTCATTTGCTGTAGTTGGAGTGTTAACAAAAACCTATATTGTCTGCACTATTACATAGTTGCATAAATCAGCCATGGAAAATTTGCAATACTTTTAAGGTCAGCAAGGTAAAATAAAAATATATAAAGTGGCACACAGATATTCCTGTAATCTGTAGGTGGCATTTAGTCGAACATACTTATAAAACTGAACCAGCAATTTTGAGTTCACTCTAGTGGAACTAATGGTCTTGTATTTAAATATAATTTATGTGAGTAACATGTAATTCCTTCAACTAATGCTCTACTAATTGTAGTATTATGTTGTAGAAGTACTAACATAATATAAGAACTGTTTAATTTTAGAGATTTACTTCAGAACTTTTAAATGTTTGTATTTCTCCTTTGAGACTATCCTTACTTGGATTAAGTGTTTAGTCTTCTGCTAACACAATTGTATGTTGCTGGTACCTGCCTATTCCCATTTGTCCATCCCTCTTCCAGGCTCATCACCATAGGATCATACATTGTGATGAGCACACTGGAAATTCATAGATACCAGACCTACTAGGATGCCTTTCAGTGAGGGGAGATGAAATGAGATGTCCACTTCTGTAAATATGGAAATCCATAGAAAAGATAAAAATGCATTATAGGATAGCAATCAAGTCAGACTTGCATTCAGAGTTCTCTACAAGTAGGCAAGATGTGAGGATTAGGTACTGTTAAATGAGTGGTGTTGTGAGATGAGAAACTGAGTCATGGATCATTAAATGATGCGTGTAGGGCTGCAGAGTTAGATTTGGTAAGAAGCTTCATTGGACAGCATTCCTAGCTCATGGTACCAGAGTATACCTCTCTCTCTCTCTTTCTCAGAATGTGTGAACAGTTGACTCTTAATCAGTGTTTTATTTACTCCATGTCCTAGTCAGTAAACACCAATAAAAGCATTCAAAAGCATCTGCTTGTCATTTCCTAAAAACTTGCCATGACTCCCTGGTGCTTCTGTTTGTGATGGATTATTAGTCTGTGAAGGAAAAGATAAAGCATTTCCTTGTATTAAATTTGAGCACACTCTGTCCTTTGGGCTGAATGAAATATTAAAGGTTGTTTGCGATCTCACAGATGACTAGGGCAAGCGAACTTTCGCACGCACATGGAGAGAGGGGGAAAGAAAATGAGGTCGAGACGTCCATAAGCAATGAGACATGCATAGGCAGTTTGTTTATATTTGGTGGTAATATTTCCCTTTGTGCTTTTTGGAAGGGAAGGAAGTGATTAATACCAAAGGCACACATTGTAAATTATTATTTTTAAGTGTACTTAGCCACCTACATTTGTTAAGGTTTTGATTGACTGGAGCTCCTGAACACTTCAGCCTTTAGAAATTCTACATATCCAGTAGATAGGAAAAAAACAGGATAAATTTTATGGAGAGTGTGAATAAAGTATAATATACATAGATAAAATCTCATATAAAGGACGATGGGAGGAAGAGAATGTTTGTAGCTTTGGCTAATCCTTCTAATATTATATAATAATGCAGAAGTGGTAATTGTCCTGTAGAGATTTTGTCCAGAGCAATCCTTGATTAAAATTACCTTGCACATTGGCTCACTGTGAAGAATTTTCATCCCATGGATGGTTGGTTTTACAAGTTTGGCCTTATCCGTCAGTCTGTCTATGTGGAACTGAATGGAAATGCATCTATATTACTTAGTGAGAAAATGTGTCTTAAACATAGTGAACCCTCTCACTCTGAGCCTGTCTGTTACCTAAGCCTTAGAATCCATAATAATTAGCCTGTCTATAAAATGCTGCTCATAAAATGCTTGGCTTCAGAGAACTGCTTTGTGGAGATGGCACACTGCTACTGATCAGCATAAAATAAAGCTATTGGTTTATTTTGTTGTTTTAAAAAGCATTGCACTTTTTCATTTGCACATCATATAGTAAAAGATATTTCCTAGTTCTCCGGCTTTAGCTGCGCAGTGACTTAAGGCATGTGCTGCTCATCACCCAAGATGCACTAATGAAAGACAAAGTGGCACTTAGAAAGGTCTGTGGGACCCAGTGCAATAAAAGTAATGGCTCTGGAGGAACACTGTTCACAAGGGGTTAATCAAGGCTGTTCTCAGTAGATCAGTACTAGAAAAATATACAGAAAGACCCTACTAACCTGCCAAAGAAGTTGCACTGACATGTGCATATAACAATGAAGGTGCAAATTCTCTTTTTATTTGAATGGACCTTAGGACAGATGCACCTAATGTGAAGAAATACTGAAACTCTTTTACTTAATTAGAAACAGTTAGCTCAAAGCAAATAATGAAATAGTTTCAGAAAATAACTGGATGATTAGTTATTGACTTTGGCCACATCAATTTGCTAAATCATATGGATGCTATTAAGTAGGTTTGCTGTTTTAAGCAGCTACTTCCCCTTCTTCCCCATAGCCATCTCAAATTAAAGAAAATAAGTCTCAACATGTTTCAGAAACCACATTCTGAAAATGTAATTTTTTTCAAACGTAAAAATTTATGTTTACAAATGGAATGTTTCCTTATTTCTTAATCCTGTCCCCTTGTAATATTGGCATATTTCTCTCTGTGTGTTGCAGCCTCATCTGGCTAGAAAGAGTTGTGCGCTGCTTGTTCAAAACTAATTTCCTGAAGTGGGTATTATCAAGTATTCCCTGTATCCTCTATTATTATTCTCAAATTATTAGTAGATTTTCAAAGCAAACAAAACGTCAGTTAGATTCATTTGTGTCTACTAAATCACATTTTGAAGATCCCTTTAGTTTTAGATAAATGTGAGCTGGAATTATCCCACATTTTATGTTTTAAACTATACACTGTTGATGTTAGAAACGCTGAAATATGAAACTGAGGTTAGAGAAAACTTTATGTATACTTAAAGTAATTCAATGCTATTTTGAACTTGTTCCTCTGCAGTTTTTTGTCTGGGCAAAGCCTTCATTTTAAGTCTTTGTCATACATTTGAAAAGGTTGTTTTCACATGTTTGATCCTTGGCAGGTCTGAATTGCATATTAAAACCAATATGAAAACTGTTTGGAGCAGAGATTGGAAAATGTCACATTTTACATCAATGTCTAAGTGGCAGTAGAAATGTACTGAAAGGTCTGCAGTGGGGAAGAGGGAAATGAACTTATTGTCCTTGAAGTACCAAATCCTTTTTTCTCTAGCATGTTGTTCTTTAAAGAAATAACTTTCGGTCCTACATTAAGGAGTAAAGGAATGCTTTTTCATGTCTGTCTTTTAAAACTTCAACATCTCATTTTCTGCCAGAAGACTCCTTTTCCCTTTCCTTTGAATGAGCAGGAGAGGAGGAAGCCCAAGAAGTTCAGAGTTCAGAAGAGCCTTCCAACTTCCTCTGGAGTATAGATCATTGAAACTTGCAAACTATTTGTGCATTTGTGAAACCAATCTCTTTTTCTAATTAGACTTTTTTTTAAAGACCGCCTTCTCCTTTTAAAATTTTTCAAGTCATGCAGTGGCAAGAGCCTTAAAAGCTAAATTATGCAGCAGCCATACCCATCAGCAAACGGGGGAGTTGTTAGTACATTAAGAAGCTGAGCCTTCTCTAACAGCACGTTACATTTTGCCAGCCTCATATCACTAGTAAAAGGAACATGGCACGCAGGTGTTTAAATTATTTACACTCATAATAGGCCTTTATGTTATATTGCCGAGCCAGGCTCTGTTATTCTAGTGCATAATTGATGGTGCTCAGAAGTGGAAAAGTTAGAAAAGCGGAAGTAATGTGATGCGAAAGTGCAATGAGGCAGTTCCAGCTGGCACTGCCTATTGGGACTGAGCAGTCTGAAGAGAACAGGATGGCGTGCACACGCCCACCAAGGAGAAGACATCAGAAGTAACAGGTCTTGACTTGTCATGTTGTCGGGAGTTTTATTTAGGAGTTGAGTGGGGAAAGGAGTCAGCACTTCAGATTCCTACAGCAACTCATGTGACTTGCATAAAATGAAAAAATCATAAAGGATTGTCACAAAACACCTTGATGAAGCTTTCAAAGGAATTGGGGATCAGTACTCCCAGACAAGGACATTTTATAGTGAGACTTTGCAAGCTTTTAGGATGGGTTGATAACTGGTAATAAGGCAGTTTATGACAAAAGAGATTTTAATCCCGTAGTACTTTTATTTCAGAGAATCCAATAACAAACATTTTATAAAGACACTTAAAAATGGGTTAAAATCCTTTTTGCCAATTTCATGTTACACAAGAATTTTGTCACAATAAAATTTAAATTCTTAAAATTTTAGGAGCATCATTTGTAACATTTTGACATCTTTGATGAAAATACGGTATAGAACCCATCAAAGAAAAGGTACATTAGCTGGAATTATTGCATGCAGAGGTATTTAGAATGATCTTGCATGGGTTTCAGAAAATGTTATTTTTGTGCATAATGTAAAATACTCATCATGCCCTAATTGGAAAGTAACCCAGGAGTCTTTCCTAAAGAATGCATCCCATTTAGATGGATAGAAGTAATTTTTTTTATTGATTAAAAAGAATCAACCGCTTTATTTTGCTGCCTACTTTATATAGGCTGCATGTTAGTCTTGTATGATAATGCATCTCACATCCTAATAGCACCAGGTTAGGAAATAGGATTGCTTTTTCCAATAAGAACTGAAATAGGCTTTTCCTTTTCCTTTTTTTATATGTCATTTTGAGCCTGACCTGTATCTATTGAAATCCATGGAAATCTTTCTACTAATTCAATGGTGTAAGGAGCAGGTACTTTGTTTAAGGAGCAGGTACTTTGTTATCAGGTCTTACACAAGAATGTCCTATAGGAAAGAAAACTAGCGGTACCTGTAGGTAGGTTGAAAACCTGGAGAAAAATGAAGTGCTGAAACAATCATGTGTATCTAACTTTTTTTCTCCTTGTTCCTTTAGAGCTGGCCAAAAATGGTAAGAGGAGGTTGATCAGCTGAGCAAATGTGATGTGGATGATTATTTTCAGTCTCTAGGTTTTAGAATTCTTACTACTTCAATAGCAATATTTGTCCTCAAAACAAATGAGTATTCGGCTATGTACAATGCTGAAGGTAAATCTCTTTCATAATTGACAGTGAATGGTGCTAACGAATAGAACTTGCTCAATTCTTGTGAAAACAAGGGTTGCAGCATTTGCAAACACTACTGATGTAATTGGAATGGAGATGCTGTAATGTGGAACGCACAATGAAATATTCAATGTTTATTTTTTACTTCTAGTATTAACAGATTCATTTCTACAAACTGGAGTGCCTGGTCAGAAACACAATGGTTTAATGCACTCTAACTAATTATGTATTCTTATTCTAACAAACACCCGGTATTGCTTGTGTGCGTGCTGTAAATGACCACACACTAGTTAACTAAATCTCTGCTTGTATTAGCTTCATACAAAGATAGTGCTAATGCAGGCATTTGTATGCTGAACACTCCCTCTGTGACAATTCTTCAGGTGATAAAGTGGCTAATAACTTTTATTATTATTTCTATGCAGAAGAAAATGAATGTTTCATTCCTATTCATTGGGAAAAATAGTACAGAGGTCCCAAATCAATTCATATCCTTGCTTTAATAACACTGCCTCATTAACATTTCCTATATTAATTTTGCCAATGAAAAAGGCAAACAAATAGCAAGAAAAGAAAAAAATAAAGGAAATCATACAAAGATTATTATGACAATAAAAATGACAAGAAAGGCATGAAATGATATCTCAGAGAAAAAGGCAGTATTGCAAAGTTTAATGAAGGAACACAAATCCTTACCACTTCTTTGGTTCTGGTACTATAAAATAGCCCAATAAGTTATGAAGAAAGGAGCCTATGTCCTGTTGAAAATAATGACTGTTGCAAAGTCCCATATCACAATGTTAAGAAGTCCAAAACAGAGAAGAAAGGAAATATTGGAGGAAGAAAACTTAAAACCCCCTTTTTTTTTCCTGTGCTACAGCTATCAGGCTGTCTGTGGAAACGCTGCTTAACAGATTTTTTGTGTGTTCAAAAAAAAAAAAAAATCCCCATACATTTATGAAAGATTGGACTTAAAAAGAAAACCTTACACATTTACTTATTTCCCCTCCCTATTTTTGTCTCTTACAATGAGGGAGCCATCATCTAAAAATTTAAACAGAAAATGTATGTAACATGTTATCTTAAAATACAAACAGAAGAAACCTAAGAATTTCAGTGGTTAGGCTTAGACTTAACTGAGAGTGCTGCAGTAGAAAATAAGACTAAAAGGTTCACTGGTATGTATTAAGGTCAGGGGACTAATTCTCTACTGTCTTATGCCTTGTGAAATTCTGTTACAATTAAAATTTTTTTTTTTGTTATTTGTACCTACTTTGCACAGGTGCAAATGATTCAAGGTTTAATGCAGCATGGAATGGAATGTCAGTCTTAGCTTTAAAACTTAATTCAGAGGTGTTTTGCTATTTAGGCATTATTTATCTAAATAATTTCTGATTCAGTGCTTTTTACAGTGTCCTATGCACTCTACCCTACTGCATCATAATATGTTGAATGCCATAATATTAGTACAGATCCATAGACAATAAAGAATTGTGAAACTAGAGTTCTGAAATTTATCATGTAACACTTTAAGATATTACCTACTAAAGTATTAATTTTAGGTTTCTATGGATATGTCTACACAACAGCATTATTTCAGAATAACTGACAATATATTGAAATAATATAGTCTGCACCTATACTGCAAGCAGTTACTTTGAAATAATGTAAGAAGTTCTTCAGCGTGACTCCAACTCCTGTAACCCCCATTTTTAAAGGAGTCAGAGAAGTCAAAGGAAAAGTTTGCTTCATTCAATTTCTGCTGTGTAGACAAAGCCATAAGCCGAAATAAGCTATTTCGATTTAAGCTACGTAATTGACATAGCTCAAGTTGCGTAGTTTATTTCGGCTTTAGTCCTGCTGTGTGGACGTGCTCTATGTCGCCAAGGTTTTAGTGTAGTATATGGATAAGAATGGAGGACTTCAGGACTTCTAGGTTCTTTTCTTGTTTCCTGTCCGCTAATTCACCAGGTAACTTTGGGACATAAGAACAGACATACCAAAAGTCCATCTATCCCAGTGGCCAGCAGAACTGTCCCATACATTGGATGGTTCAGGCGGCTGCACTAAGGCGACTTGGGACACTGGCAGGGCCTGGCGCTGGCAGTAGGGGAGTGCCCGCCCCCACACTTACCTGCAGCGACATGAAGCAGAGCAAATCAGCCCCAGCTTGCTCTGCTCCGCTGGCTCCCAGCTGGTTTGTTCCACTTCACTTGGAGGTCCTTCTTATACCTAAACTCTTTCCCACGCCCTTTTCATTAGTATAATATGGAAAAGTGTGATGCAGGACCACTTAGAACATTCTTGGAGTTTCTTTGCTGCCCCTCCCACTCTCCCGCCCTGCAAAAATTATTGCCCATCCCTGGGCTAGGTACACAGTCTGGCTAAAAGCCATTAATGAACTTATCCTCCATACATTTATCTGGTTTCTTTTTAAACGCTGTTATAATCTTGGCCTTTATAACATTCTCTGACAGTGTTCCACAGATTGACTGTGTGTTGTATGAACAAATATTTATTCTCATTTGTTTTAAATCTGCTGCCTAATCATTTTATTTTGTGACCATTTGTTCTTGTGTTTTGAGAAGGAGTAAATCTCACTTCCTTATCTACTTCCTCTACATTAGTCATGATTTTATAGATCTCTATCATATTACCCCTCCAGTCATCTCTTTTCCAATTTTAAGCAAGTTACTCAGGATATATTTGCATTTAAACCACTGTAGCAGCACAACTTCAGTGCTGTTCTCCCAATGACCTAGGCCCTAGGTAATCCACCTTCCTGAGAGGCCATACCTAGGAAGAGAAAATAATTCTTCTGCTCCCCTGTCCACATACACAAGCTCAGCCCAGTCTCCCATGGATGTGGATTTTTTACACCCTTGAGAGATTTAGCTATACCAATAAAAACTCCCAGGGTAGGCCACCCTCAGTTTCTCAGTGGCGTGGTTAACCTACAAGTGTAACAGGAGTGCATGAAGCTTCTCTGGAGGAAAGGTGGATTCCTCCTTAAGAAAGCAAAAACTAACAAAATGTTGCATCTGATTTTGTCCAGGTAAAGATCCCATGAAGTTCAATGGCAGTATGCATGTACAAAAATGTGGGTCTCTTTTGGGAATATGAATTTCAGCTACACATTTAACTTTATTCTTCCTGTTTATAGATATATAAAAAAAGTCACTAAAGTTGCACCACAGAACCTGGGCAGTCTTTGATTGAAACCTACTAAACCAATTATGTACTAAATTAATGCCACAAACTTTGTTTGATGCTTGCTTCACCATGCTTAAATTTTTCATTCCTCTCCAGGCAGGAAATTATTTTATTTGTGTTGCTGTACTTCAACAGACTGAGAGAAGAATTCAATTTTTGACCTGAGCACGGTTTCTTCCCCACCCTTGCTTTTGTGGGATTTAAAGTCACAGCACTTAACGTTTTGTTAAAACCACAAGAAACTATATTCCTGTGATGCCTGTTGTGTCAAAATCTACCATTCTTATGTTGAAGAAGGGGGCCCATGTTTAATGACTAAAGCATAGGATTGAAAGTTCAGAAATCAAGCCTATATCCGTACCTATGTCACTTGCTGTATGTAACCTTGGGTAAGACACACAAGCTATTTGTAACAGTTTCATTGTTTTAATATATAAAATTGAGATAATTTGACTTGCCTAGATCACAAGGGTGCTGAGTCTTTAATTTACTAATGTTTATAAAGTGCTTTCATATAAGCAGATGGAAGTTGCTTCATAGAAGTGTAAAGTATTATTGATTTATAATTAATGAAGGGAAAAAAAGATCTGTCAGGCTGTATCGATATGGAAGTGTGCTTAGCATGATCATTTTCAAAAGGTGTTAATTTAAGCAAACAACATTTTATTAAATGACTCATTTTTTGCTATATATTTCTCATTAATTTACATAGTTGTTATTAATCTTTAAAATTAAAGCTATTGCTCAATAAAGAGCAGGAAAAGCAGTGCTAATTAAAATTCCATTTTTGGAAGCCCTTCCATTCATGTATTGCTTATTTCAATGGCAGTTTCAATGGCAGTGTTGCATATGGAAGGATGGCAGTAATCCTGAAATACTTGGCAGTAGCTAAGTGTTAAATAATGCTGAATTATAGTGGCTTTTTTCTAGAACTAAATCTTTCATCAGAAAGTTTGTTATATTTAATGTTTAGTGACTGAATATGCAAAGCATTAATGAGATTGAACATTGTGAAATCTACTATCTGTGGATCAGACATCTTGCTCTGCAGAAGAGCTTGTCTTGGAAGCATGTGTTGGAAGAGAATTTTCTTTAATTTTCATTTTTTGAGAAGAAAAGCTCTGGAGACATTGGTAGGTTGCTAATGAACATACTGTCTAATTGATGACAGTCAAGTACATGAGACCTTGTGGGGCCGTGCCCTTATGGGCCTGCAACAGGAACCACTCATCTATCATAACAAATTAGAAGGCACTTAAACTATTTCTGAGATGGTGTCTCCACCTCCCGATTGCCATTTCAACTCTTCTGAATCACTCGAGCATCAAATCTTTCCGTGATCACAGGACTTGCCCTCTGCACGCTATCAGTGCAAAAAGAGAACACTGCTTGCATGGAAAAAAATTTAACCCGGCATTACCCGTCCTGAAATTAGCCATCTCCCAGAGCAGGAGATAAGATGTTTCAAGAAGGATGGTTCTCTTCATTTTGTTCAGAAATTTCAATTATTTTCTTTTCATCTTCAGAGTTATAGCAGGTCTCTTTTTTTTTTTTTTACTGAATGCTATCATTTGTACTGTTTGATTTCATCACCTATTAGGTTTTTCAGTGTACATACTATTTATTATGTACACCATGCCATAAATGTCCAAATACCTAAAGAGGCTTCATTTTTCAAACAAAAAGAAGTTAGGGAATGATGTTTCTAGATATAGGTTTGAATTTATAAACAATTTGCTAGCCACTTGCTTTGTTGCCTTTATTTTTACTCTGCTGTGTGTATCATAAAAGCCATGTAAAAGCACATACCTCAGAAATGTATTTGCAGAGATAACCAGGCATATTTTATCACATTGCATTTGTTTACTTGACCTATTTTTGTCCCTATGTGTTCAACTGTAGTTCTGTGCTTAATTCTGTCTAGGTGGAAGTGTTTTATAAAGAGAGAGAGAGAGAGAGAGAGAGAACAGTTTAAAAAACTTAAGCCATGCAAAGGATTTCTAGGGAATCGGACATCTGCATGTTAGAAAAACTTCATGACATTTTCCTGAATCCTTATTGGTTTTATTTTATGAATGTCATTGAAAAGGAGCAGAGATAGCTGGACACCAAAATATATGTAATATAAATACATATCCTCATTATCTGGGGAACACTACATTGCAAATTCATGGAGGTGTGGTGCTTTACAGTATTTAGCTTATCTTTTTCTGATGGAGAAGGAAGAATTAGTTCATCCTTCAGGGGCATAAAGGATTTTTCTGCCAGAGTAATTTATAGCATTGACTAAGTATTTTTTGTAGCTGCCAAGTGCTCCTTTTTTATGTTTTTGGAAGTAATAAGGCAGGATTACAAACTATAAATTATTATAGTGGTCGTTGCTCACCTGCTTGCCCACCCATTCATGCTGCATAGTACTTTATGGAAAGTTATGTTTAATGTCACTTAATGAATACTTAGGATTGGGTGCTCTCAAATGCTTTGATGGGCTGTTAAATTTACAAATGTCCTGCAGCTATAAATTACCAACAAAGATTAGCAGGAACAGAGTGCATTGCTATATATTTCACTGATTTACTTAAACTGGAAGCTTCTTCTCCCAGAACTAGAAGTCCACAAATGAACAGCGAGGATTTATCACTCATCTGTGGTGATTCCTGTTTATGTGCTAAAGCATAAGTTGCCCTTTTTTGGGTGAATTTTTTGCCATGAGCTTTTTATTTTGGTGGATTTTTCTGAAGAAGCATTTAAAAACATTATCAAAATAGTTACCAACAAGCAAATCAGAGTAACTATCATTTCTGTAATTAACAGTACTCTGGGATAATCAAGAAGGGTGTTACAGGTCAAATCCAGAGCATGAGATGCTTTTGAGTAGACCTAAAAAATCTTTTTATTTACTTAATGTTCTTGGTTTTTTAAATTATTTTCTGAAGTCTGGATATTTACTATACCTCGACCAAGAAATTTGGACCTTGACAAAAAATAAACTACCCCTGTAACCAAGAATAAAAATAATTTATCACTGTCATAAATGGAGGCCATAACTCTTCTTTTTCCTGAACAATTATTTACTGTTTCTCCTAAATAAATAACAGTATTAACTAACGCAAACTAAGAGCTCAATCCTGCAAAAATATTCTACTTAATCATATTTTCCTTATTCAGGGACTTCGCTGCTCAGGTGAGGAAGGGTTGCTTGCATGAATAAGAGTTTGCAATGTTGGGCCCAGACACTTATAATTGAAAAAGTAGTTGCAGCTGGGGTTGTAGAAGTCAATTTCTGGTAAAATGTGGGTCTATTGTATCTTTTGGAAGAGAGGTGTCTCTTTTTCCACATGTAAAAGAGAGTTGAGAGAGTGCAGATGATATGGGTAGAAGATGAAAGTAGGAAGAAAATATGCATTGATTTAATGTAGGTTCCAAATTGTACACTAAAAATATCTTGGTAAATAGATTTCAGATGAGCTATACTGCGTATCAGATAAGGATCTGGTCTCTTAAGATATTTTTACCACCTCTATTGTTCTTGTTCTCCACACTTGCCTCACAAAAGATCCTTTTTCTTTCTACTTTTTTAGGAACCAATTAATGTTTTGTACATAGGTTGCTAGCAAATTTGTATTGGATGAAAACTGTGGCTGGGCATTTTAATTAATTAGTAAGAACATGCTCCTGTATTTATGTACATTAATAATTTGAAGACCACCCGGTACCAATGATTTTATAAGCCTTCTTTATTGCTATAGATTGTAACTGAAAGCCATTGAAACCACTGTGGTATATAATTGCAGAGATATTTGCAAAATCAGCTTATGCTGTAGAAGATTGTTGTGGTTTTCAAAGTAAAAATAAAGATTACAAGGTCTTCTGAAATTTACCACAATGAGATGCTTTTGAGATGACCTCTTTCTTTTCAGAGATCTAAGAACTCCATTTGAGACTCTTCTTTTGCATACTAATAATGTTGCACCAGTTGCTGTTCGTCCCTCATCATATATGCATCATATGGAACATTTAAAAATGTGTGAATGGTTTTTAACTTCACTTTCATTTCTTAGCTCTGATGTATATCAGAGATTTTGGATTAAAATATGGTATGTACTTCCCAGGGCAGCTGATATGGAATCACAGACATGATGTAAACTTTTGGAAATACAATATATATATCACATAAGTTTATTCCTGATAATAGATTATTTATCAGATATTAGTAGTTAATGTTTAACATAGTGTAGTTACTGATCTGTACCATACTATATTTATAGTCCCTTTGAAATGAAAATATGTCCCCACCCCCAATTTAGGAATTTTGTAATGGCTTGAATGAAGTTTAATTATGTGAAGGCCATGTCGTTTACTTGTTTCTGTGTGTTTTATGCTACACATTGTTCGTCCATGGTCCGGCACCCTTGGGGCTTATGTCGTCCCAGACCAGGGAGGTTGGTGCACCTGTCAGCTAGTCTCTGTGGGGCTCCCGCAGCTGGGGCTCCCTGCCCTGCTGCTGTCCTGCTAAAGCTGGCCTGACTGAGGCTCCCTGTGCTGTCGTCTGCCCACTGTGCTGGGTGTTCCCGGATAGAGCTACCCATCTGCCCCTACCTGTCTGCTGCCAGCCCCGCTCCCTCTGGGGCTCCTTGGGGTTCCCCATCCCCAGGCCACCCTGCCATCATTAGCCCTTCTACCTCTGTGGCTACCTGACTGCCGCTAACCCTCTACCTCCAGGGGTTCCTCAAGTTTCTCTAGCCCCAGACCACCCGGCCGCTAGTGGCCCCCCTGCAGTGGCCTAGGCCTGCTGCCTCTGGGGTTTCCCGAGGTTTCCTGGCCAAGGCTGTTAGGCCCGCCCCGCTCCCACAGGGCGAGGACACCAAGGCAGCCACCTGGCTCTGCTGCTGGGGTTCCCCAGCCAGAGCTCCCAGTCTGCTGTCAGGCCCTGCTGCCGCTGGGGGTTTTTCAGCCCTGCCACCGGGAGGTCTCCAAAGTTCTCTAGCCAGAGCTTGCCCTGCTGCTAGGGGCTCTTGACTCGCGTGACCCAACTGACACCAGGGGTTTTCTGGCTGGGGCAGAGGCTGCCTGATGCCACCTGGCCCTGCTGACGCTGGGGTTTCCCTTCCTTGCCACTGCTGGCTCAGCTGGAATTCCAGGATGGCTCCCACTCTGGGGGCTCTTTGGTCCAGCAACATCAGTGGCTTTGCTGGACCGTGGATGTTGCCGGACCAGAGTCCCAGATTTGGGTTGTGTAATACCACAATTAATTAAGGAACTGCACAGATTGGATGTCACTGTTGAAGCAGCTTTGTGACATGCCTTTCATTTTATTGGTGTATGGTACATATTAAAAAATGGAGCAACTCCTTCTTTGAGATTAGACAATTTAGTAATTGTTTATTGTGAGCTGTAAATTCTAAAATCTTAACGGGAATATTGTCTTCCCCAAAAATTGATACTTCTAAAGATGATATCAATTGCACTTTCTGGTATATTTCAGAGTTTACACAAACTGAGAGTTTGTTTAATTTTGTCAGACTATTGGTCTTAGGGGAAAAAAACACCATCTCCCTTCTCTTATGTCGTATGTGGGAGAGCATGATGAAAACTGAAATCCAGGTTCAGTTGAGTAGAGTAGATTGTGGCCAAATCTGAATACTCTCTGGAGACTGCTGATTCCAGAAGATCACCCATTATTTTCTCCTGAAATCTGCAGCACAAATCCCAAAAGTTTGCTGTGTCAAATCTGGTCCATGATTTGGCATGATCAGTAAACCAAGAATGATGCTTATAATCGTTTGGTAATGGTGAAGAGAGGTGGGGCTTCACTGAATTTGATATCTGGTGTAATACCTAACTTTTTATCATTCTTGCTCTGTGAACATACCACTTTTTGAAATTTGACACTGTCATTTTCAGCAACTCTACTTGTTAACTGTCAGACACTATGAAAAAGTTATTCTTAAAGATTAAGCTCTCATTCAGCTTTATTAAATTACTAGAGGATTTACCCAATATTGCTTGGGTCCTTAACTCAATTTTTTTTTAAATAAAATGAAAATGTACGTGCTTCATTGAAATAATTGATTTGGGGTGGGGCTAAGTTTCAGTATGAGGAGAGAGGACTGCTCAAGATGCTGCATTGGGAAAGGGCTGGGGAATCTCCTCTCCATGGCCTCTGTAGCTCCAATGGGCACAGCCAAGGAGGGGTGCATGTTCTCCAGCTAGGCAGGTTCAGGTTCATTTGCCCCCAGTGCTCCCCTGCCAGAGTGAGGAATGCAGCAAATTTGCACTTTCCCCTCACTCACTGATTGGCAATGTTCCTGTATGTATTGGAAGAGTGGGAGAGCTTCAGCCCCTCCTCCCTAAAAGGCTCCTGAGGGGTGGAAGGCTCGGGGTTGGGACCATCCTAGATGGGGGTGAGGTTTGTCCCCAGCTAGTCCCTTTCACCTGCCTGGTGATTGGTGTGCGTGTGGTGTGTGTTTTTTTTTTTAAATGGTTATATGAGAAGCAATCCCATTCCAGGAACATTCCATTTTCCTGGCACAACTAAACCCTGACCTTGCTTTTAAGTTGCGATAAGAGAAAACCGTTTACTGAATTTGGCAGTCCTAGCTCTTACCATTTAGGAGGAGTTCTTGGACAAACAGACAAACTCTCTCAAATACGTAGTAGATTTCTGAGAAAGTGTGGAACATTGTTTGAAAGCAGATATCAAATTGTTTTCAATTCTGTGAAAACAGTGGAGAGTTGACTTTAAAAAACAAATAAATACTCCCCTGCCCATTTTTG
Source organism: Pelodiscus sinensis (assembly GCF_052426305.1). Taxonomy (NCBI): domain Eukaryota; kingdom Metazoa; phylum Chordata; order Testudines; family Trionychidae; genus Pelodiscus; species Pelodiscus sinensis. Next base: position 65,281,773 of record NC_143057.1, read on the forward strand.
TTTTTGATTTCGTCTAGTAGTGGAACTTACAGCTCTTGCTACAGCTCGGAATAATGAAGCAAAGATAAACCACACAATGCACTTTTGTAGATTGCATCTTAAGGAAATCAAGGTTTTGAAGGATGGGCTGAGATCTCATTTAATGTAAATTAGTCAAATTTAACATAAGAACAGCATTTAAAGTCTAAGAACTTTACAGCTGGCAGGAGGAAGGGAAGTTGTCCCGCCTTTAGAAATCTGAGAGGAAAAAATGTAGACTTGTGAAGTTCAACGAAGATCTAATCTCTGAATTCATTGCTTGTGAGTTATTTCTAATCACGCACTTGATTGGCTACATCTAAATGACTCTAACTGAAAAGGCAGAGTGTTAAATCCAAAACGGCAAGTACATATTTAACTGAAAATAGCGATCATCATGGAATGTGTTCTCAATCAGTGCTTGATATCCCACTGAAAATATAATTTAAAGAAAAGAATAAGAAAAGTAAACTGTGCTGTCTTTGGGCAGGAACAGAGCGCAAGAGACCGTGATTGAGCTCTGAGGAAGAAAATGAGACTCGGAGTGTATCAAAGAGTATACCAGCATGATAAAACCAAGTTCTTTGGTGCCATTCTGTATATTGTTAACATTCTACTCTATTCTGACAGGAGAATCAGGTTCCCTTCAAAGCCCCTTATGATGATTACAGTATCATTTTGAGGTCACCTCCCCTCCCCAAAAAAATCAACTAGGGAATTCCTGATAACACAAATGTAACTGTGTGTAGGCATTATTTCTATTGGAAGCAAACACAGGTCCCAATTTGGCCAAAACACTTCTCATATAAATATTTTGTAGTCAAAGAAATAGTCCCTTTCTCCACAATGAGAGATTCATGAAAATAAGCATGTGGGATCAGTCCCAAATTTCTTAAGATCATATATTCCAACAACTGCTTGCAGAATTGCTGAGGAAACTGGAAAGCTAACTAAGGTTAGTTTTGGTTCAATAAAAAATAAATCCTAGAGAAGAAACCTTAAAACAAACAGAAGAGTTATGCTACCTGTAGATCTCCTTTCCATGAGTATTGCAAAATTGTTTTTTTTTCCTATGGTCCAGACATCTGACTTGCTACTTCCCCCTGCCTTTTAATGCACATAATATGTTCATATACTGAGGTTTTTACTACAGAAAGCTCTTTGTAGTTTAAATAGTTAACAAATTTTATAAAAAATCAAGTACTTCTAGTTTTGACATTATTGTGTGTGGTTTGTGTGGACATCCAAAACAATAAAGAGAAATCGGCTTTTTTACAGCATGTTTGTGCAAATGAAATCCTAATTTGGAATTGTTAATTTCATGTAAAAGAGGATCTGGCAAAGTGACAAGTATCTAAAAGGCATAACTGTAAAGTATTTTATTTTTTAAGACATGAAAGAAGATGACAGTCGTTGCAGATAACTTTAAGCTTATCATTTGTTTTAGTTATTGTGGAGTCAGATCATAGTCCCATTGAAGTCAATGACAAAATTGCTATTGACTTCAATGATTTTTGACCCTTTTGAAAACAAGAATAGTGAACCATTTCTAAAAATAAATGCATATGAATGGCAAATACGTTTAAGTATGATGAAGAGAACATGTGAAGGAAAAATAAACATGGTCAAAATGTAAAGAGTAGGCAATTTTAATTTCCTTTCTGTTTGAGATGAAGATGGTTTCTGTCTTGATAAATGAAAATATTTCTACATGTTAAAAACAAATATTTATTTTTCTCTTGGTTGAATGACCTTAGGAATATTCATCATAGAGCATCTACAGCTTTTCACATGTGAGCTCTTGGGTAAAGTTTATGCCACGGTAAAGTGTTAAAAAGAGAGGAAAGTATGGAATGTGTATGTGTGTGCATATAGATTGTGTATGCACAGTACTGAGTTAATCTGAGATTTGAGTTAATCTTTTTATGAAGGTTATCTGATAGTGACCATGGACAGGTGTTGGAACGGCTGTCGGGTCCCCAGGGATCAGGAGGTTAGACAAACTGCCCCTAGAATTTAAACAGGGCAGTTGTTTCATGTCAGTTTAATTATCCTTATGTTTTATGAGACAGTCAGACAAGTCATCTGGAAAGCTTAAGAAATGAGAGGCTTTCACATCTAAGAGGGCAAACTTCTGATTGGGTTTGTATGGTAATCATTCTCTTTATGGTAGTCTTAATGCAAGTGGTGGACTGATCGAACCACAAGGCAATCTTAGTGCCAAAAAAAAATTTAATCAAGATGGTATCATTCGGGTGAAATGCCTTTCATTCCAGTTTTATTTATATGCATTTATTCTACAACTTGGATATACCAACTTGGGGTCATTACTTTGATTATAATTTAGCAATTTAACTCATGAAGTGCTTCAAATAAAAATACCCTTGAAGGAATAATACGTTTAACTAGTGCCGAATTGGTAGAAAATAATTGTCAGGCTGGGAGCACAAACTGCCAGGAAATAAAGTACAGAAGTATAAAATATCTCACTGTGCCATGCAGCCACAAAATTTAGGAGGGGGAAGGTTCCTTTCCCCCTTCCGACTTTCTAGCACATTTGCACTAATAAATACCCAACGATAATACACAATAAGCTATAGTTAAAATAATATTTCTGTCTGTGGCTTTGATTATACAGATCACATTACGAATTCTGGAGATATAAAAATGTAACTACCGCATCCTAAATTAACAACTTAGTGACTAAATGGGGAGAAAACATTTTAACATAAATATACATAAAAATCTCTTGTAATTTCAGCCAGCCTCATCACTTTTATAAAGCACTTGAGATTTTATTTTCATTAGCACAGAGAGGCACTTTGAAATGAGTAGATAGCAAATAAACTGAGATAATTCAAGTTTATATTGTTGAGTTAATAAAACTAATAAAATCTCAACATTTCCCAAGGTTTTCCATTATTACTATTTAATTTTTTTTATTGCACAAGAAAATTGTTAGGTTTATATAGTCAAAGGCATTATGAAAAATTCCTTTTCCTATTTATGCTCTCTTATGACTTGTTTAAGAAAATGAGTCTTGTTTTGCAGCTTATGAACAAGGAAGCATGTTCTTTACTGGTTTCGGACGAGTAACTGTTGGGCTCATCATTGCATGTTGCTTCTTAGAGTTTGCTTGAAGGTTCAATCCTCTAGCAGTTATTTCTCTAAGAGGATTCTGGGATCTTAGTGCAGATTTTACAGTCTGGTAAACAGAAAATGTATTCTTTTAGCAGCTCTGTTCCTTTAGCAGCTATTCATTAAGTAGGTTTCAGTGTATTAATACAGTGACTGATAGGAATATCAGAAGTTGTGCATTCATATAAGGTGCCTATTCACTCCTTTGCCATGCTGTTGGTTTACTTTTGTCTTGTGCAGCTGCACAATTTTTTAAACAAGTCTCCTTCTCTTTTCATCGCTGATCTCTCCCCCCCCCCTCCCACCTCCCCCAAATACCTATCTATCCGTGCAGAGGAGATTTGTTCAGACTTGACCTAAGCTGAGGAGGTGAAAGGTCCTTGCCAAGCGGAAACACTGGTGCACATTTTTAAAATAACGTAGATCATTTATCTAACAAAGGTTTACTTTACGTTACCATATGCCTGCCTTCCTTCTATTTAGACCATTGCCCTATAATGTGCACTTTCTAATGACAAAAAGCCTTCTTCTAATCTCAACAAACGGTCTGAGAATAGACCAAATAATTTGGAAAGACTGTCTAATAGCTGTTCAGCCATAACTCACATGTTGTACCTCAGGTATTGATGTAACTTCGTCTCCTTATTTTGCCATTGGATATATTGCCTTGTTCCAGGTTGAATTTTTTTTCATTTTCAAGTTGCGTTGCAATTTGCATTCATTAATTGATTCTTAATATAACTCTGTGACACTTAGCTGTTAGTAAATATCAGACAAGATGAAAAGGTGAATGAGTTAATGAACATGAACAGTGCGGAAGTCAGTGTAATAAAACCCATTTGAGTTTTTGATCTAAAAATGCACATATGCAACAAAGTATTTAAGTGATATGAAACTACTAGTGGATTTTCATAGGAATGAGGGGGAGAAGCTTTTTTTTTTTACTACTAAAAATGTTATAAACTTCTACATTTAATTCAGAGGATTAAAAAAATGGCAGAAACATTTACAGAAAGTAATTTTTCAGAGCCATAGAATGTCCCTCATTTGATTGCTCTTCCTCATACCCAGAACTGAAAGCAGACCCTGAGTGAAAGGGAAAAATTGAAAGAGGTTTTTTTGCTTTAATTAAGAAAAAAAGCACTTACTGATGAAGCAGGTTTTGCAATATGGATTTATTGTTGTTGTGGTGTTTGTTACTTTGCTGGAAACAGAATGGAATCCTAAACAAAGGCATGAGTCAGGAGGAGTGAGACGTCAAGTGGAGATAATTTTATTTCTATGTCAAATCAATAAAGCAAGATACCATTTTCCTAATATTTTATGCATGCTAATATCCATTCCCACCCCTTGACTTCAATACCAAAGCGTTTTCAGTATTGTTTGTGTTTCCACCGTCTTTCCTCCCTTTCCCTCATTTTGCTTTGTCTAGAAGTCGATCAAGTCGGTAAAGAGTTAATTTCCGGTGAATATGAGACAGGAGTTCTTCCTTGGTATTTCGTGCTAGGTTTCGTGTCTGTCACTGCCCCTCTTTCATGCTTCTGTGAGTATGGAAATGATTTGAGACAGAATATTGTTGGAGTGGGCGAATGGATAAGTGCCCAGGTCTTGTGACCGTGCATTGCATCATCATGAGTGTCTCTGAAGAACTCCTCTGGTATTCTTGGCACGCAATGCACAGAGGGAATGAGATTGAGAGAGCACGGATCAAAATCTGCGCTTCCAGAAAATTCCTTGCTCCCCATACACCCTCCCCCCCCAAACTTCACTTCTGAAAATACCCCACCCGCTCTGCCATCAGTTTAGAAGCAGCAGTATTGCTGTAGAAGGCAGTGCAGCAATAAAATGTGAATCACACAAACAGTTTGTCACGTATCTGTGTTAATTGTTATTTGCTTTTACAACAGTCTTTGATTTTTTCTGAAATGCCTTGAAAATGATACGGTTGTGAGTGCGTGTGTGTAAAGTTTTCAGTATGAATCTAACTACTGGATAGTGGCTCATATTTTCCTTGTGCCCTTCCTCCAAAAAAAAAAAAATTATGCCAGGAAAAAACAAACCCATCCTCAAAATAATAAAGCATTGTGGCGTCTCTAGTGGTAAGACAGGAGAGGTAACCGCAATAGCCCAACAACTTAAGGGACTAGCTTTAAAATACATCATTCATGCCATTGCCACGGTAAAAAATTTATTAAACATCTCTAAATTGACAACTGCACCCTAAGATCATCATGGCGAGGAAAGGAAACACTACCCCAAGGCATAATGCTCTGCAGAGATTCATAATAAATTGTGTTTTGTTGATGTGCCTGAAAATTGCAGAATATAGTAACAGTATTGTTAGTAAAATAGAAAAGCTATGATGGCTTTGTAAGATTCACAAAAAGTGGTGTGATTTCTGTCAGAGGAGCTTGCCCATACAGTGCTCTATCTTTTTATAAACAATACCATCATGTTTTGTGGTGATTGGAACAGCTATCAGTCTGTTCATCGTCTGGAAATAATAGACTAGAATTTAACTCAGGGTTATATTTTGAAGAGCAGTCTTGTCTTATTTATTATTATTCCCATCATGTTGGGAATCGTTGCTTCTTACATGAGAGGTTATCTTGTTGATGAATAAAATGAAAAGCAAATATAATTTTTTACTTACTCAAATTCTTCCACCTTTTTGGAATTAATAAATTAAATTTGTTATTATGTCCTTCCAAGGTGTTCAGTTCAGTCACATGTTAATTAACTGGTAGGTGGGGGAATGGAAAAAAGGTGGACCGTAGACAAACTTCATACTTACAAGTTTTCCACAGCCTTGAGTAAAGTGCTGGGCAAAGAAGAAGTTAGACCAAAAACTATTCAAAATGATACTTGTGACTGCTCAAGGTTAGCCGCAGTCACCTACATGTTGACAGATAGTTGTTCCTCCAGTGATTCAGCCCAATGCATTCAGTCACACTCTGTGTTAGGAATATTTGGTATGTGTGGGGTTTTTTTGGGCGGGAGATGGTTTAGCATCTCTGGCTGCTTGCTCAGTTCAGCTTCATTCCACTCAGGAATTATTTACCTCATTTCAGCTTGAACCTGCTACTCCTGCAGTTGATGTTAATAACACAGACGGACAGATCAAAGGAGGTAAAGCCCCAGGAAGAGGGAAGTGGGGTGGCCTAACAGACAATTAGTTTTAATTATTGGGTTCTTTTATGATGCAGTTTTAATAATGGACTTTTTAGTTATCACTTTAAATGAGCAAATATTCTCAATGTTCAATTATTGTTTTTACCAAAATTTGTGTTTTAGATTGTGTGCAGAGTTACAAACTGACACTTCTGAATGTAATTTTATCACCAATAGCTTTCTCATTGAAGTCAGTAGGAAAAGTCATGCTAATACACACTGTTCTCGTGGTAAGGATTGCAGAACTGAGTCCATAGGAACTACCTATGAGAGTGTTCAGTCTGTAATATATGGAATAGGTCTTAAATTTTGAATAGGAAGCCATGGTTGGGGGAATCAGCACATACAATTGTGGCTGACACTAATGTTCTTTTCTTTTCTCCTTCGCAATTTTAGTGTTTTGGTTAGAGTATGAAAGTCATTATTTTTGTTAGTATATAACTGAGAGACCCATACACTAGATAGAGAGAATTATTTGATCAGAGCCAAACACAAAGAGAAGGTGCTAAGAGCACAAGTAGACAGAGCAAAATTGCACCTCTGGAAGAATAAGAGGGTCAGTGCCTGTTTCTAGCAGCGCAGACAGATCTGACCTCACCCTTCCTCATCTTCTGTAAGTGCCAAGAAGACACAGCTAGTTCCCTTGAAAACCAAAGTTTCCTTTCACAGAGCCACAAAACTAGACCACATTGTCCAATCATTGTGGGTCCCTGTTGTTGGTTACAAAAGTTGCACATAATTGTACTGCTTCTCTGTACTGCCACACTGTGGAGAAAAAAGCCAGATTTCAGAAGCTTTACTACATTTTTCACAGCATGGTAGTAAAGCAAAATGATGCAGCTGTATTGCACTCAGAACCTGGATTTGCCTTTTTGCCTGCTAAAAATAAGCAACTAGTGAACAGCTCTCTTTTCCTCCTCTTCCCTCCCCCCTCCCCAGATTTTCACATCTGGAGAGGGAATCAATATCTTCCCCCAAGCCATGCACTCCTGCCCTTGTTGTACCCTGGTAAATCAATACCACATAAATTCATTTTGATAAAAATACATTCTTTTGAATTAACTGGGCAGATGAGACCCGACTACATACACCAGATTTGAAAGTATGCCTGGCTGAGATAGAAAAGTTCCAGGTTTTGACAAACACACATTTGAGGCAACACTTCATACAGCATTTGGAGGCCAAAGGATGAGAATCTGGCACACGATGAATTTAGTAATTGCTCTGAAATCTGAAAGGAAAGCAGATATAAATTAAATCTCAGGAAAATTTTCCTAATTCTAAGAACATTAAGACAATGGAACAAGACTGCCTTGGGAAGTTGTTGAAACTCCTTCCTTGGAGATTTTCAAAGGAGGGGGATAGCCATCTGCCTAGAATGGTTCAGACACAACAAATCCTGCATCTTGACAGAGGGTTATACTAGATAACCCTTCTAACTCTATGGTTCTGTGTTCATGAGAGAGATTTAGTGTGTGCTCAGACCAGATCTAAATGGAACAAGCCATCTTTACTATTTGAGCCTTGGATCTCTGCCAAATTAGTTTTCAGTAACCAGCCAGCCAGATTTAGTGTATGCCACACGTGTAATACAGCTTAACTGTTTTAGTAATTCAATTTTGAGTCTTGCACTGCTGTGTGCCTGCATGTACCTTACAAGTGTAGCTCATTCCAAAAAGTAACAGCAGCAACAGTGACATAACGTGGGTTTTGCCCACGAAAGCTCATGATACCATCCATATGTTTTGTTAGTCTGTAAGGTGCTACTATACTATTCGTTTTTAAGTTTTTAAAAAGAACAGTATTGGGATCATTTTTGGCTCACTTATGTTATGCTTCTTTGTATGCCCATTTTATTTAAATATAGCCCCTCCATCCAAAAAGCCAACAACAATGCTGCTTAAAAATATGAGGAAGATGGATTACTGGGACTGCTAGGGCTGGCAGTTAATCTGTGCTTTTTTTTTTTTTTTTTGGCTGGCTATATGTAACAGGGTAGCCTGATCTAGGTTGCTATCAGGTGAAAGCTTTCATTTTCTCACTTATAAAGGTGGCATCATTTAACACACAAGTTTTATTTCTTTCCCCCACCCCACTCTCCCAATTTCCAGTTTTGGTAAAATAAGCTGGTAAAATTTAAGTTCTCTGACTTTTACATGGTGGAGTAAATTATTGATCCTTTAAAAAGAAATAGGCATTATTGACTAGAAAAATACAAATTCAGTTTGCCTTGGGACATGGTTTTGCAGGCATTGATGTCTAGGATCCCAGCTCCCCTATGAATATTTGGGTGAATAAATAAATATGGCATAGATGTTATCTATAAACCACTAAGATTTTGTGAGCTTGTGGTGTAGCTCCGCAGGTAGCTCTTGTTTTCTTTCAGTCAGTCAAGGAGTATTTAATTAAATACATAGTGAAGTGCTTTGTGAAACTTAGATACTATGGTGATTGGCACCATATAAATACCTCAGTTTGATAGGTGTTTGTGTGATGTTTTCTTTGCATATTTATGTGAAAAACCACTATCTGAAGCTTTTTTCCCCAGAGATCTACCTTCTCTTTGGAATAGACCTGAAACATTTTCTTGACTTTAGATTGTTAGTTCAAAAACACATTAGAATTGTAAAATTCCTCTTGCTTCATGGGCTTAACAATATGCAGGGTAGTTACAATCAAGCCCTTAATTTGTAGTGGAAACACACTTTTGTGTTACATATTTCTCCTTACTAAGAACATGCGTTTCCCACACAGATCCCTGAGGCAATAGTACTAAGATTGTGGGTTTCATAATTCCACCCAAAATTGAAGTAATATGAAAAAAGCGCACATTCATGTTTGGGGTGGTTTTCAAGGACATTCAAGGGATTCAGGATCACAATGTAAAGTGAACCTTTTGAAAATCTTCCCTTTTCTATTTATTTATACCAATTTAATATTAATTATGAAATTGCATGAGAAACTTTCTTAAGTTAGGGAAAGTTAGGAAACTATCTTTTTAATACTTTTTTTAGAGATGAGGATTAAAATAAAGGTGAATGAGATTTTTTGTTTATAAGATGCCTTCTTTATTAATAAAAAAGCATAGTAAAGATGTTGACAGCAGACCTATCACTGGGAAAATTGGAATTAGAATTCTTTTGTCTGTCAGCAAAGGTCCAAATATCGTCTTTTTGTTAAGTCTTAAAAAGGCTCTAATGAGTTCAAGGGTCTGTTTTTAAATGACTGTTACAGCACTAGAAAAACAAAAAAGCAACAATAGTCTTCAGCACCTTAAAGACTAACAAAACATGTAAATGGCATCATGAGCTTTCGTGGGCACAACCTACTTCTTCAGATGTGCCCAGGTAAGCTCATGATGCCATCTGCATGTTTTGTCAGCTTTGAAGGTGCTGCAAGACTATTCATTGTTTGTATTTCAGGTTTTTTCTAAGGGGTAGCCGAGTTAGTCTATAACTGAAGCTTTTGTTACAGTATTGAAAACCTGGATTTTCATTGTATTGGCTTTGCTAAAGGGTTTGGAGGGGAGGCAATAGTATAAAAGCGTGTGATACCATCCACATGTTTTGTTAGTCTTTAAAGTGCTACCAGATTATTTGTTTTTTAAGTTTTTCCTATTACAGACTAACTCGTCTACCCCCTGCAGCTTATAGTTAAAAAATAAGGCTGTGTTTACACTTGCAGAGTTTTTGTGCTGGTAAAAGAAAAGCACTGATTTGTATACTCGCTTACTTCTGCAGGCTTTAGTGTGTTTACATTTGCAGCACTTCCATCACTGATGAGAGCAGCTCCCTGAGGGCAGCTTTTCCACAGTGCAGCTGTCTCCATTTTGATGGTAGGTCTTGTGGGAAGAGGGGAGGTTGATCCTGGGGCATCCTGAGTCACTGCTCAGGCCCCTCTCTCTCTCCAAACACTGATCCAGTAGCTCAGCATTGCTGCAAGGAATCCTCTGCTTCTTGGAGTGAGCACTTGCCAGGGAAACTGGAAAGGGATTTTCAAAGTTTGAGACTTTATGGGGGATGGGCAGACTTTCTCTGCTTTAAATTGCAAGTGTAGGCATGCCCTAAGGCTATAGAAAATAGTTGCAGAGCAGAAATTGTTTATAGGGAACTATGAAAGGCATGTTCCTGCTGCTAAGCATCTTCCTTTCATGTACTTGTTCACTCACTCAGCAGGAAAAGCCAAACTGTTAAAGGAAAACTGCTCTTGATTTCATCCTTTAGCGTTGGTTAAGCAATTAGGTTTTGTTTTTACTCAGATTTTCATGTTCTCTTGCTTCCATAGCTGACCATCTTGCTTAGAATAAAATCAGCACTCCTGATGCGTCTTCATGTATTTTCCATACTAATACATTAGAGAGCCAGCTAGTGTTAAGGGAACCTTCTTTGCTCTGGAACAATCCAATTTCCTTGCATCTCTGATCTTCATGGTATTGTCCAGGAAGGCAGGAAATCCAGATGTTCAGTTGGCGTCTTGGGTGGAGGTTGGGAGCGGGGATTTTCTTGTGGGGAAGCTTGGAATGGGAGGGATCAGATGTTCAGTGAATTGGAACAAGCAGACTGTGCTGTGTCTCAGTCATCCATGTTGTCTCCTCTTTTATTACCCATGTCTTTGATATCCTTCCTGCTCCAAAATGACTTCAATTGATATTACATGAGCCGAGGGCTCTGATGAAAAGGGTCAGGACGGGCATCCTCCAGGGAGCTAACTTCCTTCATCATAATAGAAAGGAAGAACAGTATCAAAGTTGTTCCTCTGCCTTGGGAGTCCTAAGAAGAGGGAAAGGCCATGTTGGTAAGTGCATGCGTGTGGGAATTCAGAGGGAAATACAAGTAGAGAGAAACCTCTAGCAAGAAAAATGCCTACTCTAGTTTTTGTTTTAAATTATTTGCAATATCTCTTCTAAATTAAAGCTGAAACTTTAAACCATTTGGAATACATTTGAATAAACCAAACCTGTTCCACACCCAAAAAGAAAAAGGTGCTGGCAGCGTGCCATGTCAAAATGTTGTGTTTGAGATTTTGAAGCATGATAGAGGTGGGGAGAAGGTCAAGTCAGAAACAATATCTGTCATTCACAGAAAAAGAAAGTTAAGACTCATATCTCCAGTTCTCTTGACTTTGGTGCTTGGGTGGAGGCTCACCCAGTTATCATTACTGATATCTGCTAAAACTCACAATTTAATGCCCATTATGGCATTTAGATAAGAGGGTGAATGTTTTGTTAAATAAACATCTCCCTCCATTTTCTCTATGCTTCTGGATAAGCATAAGTCTCAGATCGGGTAGGTTATGTTATCATGCCTTCTGTATGACGGAGGGAATTGATCCCCTTATGGGTCTCTCACGCTTTCTCTCATAATATCCATAAGGGGTTTAGAGAGGGAAAGAGAGGAATATAAACACAAAACCCACATCCTGACAGCTGCCTCCAGTTAACCCTGTTTTTTCCCCGGCTCTTAAATCTTACAGCAGCTCCTAATTTGTCCCACATGATTCTCCTCCCAGTGGGGCTGTTGTCCGTTTCCCTGCTGCTTTCATTTGATCCAAAGCAAACAGTTAATGAAGAATAAACCATTTCAGGCAGCTGTCAGTGGACCATCAGTTTTCAGGTATCATGGACATGAAGAGGAGGGCACATTATTTTGGGGGTAAAGAGGGAAATCGGGACTGAAATCTGATGCGTTTATAGAACAGAAAAGAATCTCCAGGTCAGGTCTACTTAAGACAGTGAGGTTGCCATTTGTCCTGGAGAGAAATTTCAGACCTGTTGGCTTGCTTTTGTTGTTCCTTTCATAGTAGGATGTCAGTAAATTAAAGATACATATGTGGTGGTATGTAGTAAAGAGCTAAGGTGACTTGATAGTACTGTATGCAAGCCTTCTTTTCAAGTGTCCTGACTTCTTGTTAAATATGGGCAAATTGTCCCATATTTTCTGGGATCACAGCACAGAGCCAGTTGCTGTACCCCTCTCCCTTTGTTTGTCCCACTACATGCTCTTGCCGGAGTCTCCCTTGATGTCTCCTCCAGCGGTAGCAGCATTGGCAACAGCGTGGGGAATGGACAGTGAGAGCTCCGCCATTGCACCTGCTGCTGTTTCTCCTCCTGCTCTGCTGTATGGGAAGCACCCTTGCTACGCCACCATCACCTCTTACTTTGCATGGGTGAGTAGCTGGGGTTGCGCATGGTCTGCTATGTTTCTTGCCCAGCGCTTGGGGCAGCCTGTGTCTCCCTGCTCGGCCCTGGTTGGAGGGGCTCTACTGGTAGCGGTTCAACACATGGAGGAACATGTGTGGATGAGAACAGCAACATCAGCCCTGCACTGGAGGGAGGACTAGGGAGAGAGACTTGAACTGGGGGCGCAGCGTAGACACTTGTTAGCAGTGTGGGAGCGGAGCTCACAACAAAGCTGATCCTCTGGACAGGCAGTGGGGAGACATGAACTGGGTTGGTGGTGGTGGGGTGCCTTTGGCTGGCCCTGAGCATGGTGGAGGAGGGAGGGGGCTCAGGTTAGCAGCCACCAGCAGCCCCATCTGCCCTATTTTCACTTGGGGGAAATGTATGGTCACTCTTGAAGATAAAACAGTCTAGTGCATTTCTGGTAATTGATGAGATTTGCAGGCTCATTTCCCCGAGACAGGAATAAACATGCAAACATTGCTGCTAAATTTGATGTCAGTTGCACATTTATTTGCTGGTATTTAATATGAGATGTTTTTTATAAGATACAAATGTCGAGTACGAAAATAGCTATCAGGAGGTAAAAACACCTTCACTCTAAGATCAGACATATCTAGAGGAGTGAGACTAGTGTTTTACTGCAGTACAGTCCTGTTAATCTCTGCTAAGTATGAATTGCTTATCAAACCCTGTGAAACTAAAGAAAGCAATTCATCATGTCACTTGAAAACTCTTAGTGTTTGTGTAAAAGAAGGATTTGAAGGATTTTTGTGACATTTCCTCAAAAAACAAGAGGAATATACTTGATATTTTGTATTGCAAAATAAATAACATTGCAGCTACTTGGTGTAGATCATTACTGGCTTTGATGTATAATATTACAACAAACCCCATTTATCAAGCTAGCTGGATAAGCTTATTTGAAGAGACCCTATCCCTATATTAACTAAGTGTAAACAATGCTGAAATTTTTCTTAGATATGTCCAAGTGGGTTATATTCCTTTTCTCTTCCAGGTGTAAGAGCTTTTCTGAAAAACCTATTCACCTTCTCCCCCCAGCCTTCAGTTTCTGTGGGAAGCATTTTGTTGAAGGTGTGGGTCTTATGGTGGTGAGCTACTTCTGGTAGTGTTGCATTTATCATCTGATTTACCCAGTGGTAAGACCTGCATTATGATTGTTCTGCTTCTCAAAAAAATAACCCATTAAAAGAGAAATAGATCCATCATTCTCAAGTTCACTTACATTTCAGAAATGCTGAAACAGGTAATGAGAAGTCATACAAAATAACATTGCCTCTGAACATGCAATTCTTTCTCAAACAACTAGTTCAGTTGGCTCTATAGCCAGAGGTGCCCCCTCCCACCATTTGCTCTTTCAGCTGCAGTTGGTCTTGTTATCCTCAGTAGCTGCAGTCTGAACAGCTTCCTGTTATGCAAATAGTAGAAAATCCCCATAATGTTAGATGCTTGCTAAAAGTCTTTGGTTTATTGAATCAATTGTATTCTTGCTTATGGATATGTATGGCATGCATGAGGAAATGTGAGTGAGAAACTCCCAATCATAAAGCAGTATAGTATGTGCTACCTTTTATGGTGACAGGCGCCCAGGTGTGTGTCTTTCTTTCTTGGAAAGATGTAATAGCATGCCAAGATCGGGACCAGGCTGGAAGCAGTAGAGCCCTCCCGTGGATCCAAAGGGACTCCAGGGACTCTTGTCGCCTCGCGTCCGATCTCTGGGAAGCTGTTGCTTGGCCAGCCTCAGCCACTTGCAAAATTGAAACTAACTCTTGCCTTACTTGCAACCTGACTCTAAACTGCCAGCATGAATGTGGTGTGTGTGTGTGTGTGTGTGTGTGTGTGTGTGTGTGTGTGTGTGTGTGTGTGTGAGAGAGAGAGAGAGAGAATTGCTGCACCATGAAGAATCTGAACAACTCAACAAGCCTCTGTGCTGCTCTAGTTCACCTTTTGTCTGGGCTTATTCCTTGGCTGATTTCCAAAGGCAGGTAACAGACTCTAGTGGGACTACTGTACTGAGGCTCAAGCCCCTCAATGCTGAGTCAGTTTCTTTCAGTATGGCTTTGTCTACACTACAGGGTAAGGTTGAATTCATTAATGTCAATTATTTAGCACCCAGTTTTGTAAAGTCAAAGGTGCATGTCCTCACTATGTGCAAGAGTTTGATGTAATGCATCCCAGTATGATGGCTACCATAGACTTTGACAGCAATGCACTGTGGATAGCTATCCCACAGTTCCTGCCACCCCTTTGTATTCTGGGTTAGGTTCCCAGTGCCGGATGAAATGAAAACAATGCAGGGGTGGTTCTGGGTACATGTATCAGCATCTTTTCACACCTTTTTTCCCTGGTTATCGGTGCAGATACCATAGCAAGGTAAACATGGTCCCCGTTCAGCAGCAAAGGTGCTATGGCAATCATAACACACACCTTGCACCTTATGCTGCAGTATGTCCAGAGTCTTGCCAGGGCCTGCCAGAGTGAGGAAGAATGCGAAGAAGGCCACTTGTGTGAAGCATTTGAGTGGAGCAATTGGCAGAGGCTTGCGGAAGTTGATCCTCTCAACACACTGCAATGCCAGTTCTGGTGCGTCAGACATAGTTACATAGGTATGGAACGATCAGCAGAGACTGCAAAACTTTTGCATGCATAAGGCCACTTCCATGGAAATTTGCAAATTGCTTTCCCTCTCCCTGAAGTGCAGGAATAATAGAATAAGACCTGCTCCAACAGTGGAGAAGTGCGTGGCAATAGCTATTTGGAAGTTCACAATGCCAGACAGCTGCTAGTCAGTTGGGAATCAGTTTGTATTGGGGAAATCTACAATGGGTGCGTCTGTAATCTAAGTAATCAAAGTAGCAAAGGCAGCCAATACTCTGAAATGTGGAGGACATAGTGGAGGGATTTGCTGTGAAAGGGTTCCCTAACTATGGTGGGGTGATAGATGGAATGCACATCTCTATCGTGGCACCCAACCACTTTGCCAAAGAGTACGTAAACCAGGAGTACTTCTTGATGTTGCTGTGGATGCTGGTGGATCACAAAAGCTGTTTCACAGACATCCACGTGGGATGATTGGAGAAGGTTCATGATATGCACATCTTTAAGAACTCCTTTCTCTTCAGAAAGCTGAAACCTGGAACTTTATTCTGAACAGGAATATTAATATCAGAGGCATTGGAAATTCCCATCATGATTCTTGAAGACCCAGCCTATCCCTTGCTCCCATGGCTCATGAAGATGCACACAGGACACATGGACTGCAGTAGGAAGCAGTTCATCTACAGTATGAGCAAGTGCAGAAAATGAGCATTAAAGGGAAGGTTTCTCAGTATATTCACTAGGTTAGAGCTCAGTGAAAGCAACATTCCCATTGTTATGACTGTCTGCTGTGTGCTCCATAATATCTGAGACAGTATTATGCTAGATTTGGGGGGTGAGGCACAGCACCTATCCACTAATTATGAGCATCCGGACACCAGGGTAATAGAGAGCACGTTGAGGGGCACTACAAATCAGATAGGCTTTGAAAGACAGCATTATGACCATCATGCATGTTGCTCTTAACAAGGTGCCCCTATGTTAAGAGTGCTTGTGTGTAAACCATCCATCCCTGTGCAACAGAATCAATAAAGAGACTGTTGTTGAGGAAAAAAATGAATTTTTATTTAGGAAACACGAGGAAGAAGGGACAGAAAAGAAGATCAGGGTGAGTTATTTGGGTGGGTCGGTAGAGTTGCCTCAGGAATGGAGCTGGCTTTCCCATTGTAAAGTGGCATATTACAATCCCCTGTTCAGCAATTACAAGGGGGTTGAATGTGAGGCTGCCCTCAACTCCTCTCCTCCACTCCCATGTTCTAGGGTGCTCGGGAGAGAAGGCTGTGGAACTTGCTGAGGAGGGAATGTAGTTCAAAGTGGGCCAAAGGGAGTCTTTGTATGCATTTGACTGCTCCATGAATCTACCAGATGCATCATCAGCTCCCCCAGGAGCCTCAAAACATTTTCCTGTATCTTCACTTCTCGTTTCCTGCATGTTCTCCTCTCCTCAGGCTCCGCTCACATCTTCTGTAGCAGCATTCTCTTCCACTCATTTAATCTGTCCATGCAGGAAGATTGTATTTGCTCATTGAATATGTCATTCCAATTATGTTTTCACCTTTGGATCTGTGCTAGGGAACTGGACAATAGGCTCGCTGTTGCACCTGCTGTAACAAAAAAAGGTGAAGGGCAGGAGATACATTGTGCAACGTATCTCCACGATGTTTCTCTTAGCCTAAAAGAACATTTGTCCAAGACAATAGGCATATGTTGTGTAGAAAGCGTTATGCAACAGGAACACTACAGAGATCTTAAGGGAGCAGCTGGACTTGATTTAGTTGCAGGTATGGTAAGGGACAGGTCAGGGGTCGCTCTTTTGTTTCCACTTTGAAAGCATGTGTGACACAGTGTCTCCAAACAGAAGCTCCCACAGGTAGGCATTTATAAAGGGTGTCATAATGGCATGGCGAAAGAGCCGGTCAGGAGATAATGCGGTAAGCATTATCCCCCACTCCTATTTGCTGGGAGAGTGCAGTTTTCCCTTCACAGGAGCCTGCAGGCAGAAGGGGGGGTCTGGGTGTGGTGGCAGGGATGAGCAGGGGCTCACACAGTTACTGTGTGTTTTTTCTCCCCCCCTGTCTGCCAGGAGAGTGCAACTTTCCTTTCCCACAAGATCCTGTGGCATATCCATTTACACCATGCTTGGCATATATATCTACGTTTCTTTTGCTGCTTCGTAATTTTGTCCACACAGATTCCTCTCCCCCTGCAGCAATAATGTCTAGGATGTCGTGGATGCTCCATGCTGGAGCTCGTTTGTGAGCCTGGACATTCATTGTCAGGTACGCTGCTTAGGTGTGCTGCCTGCTGTGAGGTCTGCTCACCATGGTGGGCAAACAGCAAACGAACTTCAGATTTTCCTGGGGCTTTTCCTGTACACCTGGAGAGTGGTAGTAGTCAAGTTGAAAGTCCTGGTCACATAGGTCACCACAGGACACTGTGGGACACCTTTTGACTTTCCCAGCACTACATCTGCACTACTGTTAAGTTGAACATGCTAGGTCAAATTTAGCTTTATACTTCATGAAAAGCAGAAGTATGGAAATTGACTTTAGCGGTCCTTAAAGTCAGTGGAATGAGCATGGTAATGTAGACTCATTGTTTAGAAAACTGACCTAATGCAGCTAAGTTCGACCTAAATTCCAAGGCTACTTCTGCACTGCAGAGCTATTTCAGAATACCAGTATCCCAAAATAGCTATTCTGCATCTTTTGAATGCGCCAGTTATTTTGAAATATATCGGGCTTGCTGTTCTACAAGGAATGTCCCTGTTCTATGAGGAATAAGATAAGTTTTGGAATAATGGGTGTAGACAGCTCCAAATTTCAAAATAAGCTATTTTGAAGTGGACTCAAAATAAGCTACGCAATTTGCATAGCTTAAATTGCATACCTTTTTTTGAGCTCTGGGTGCAGTGTATACGCACCGAGGGAGTAGACCAGGCCTACAGTATAAGGAATAGGAGCTAGTTGAAGAAGATCTGGGACAAGCAGAGGATTAGCTTCACAAGAATCAGTGGGAGATCTGGGAAACTGAGAAGTCTGAAATGCAGAAAAAGACTATGTGGGAGCTGGCAGGAGGATTGTGAGAGAATAGGGGAAAGTGGGGGTAAGCTGGGAACAGGAAAGGACTGGGAAAAATTTTTTTGGGGGGGGGAAGTTAGCTTGAATGAGAGCAGTGACCTTGGGCAGAAGTAAGGAGGAACACTTCATTGGATACCGAGTTTAGAAGAAAGGGAGCGGTAGAGCTTGCAGGTAACAAAGTGTTTCATATGTAGCTTTTTTATGATACTGCAGAGCTGTGTGGTGAAATGCTAGAGAAACCTGCAGATCATGGATGTAGAGAATGCTGTTAGAACAGCAAGTGGCTGAGTCTGAGAACTCTCAAACATCTTCCAGAGTGGAGACAGCTGAGAGATTTTGTGTAGACATTCTTTAGATAGTACCATCCAGTGAATCTGATGTTTATGCTGAATACACAGTGCTCACTGTAAGGCTGTTAAGCAGCGGGTAAGTGGCTTTGTATTGACTACATGATTAGTCAGTTAGGGGAGGCTCTGCAGAGCCACAGCGGGTGTAGTTCCTGGAGCTGGCATGAACTGGGACTGAGCAGTCCCAGTGTGCGCTGGCTCTGGGACTGATTCAGCACTGCATTTTATATGTAGTAACAGTTGCTGAACTCTAATTACATTTAAAATGCAGAGCCACGGTTCTGGTGCCTCCCGGAGCTGGCAGTCCCAGCTTGTGCCAGCTCCAGGACTGCTGCAGCTCTGCATTTTAAATGTAGTAAGAGCCAGGTGGCTGTTACTACATTTAAAATGCAGAGCCACAGTGGTCCGGAGCCAGCTCTGCCTCCCCTACTGCAGCTCTGCCTCAACCCTCATGCACTGTGGAGCAGGTGCTGTGGGTAACCAGCTTTTAAGCCGGCTTCCCCCAGCACCGGCTCCTGCTTCCCCCACTACCCTTGCTGCCTCTGATACAGAGACAGCAAAAGCAGAGGGGAAGTGAATAATCAAGTTGTGACTCCACTACCTAGACTTATCAGGTAGTCAAGTAGTCGCTTAAATTCCTAGCTCACTGTTACCCTAGAATTTTTCTACTAAGAGGTGAGCTTGGGGTGTGCTTTTTCTTGTCAGTAGAGCTAGAAGGGCTACATGAATTTATTACCTAGCCTTTGTAGTGAGAATATTTTCCCCCAGGTCATTGGCCTGGCATCTTTGTAAAAGATTTTCTTCTAAGTTAGAAACGTTATATTGTTTTCCAAGTGCTCCTATATATTGGGCCCTTTCTCTCTTTTCTTTCCTTTTAAATTATAATTTTGGAAAGAAAAATAAATGGCAGTGCAGTTGTGTTGTAGCGTATTGTGTGTCTACATGTGTACTGCTTTAGCTTTTTTGAAGGCATTGCATTAAAAATTCCGGTGAGGTATGCAGTCCATCAGCACCTTATCAGCAACTGAGGAAGCTCCACTTTTCTGCTCACTCAGTACTTGTAAAAATTGAATCCATATATCGGTTTCCTTTTATCCCATACAAAATCTCTGGTTAAGCATCTGTTGAAATGAAGCTTGTTACATCTGATATTCATCTGGCGGGAGCAACAACAGAGCATGAGGCATAGACTTGCTCAGCCTGTCTTTTGTTTCCATTCCTTTGCTGTGCCACTATTACTTAAAGGAGTTGCAATCTTGTTTTTCCTTCTTGTACTGCCTTTTTTTTTTCATTTTTAGAAAATAGTATTTTACAAGCTTTCTTTGAAATATAACATGGCATATTGTTTTATCTTTGTTAGATACAAGCAACTTTTCACCATCAGGTGCTCAGTAGTTTTGCCTGGTGGATTCTGATTAAGAGTTGCCCCAGAAAAAGTCAGTGTGCATGCGCGCGCGAGTACACAGACACACACACACACACACGTATAAGATTTTTATTTTTAAAATGCTTTAAATAAAATAAGTACAGAAACACAGATCACCTATTTCTCTGCAATTGGAGACTGGCTGGCTGGCTGGAGTTCATCACCAGAAGCTGTCTTCTCCATGCTGTGAATAGTGATAAACAACAAGCTTTCAAAATGAGAGTTTAAACATTACGTTTTATAACTTTTAATACCTGTTTTTAACAACACTAACACACAGATGAGCCACACTACTTGTGCCTATGCATTTGTTTGTGGTCAGTTGAGGTCAAGGGATCTGGTGTGCCACTGTCTCACTGGCCGTCTCTGAAAAAAGTCCAAAAGAATTTCTGCCCTCTTTCCAAGGTGTGAAGGGAGATCCAAAATAATGGAATTATGACTCAACATAAAGGAAACTATGATTAATGACTAACACATGCCCTTAGAAAAGAGAATTGAGACAAACCACTTCCAGCTTTGTGACTTCCCCCTTAACGTCTCCATAATTCCCTCCCAATTCTGACCTAAAATACCATCTGGTCTCAGCATAATTCCCAGTGCCTTATAGCCATCTCAGCTACTCAGTAGCCCCTGCTGGCAGAGTCAGGCGCAGGAGATCATTCAAGGTTCCAACAGGAATGTGCCACTCTTCTCTCAAGTCTATGAGCTGAGCATGCCTCCCTGAAAAAGCGCAGACAATCAAAACCTGCTCATCACAGAAATGAGTAACACAGTCACACCATCAGCATATGCAGAATTTTTCACCGGAGTACAAGTTAGAACAGGGAGAGACAGGGCAAACGGTTCTTTTGCAACGTTCATAACAACTAGAGCTTACTGTAACCAAGAAAGGGAGCAACCTGATCTGATTCCCCTGTAGACTGGAAATGGGGGAAGGGTGGTCTTAAAACACCAATCACCTTAAGTAGACTATCAATATAATTATATGGTGATTAGGAGACAAATCTGGGCCCCAAACCAAAAGCACAAAGTGCACAAAACAAATATCCTTGATCTACATGTTCAAAAGCATTCTCTTGATCAAGGAAAATCAACCCAACATGCAAATTAGATATTTCTGAGGCTGAAATTACATGTCACAATAAGAAAATAGACAAGTAGGGGCGCATGACCAAACCAGTCACAGTTTTCAGTCTATTTGTCAAGGCCTTTGAAAAAAGCTTTTCTAGCTAGGAATGAGCAGGGACATGCTCCAATTTTTCACCTCCCCGGGTCCTCCCTTCTTAGGCACAGGATAAGAGCCATTCAAGAACTGAAAGGCAACATCTTCTCTCTGTTTCCCGAAAAATCTCCAACAAGCGAGGCCCAAAAAGGATCCAGAAGACCTCATAAAACCTGATAGGCAAATCATCAATAGTAGGTGCTTTTACTGGAGCACAGCCATTTGGAGTAGAAGTCAGTTTCTGAAGTTGTCAAATTCTGTTCAGTTTGTCTACATCAGGGGTGGGCAAGAGGGCCTTTTGTGGGCTGCATCCGGCCCACCAAGTGGGTTGATTCAGCCTGTGGAAGCTCTGTCGCTGTTGACTCTTAAGCACCATGTGCCCAAGGGCAGGAAGTGAGAGACTTTGTGCAGTCCCCCTGTTCTTAGACCAATCAGGACTGGGGGTGTGGGAAGTATGGAAAGTCTCCTCCTGCCCTGCAAGGAGCAGGGCGGGAGGAGACTTTGTGCGCTCCCTCTGCCCCCAAGGCCCGATTAGCTGAGGGCAGAGTGTATATGTGTGCAAAGTCTCCTCCCAGCTTCAGGGGCACAGGCACGTAGAGGAATTACCAGCTGTTCAGAACAGCTGGTGGTTCTCTCTGGCAGGGCTGGGGGAGACGCTTCCTACCCCCAAACCAATCAGGGTCTATGGATTGGGAAGCACGAATGTGTCTTAGCCCCTCCTTTCCGCCTGAGGCCCCACCCCTTCCGGGGTAGCCCTGTGGCCAATTAAAAATTTTCTGAGGTGGCCCCTGGACAAAAATTATTGCTCACACCTGGTCTACATCCAGCATTGAGATCTAGGAAAATTCCCAAAGGTGGACACACTGGCTCTGTGGCATATAGGTCTGTGCTAAAATACTTAGACAATCTGGCAGCGCTTGGCCCACTGATACTTTGAAGCAGCCAATTATCTTCAGATTCACATTTTTCTTTTCTAAAGAAAAGCTGAGTAGTTTCACCATTCTGAGAAAAGCTATTAAATGGGGCCCTATTGAGTGTACTCTGAATTTGATATCCAACATGTCCTTCAAAAACTGTGTTTTTTAAAAATATATATTTCAAGCCCTCATGCAACCCAGCATCATTACTGCCACGGAAGACTTAAAGTTCCACAATCCCCTACTCTTAACTTCTCCATTCTATGGCAAAGACCCATGATTTTCTGCTGCATGTATTGCTGACAAAAACATTTAATACTGTATTTTACCCGCCTTTCACCATTGCCTTGAGGAGGGGAAACCATCCTTTGAGACAACCTAGGCTCTCCCAACATGACCGTATGTAAAGGGTGAGTGATAAAATGCCAATATTGGAGTCTTGAATTACAAGGGAGAGACAAAACAAGTAAGACCATGAGCTGAAATGCCAGGAGGGACAGTATAGTTAGAAAACAAGAGACAAATGATGAGTGAAAACAGCCCAAATGGACCATAGAGAAAGAGGTAGCACTAGAACTCAATCAAATCTAATGCTGCACGTAAGGTTGAAAATGCCACCACGCATCATTCAGGTCAGAAGTCTATAAAAGAGTCCCATGTCTCTAAGCAAACAGTGGATACTGCTCCAGATGATTCCTATTCAATCTCTCATTAGGAGTACAATTAAAATTTCTCTGCAAAATTAAAATATCACTTGTCAAACAATTTGTCAAAAGAGCACCCAAGCACCGAAAAAAACACATTCTGTCTTCCCCTGTAATGGGAACATAGACAATAATCAAAGACATCATATTGCTCAAAAGTATCTTGAACTGTCAATAAATAGTCAGGAGCAACTTGTGTGCAACCACGTACTCATGCTTCACCCTGTCTTCAAAGAGAATTGCAACCCCTGCATTTGCAGTGGAACCGTGACTCTGAAATCTTTTCTCCTATTACAAGCCAGCCAGTTTGTTTGCTTGCATCTGTTTGTTTCTTGCAAAAATAAAATGTCCACCTTTTTTGTGATAAATACTTAAAAAGAGCTGTACATTTTTCTATTTCCCTGTACCCAGTCACAGTTACAGAGTTGCATATAAAATTAGCTGTCAGACTAATATCAGAAAAAAATAAGAAACCCACGAAACCCTTCCCCTTGCAACCTCAAACAAAACCACCAAATTTCCTACATCTATTAATCCCCATATGTCCATTGTTTAAGGAGATGAGCACTTTGTCATCAGATTTGTCAGTCTGTACAGTGTCTGTTTGTCTGACTCATATACCTTGCAGTATACTGAGCAGATAACAGCAAATTATGGTCCAGAAACCAGTCTGCTACCTCTACTCCATATTTCCTTGTATCTCATCCAAAAACCTACCAACACTACATCGGGTATATCTTAGCGACTTCAGGGAATTTGTCAACCCCCACATTCTCATTCACAGTCTCTATTGATCCTGAGAAGGGGAATTCATAGACTGGGGGAAGGGGACTCCTGGGACTAGGTTGAGGATCAAAAGTTCTCTATTCCCTCAGGAACTCCCTTTTTCACAGTAGTGAGCAGCATCCTACCACATGCTTAACTTTCAGAAACCTCCATTTGCTCAGATGCACTAGGTCGCCATTGTCAGGGGCACCTGGCTGCTTCTTAGGACACTAATCAAACAAACGTGTCAGACTCCTGCAATGAAAGCAGACTATGTCCTCACTGGCAACAAACACAGGGTAGTTACACTCCCCAGTCCTTGCCTCAGAGAAACTTAAATTTTGAAATCATGTTTAACTATCATATAAATCTTCCTTCAAAAGGACAAGACGTGCCAAATTTTTTGGCCATTACAACCCAAAGGAATCTGCTTAATAGGGTTTGTGATCTTACTATAACTCGCTAGGTTTCCAGCCAACTGCTTTTTTCTTAAAAAAGGAAGCACCTTAGCGATAGTGATAGTATATGTTGTGGGAGGCGCACTGTAGGGATAAAAACAGCTTGTACAACAATCCCCTCCATAACTGTTTGCTCAGCGGGGCAATGAACACAACAGCCTTGCTCATGTGGGAGGCACACCTTGTTTTTATACTCAGTAACCTTCTGCATACTTAGAACAACATTCTCCACAAGTTTGGAGCAGAGTTTAGAGCAGGGGTGGGCAAAAGGGCCTTCGTGGGCCACATCTGGCCCACCAAGTGGGTTGATCTGGCCTGCAGAGGCCCTGCCACTCCCATGCCCCAGGCCAGTCAGGGTCTAGGGGCCAGGGAGTGTGCGGCACTTAGTCAACCCTGGCAATTGACTCTAAGCACCACACGCCCGAGGGCAAGGAGTGAGAAATTTTGCGCGCTCCCTCCGCTCGCAGGCCAATCAGGGTTTGGGTGTGCGGGGCGTGTGAAGTCTCCTCCCTCCCAGACTTTGCCTGCTTTCTCCCCACCCCCAAACCCTGATTGTCCTGGGGACAGGGAAGTTGGTGCGTGTGAAATCGCCTCGCACTGCCATGGGGACTGGCACATAGAGGAATCGCCAGCTGTTCAGAACAGCTGGTGATTTTCTCTGGCAGGAGCAAAGCCTTCACACACTTCCCCACCCCCAAGCCAATCAGGGTCTGTAGGCAAGGAAGCACGGAAGTGTCCTGACCCCCACTTCCACCTGAGGCCCCGCCCCTTTTGGGGTAGCCCAAAGCTACTTCAAAAATTTCTGAAGTGGCCCCTGGTCAAAATTATTGCCCCCCCCTCCCTCCCCAGGTTTGGAGAGAAAATCTGCAACCCACGGCTACAGGTTAAGCCCTCAGGATACATAACAAACTGAGCCAGTGGGCAGACAAAGCTTGCAAAGAGAAAAGAAGTCCTGAAATTAAACCCACAAGTCCCACAAAACTAAACAAACATGAAAAACCAAAACCCCACAGAAACACAGAACAGCAGAGCACATCCCACTGTCATCCTCACTTCCAGACACTTCCTTTGAGAGAAAATATTTGTATTTTATATTCTTGATATTTACATCGCACACAAACAAAAATATTTATTTGTGTGTGTATATACCATTATAGTGGTGGTTCTCAAATTTTTTGGCTTGCTGCCCACCCTGTTCAACGCAAACCTTTCCATGGACCACAAGCCAGTCAGCCATGATGACAAAATGCCTTCATTTATTGCTACCTTAAATACTAAATTATTCATATTAGGCTACTGGAGCTGTAATATAAGGGGGCATATATAACTGGAAAGAAAGGAATAATTAAACGGATAAGTACTTTAACCTTGAGAGTTGGATCCTGCGGCAAGGCTTGGGGCTTTCTCCCTCCCCCATTAGGAAAGTGGCACTGGGACTCCAACTTGGTGGGGAACAGGGCTGGAGTGCCAACACGGGCTCCCCACTACAGAAGGGGTAGGGCACGGAGCCTTGAGCCATGCACTACCTGCAAGGAGTCGTCCATATACCATAGTTTAGAACCACTGCATTATAAGAGTCTGTGTGAAATTAATATTGACAAGACAGACTATGGGAGCTTTATTGCTGAAGTAGCTGGAACACAGTTTTCCCTATACTAGGTGTTGGTATCAGAAGCCAGTCTCTTGCAAATCACAAACTTTGCAAAACAGCTTCAAATAACAAGTTGGAGTTGTAGGGAATGCTTGTTAATTGAAAAATGCACAAACAGAAACAGACATTGAGTGGCTATTGATGTGCATCTTTAGTTTCACTGTTGATTGTAGCCAGCTCCGTCTCTCATTCTTGTGAAACAGCAATTAGTAGAAAGTTAATACTTTCTCTTGGAAGTTTAGAAAGAAGGGTGGTCATGTGTATGAGCTGTAATCTCTGACATATTTTTGTATGCCCTCACTTCAGCAGCATCATTACATACTCTGCAAGAGAGGGCAGGAGTTGATTGTCAGGTTGTCCTAAAGCCAAATTCAGTGCTGTTCAGGAAGAGAGGAGATGCACCAACCTCCTGTGTCTCTATGGTGATTTGTTAATTAAATCTAAAGCATGAGAAAGAGAGAGTAAGTACAAATATGAAAACTGACTTTCAGGATGTTGAGCATAAAGGATCTATTAAGAATGCGATTTTCTTCTTTGTGATCTCTAGAGCCCTGCAAGTCCACGACTGTCTACTTTATATCTACATCTGTGGATGTGGATTCAGATATCCATGGCTCATTTTTGCAGATGTGGATATGAATTTTGTATCAAGAACCCTGAAAATGTGTGGCTATCCACTGATGTGGATATCTGCAGATATCAGTGTTGTATCCACATAAAGCTTTTAATGATCCTGTTCATGAACTATCTTAATATATTTATAAACAATGTCTATATTTTAACTAAAGACTGCACTTTGTTGCACTACTCCTTTCTTGTTCAGCAGTGTGAAAAGACTTAGCAATATTCCCCTCATTTCTCTTATTGAAGGAGGGTGTTTGTACCACTGACCACAAAATCAAATTAAAAAAAAAAAACACAAAGAGCAAGGACACGGCCTTCTGTGTGAAAGCTGTTTGCTTTTCTACTGTCTCTACTGCTCCTCCTGTACCTCATGTATACCTCTGCCAAGGACTCTGCAGCTAATTTTCCTCTGGCGTTTCCATAAGAAGGTATAGCATGCAGGAATTATGGGTAAAAGTTAATGCTGACTGTCTAAAATGTTTTACTGGATTTGGGTAGGGGGCAGAAATGATACATTTCCTCCTCTCCAAGGAAATCACGTAATGGGGGGGGAGGGAGAATGATGTTGAAGAGTTCGCACTTTTTTCATCCATGGGATCTGTCTAGGGTTGCCAGATGGTCTCCCAAAAAATACCAGCTGGGAGACGGGGCCGCGAATGCCGCTGGGAGCCTGTGATTGCACATAAGCCTGGCAGGGGCAGGGCTGCCCACGTCAGGCTTCCATCCAGTGCCCAGTCAGAAAAATCAGAGAATACCGGACACTGCACATGTCCAGTATTGTCTGATTTTTTTTACCGGGCAGAGGGCTCAAATACCGGACTGTCCAGTAGGATATTGGACACCTGGCAACCCTAGATATGTCCTCTTTTTTCATTTAAGGCCTGTGAGGACAACTTGGGCCTCATTTTATGTATCAGTTTTTTAAAAAAGCTTTGTTTGTTGTGGTTGTCTTTGCTTCTGGAATTCTTAACATTTGTTTTCTAGATCCACAACTTGTAGATCCTTGTCTCCTATGTTAGATGTATCTATTTCTTAATGAGCCCCTCATAGTCTAGTTAGTTGGTTCCTCATTTATGAAGTGACACAACGGGCCTCCCTTTGCAAAGTGCCACTGCCTTTCCAACTCCTTATGAAGACAAATTATTAATTTTTTCCCTCTTAATTAGGTTCCATCTGCTGTTCCTGTCTTGAATTCTAAAGGTTATAGTTATTACCATGTTCATAAAACCACCCAGCTGTGTAAGAGAACTTCAACAATAATTTTAAAGCCAAGATTCTCCATTATGCTTTATCCAGTGTACTTGTCTGCAGTTAATGGTGAGGTGTACTAGGGTTCTGCCTATTCTTTCTCCATTGCCCAGGCTTAGAAACATGACACACTGCAAAGAGAAATATTTCTGTAGTCTAGTACAAATCATATAAATTAGGGCATTTAACATAAAATGCATAACGAGTTAATGCATTGGATGAAAATCTTTTCTAAGGCCTAGCCTCCCTTAGTATCTTTTCACTCTTTATCACACATGGAATGCTTAAGAATATATATTCTATAGAATATGCAAGTTTTCAATCAGGGATGGAGTTGCATCAAGATGGCACTGGAACAATTTTTGTAAGGGGTGTGTGTGCAGTGAGCTGATGAACCTAAACGCCTGTAGATAATGGGAACCACTTTTAGTCAAGAGGGGCAACAACACCCTTAGTTACAGCACATATGGATCAGAATATGAAGGGGACCTTCGTATTCTGAGAGGCAGCCTTGAATTTGTATCTAAATAAATCTATAAATGAAGGGATGTTGTTGTAAAAAAGATGGAAAACTGATCTAATGCACATTACCTTAGAAGTAAGACATAAAGCTACAGAAAAGTATTGAAATTGCAGCATTTAATACAGGGGTAATTTCTATTCTGTGTCTCAAACTACACTATACTTGCCTCTTCCAACTTTTTCATCCTGTGTCCTAATTCAGGGTGTATTTGGCATATGAAGTACTAATTTATCATCTGTTCTCCTAGCCTAGATTTACTTTTTCCAAATAGAGGTAATCTGCACAAGAAGGGGGAGAAATTGAAGACACTTTTGGATTAGGGATGTTAAAATTAGATTAATCAACTAATATAATAGTTAATGGAATTTACATTGACTATTCGATTAGTCGATAAGGGTGCTTCCACTTTGAAATGTAGAAGAGCCCCTTCTGGGCTTTTTTGCATTTCAAAGATTGAAACGCCGCATGGAGCCTGGGGCCAGTGGAAGACTCAGAGTCCCCCGCTGGTCCCAGGCTGCATGCGGTGCTTCCGCTTTGAAATGTACAAGAGCCCCCTCCTTGGGGCTCTTGTACATTTCAAAGGTGGAATGCCCCTGCTGTGCTCCTGCCCCCTCCCACAGAGATGAAGCTGGGTGGGATGCAACTGGCTTTTAAGCTGGCTCCCCTCAGCACCCCGTCCACTTTCTCCCCCCCCCCCCCTTGCTGCCTCTTTCTGATAGAGGCAGCAAGTGGAGGGGAAGTGACTAGTCGACTAGTATGTCAGCTATCCAATAAGCTTTTGCTTATCAGATATTCAACTAGTCGATTAGTTGCTTACATCTCTACTTTGCATTACTCTTCATTATAGCTTTCTTTAAGAAGTGCCTGATTGTCTCACTGAAGGCAGAACACATTCACTGTGATATTGCATGTAATCTTTATAAACAGAGGTCTTGTTTGGTCTTTGTGGGCACCAATGATTCCATGTAACTTCCTGAAAGGAGGAGAAGATTCCTCAGTGTTCTTGCCCAAAATTGCCTCCTCTTTCACATCCTGTGCTGTTGCACAGTGCACTATGTTCTTGTTTACCAGTGCTATATGTATATAATTTAAGAATAGCTTGAGGATCTGTTGGGATGAAAGGTGCTATTTACATTTTTATGACTATCACAAAACATTTACAGATTTGTTATCCTAAATGTATCATTGGCTTTTACACCGAGTAAGCTGTCCTACTGTGGAGTCTACCATGTTGCTGACAAAGACTGACTAAAATACACAGGTAATTGTTATCCATACACACACTGATGCACTGTCTAAACCAGTTTGAACATCTGAAGTAACAGTCTGTTCAAGAAAAAGACACCAGTATAGAGAATGGTTTTGCAGTTACTATTTAATTCTTGCTGTAGCTGAGGGAGGATGAGCAACTAGTGTAATTTCATATAGAGATATACTTCAGAAAGACACTGAGAGTAGCTATGCTCTTATGGGAGATTTAAAATTGCTTTTAATTTCTGCTATTGGTGACAGATTTCAGTGGGTGTTGCTCATGGTAAAGGGGCTGCCGGTATCTCTTTTGTAGGTTAGTTTGCATAGTATAAATTGTAGTCAAGATAACATCACACTTGTGTCTAGAGCTCTGTGACAAGGATATTTGACACAGGCTACAAATTCTTTTCCCACTAGACCTTGCATGTTTCTCAGGCATTTCAAGAATTCCATCCTTCTCGGTGCTGCCCTTAGAAAAGTTCAGGATGTAGGGAAAGAAATACATCCCAGGACAGAGGTCACAACTGTGATTATGTTGTGAAGCTGAAACATGCATTTAAGTATTAATAGGATAACACAGTTCAGATCAATGTGCCTTTTTCAACTTGACAAGCTATATGAGTGTTGCAAAAATATGTTTTAAAGACAGGCCTCTCAGTTATCCGTTGGGATAGATGAGATCTGCCCACCATATGGACACTAAGGATGTAAAATCCCATTTACAGTAAAAATCCGATGGTCCGGCATCTGATGGTCCGGCACCATCAGGAACCCGGAAGTGCTCCGGGCAGCCGGACCATTGGAGCTGCTCTGCCCCTAGCTTCCCCATTCAGCTGCTGCTAAAACTGACCAGTGGCTGAATCGGGGAAGCCGGGGGCAGAGCAGCTGGAGTGCCGCCGGGTAGGTCCTGTAGCGCTGCCCCTCAGGGCTGCGGGACCAACCTGGCAGCACCCCAGCTGTCCCCGATTCAGCCGCTGCTGATACTGATCAGCGGCTGACTCCAGGAAGCCCGAGGCAGAGCTGCTCTGCCCCGGCTTCCTGGAGTCAGCCGCTGGTCAGTTTCAGCAACAGCTGACTTGGGTAAACCTGGGACAGAGCAGCTGGGGTGCTGCCGGGTTGGTCTCGCCGCGCCAAGGGTCGGCGCTACCGGACCAAACGGGCAGCACTTCAGCTGCTCTGCCCCCAGCTTCCCCTATTCAGCAGCTGCTGAAACTGACCAGCAGCGGCTGAATCAGGGACACCTGGGGCAGAGCCAGACTATTGGAAAGGGGGACTATGATGGGTCTGGCGTGGCACCCCACCCCCACCCCAGACCCCTCATTGCCCCCCCCCCTTCCGATAGTCCAGCATATCTGATAATCCGGCACCCCCTGGGTCCTAAAGGTGCCGGATTATCGGAAGTTTACTGTAATTGGCTAACCAGTTATATATCTTGTTTAACCGGTTAACCAATTAATGGGGGACAAGTGAGGGGTAAGGATATTAATGTGTAATCGACTATGGTTAACTGATAAGCCTAGGCTTTTCGGTTAATCTTGTTGACTACACAATTCTCCCCCCACCTCCATGCGCGTCAGGGAGCAGGAGCCAGTGCTGAGGGGAGCTGTCCATGTCCATGGCAGGCAGAGAGCTTTTTCAACCCACAGGTTAACATGAACCGGTAGCATTACCCATTAGGTTAACTGGTTAAACCGGAGATCGGCAACCTCCAGCACGTGTGCTACAAGCATACAAGCCAATTTCCGATGACATGCGAGACAGGAGCTCAGCCCTGCCCCTCCCCCTGTGCAGCCGGAAGCTCGTTTTGCTGCTCCAGCCTCAGTCGCATAGCTCTGGCTTCCTGCTGGGAGGGTATGGCAGGAGAGGCATGCAGTGACCTTGGGGCTGGTCCTGCCCAGCCTGGGCATTAAGCTCCCAGGAGCTAAAGGGTTAAACCACCTTCCAGGCTATAGTCTCCTTTCTTTTGGGGGGGGGGGGGGAAGGGTCTGGGTCTGGGTCTGCTCTGCAGAGCGGGGGCTGGGCAGCTGGTGGAGTTGTTCCCCAGTGCTCCTCTGCGCCTGGCCGGACTGGAGCCATCCCTGGGCAGCCCCGGGCTCTGCCTGCCCAGGCTTTCCTCGCCCCAGCGCTGCTGAGCTGCTGGTGAGTGCACAGGGGCTGGAAGTAGGAGGGTGCAAGAGGTTGCACTGAGAGGCATGGGACGATGCAGGGGATCAGGTTGGGGGGCATCGTGGGACTGAGGGGACCGAGGTTGGAACAGAGGGAAAATGTGAGTGGGGCAGGATACAATTTTACTTTGCAGAAGCTGCATTTTCCTTTACTCCCCACTTCTTTGCCCTTCTCTTCAACTAGCTATTTGGCTGCATTGTCACCCTCTCAATTTTTCTGTTACCCCCTCCCGCCCTCAAACTTCCTCTTGGATCCCCACCCTAAATCCTCTCCTGCTGTCAAACTCCCTTCCAGACCCTGCCCTCCTTACCCTGTCCTGCATCCCTACCTTCTCACTGGCAGCACTGTCCCGCACAGTGAACCCCTAATGTTGTTACTTCCCTGGAACCTAAGGGGGTTCACAAAATCCACTAATTCTGGAACCGCAGAACAGTAAATCTGGCCTATGGGAAGCCTTGAACCTCAGTCCTTCCTGTCGCTTCCCCTCACCCCATGGTGGCCGGAGTGCCACAAGAATGAGGTGTCTCAGTTGGGGGCCACATCAGTGAGGGCTGGGGGTTTTGGAAGGAGTTTTTTTGCTTTTTACTTGTGTGGTCTCCAACTGATTTTTCTGTGTGTCAGTGACTCCCAACCCAAAAAAGGTTCCCCACCCCTGCCATAAATAAAGAAAACATTGAAACCTTTTGTGTTGGACTTTTTTTACTTTATTTAAAATTAATTTTGATAAATTAACATGAGAAAGTTAAAATGCTTAATCTATTTAATAATTTAAATTAAACCATTCTCCTCTGCTGCAGCACTAGCAAAATGGCTTGGGCATAATTTTGTAATTTACAGTTTCCATTAGCAATTCATAGTCTGCAGAAAGGTTTGCATTGACACAGGTGGTCCACGGGGCTCATGGTGGAGAGAGCCCCTCCCTTCCTCCTGGGAGAGAGGCACGTCCCAAGGCAGGAGGGTTAAATCTTGGCATGCCACTTCAGAAAGATTGTTGACCTCTGGGCTAAACCTTCACACTCCTAATGTGTTTGGAGTCTGATCCCCTGAGTCTATTAGTCTACAGTATTCAATGCTGAACTCGTGGCAGGTTACTACATACAATGCCATCTCGGTCACCTTTTATGCTAGAGGATGTGGTGAAGGCTAGGACCTTAACAGGGTTCTAAAAAGAGCTAGATAGATTCATTGAGGTTAGGTCCATCAATGGCTATTAGCCAGGATAGGTAGGAATGGCGTCCTTAGCCTCTGTTTCTCCAGAGATGGGTGACAGGGGAGGGATCATGTGAGGATTAGCTGTTGTGTCCCCTCCCTCTGGGGCATCTGGTATTGTCCACTTCAACAGACAGGATATTGGGCTGGACGGACCATTGGTCTGACTCAGTATGGCGGCTGTTATGTTCTTACACTTTTTCTAGGATTAGGCGCAATTTTGCTCCATTCTTGAAGTCGTCTATGGTTCATAATAATTTTGAGGCAATGTCTTCCTCATCTTTGGGTACTGGAAGAAAATGTGTCTCTGCCTCAGACTCTCTTCTGTTGCATTGATTGTAAAGTTGCTCTTCTCCTGGCTTCAACTGTGCTCTGTGTTGGTCCGTTTCCACCTGAAGTTTATGGTAGCTGTTTCTGTATTTGGTGAGAATCTGCCTTGTGCATTTCTTTGAAGTGGGCTAGCCTATCAACATAATGGCTTGGTCAGGCATGTGAAGCAATCTAGCTTTTTTTGCTGTTTTGAAATTTCTTTCGAGTGACTCATATATATTGGTATATTTGGTCTAACGTTTTGGGTCAGAATTATTTGCCTCAGAGTTCAGAAGGTTAGCTTTGTTGACTCCAGGGATTGAGGAAATGTAGAAGTGAATCACGTTTTCATTTGGATTCTGTTTGTCTTTCTGGGTCATGCTAGAGAAGGTAGGCCTGTTTAAAGAAAAGGAAGAAAAAAAACCAATCACCACCCTTATGCAAGTACGAGAAAGTTTACGATTAGTACTATCTTGTGGTAGTTCAGCTTGGCTGGTTGGGCGCTTCTCTTCTGTGTGTAAGGAGAAAGGAGGAGGAATGAGGCACTAAGGATCTATTTCTGGCATGGCTCAATAATGCGGAAATTAGCAATTCTGGACAAAAACTATACTTTTTGGTTTAATTAGGGGGGAGAGGGACAGGTTTAAAGCAAATGTACTTTAGTCTCTAAGGCGGTGGCATTCAGAATAAGGACGTTAAGAGGCGGATAATTGGGTAATCGTGTAGTTAATAAGGGAAGGTGCTCAGAAAGAGCTACCCCCTCTGTGGCTCTGCAGTTTAAACATAGTAAGAGGGATCATGCAGGGTGGAACCGCCCGTGGACAGGGGCTGCTGCGGAACAGCCTCTGTTTGCAACCAGCTCGGGACACTGTGGATGGGGATGCTGCCAGAGCAGCCTCTGTTTGTGGCAGCTGGGTCTGGCCGTGAACAAAGGCTGTTCCAGCAGCAGCTCCTGTCCATGGAGGGTTCCTGTTGGAGCAGCCTTCCCTGGCCCTCTGCGCACTGCTGCCTCTGATAAGCAGCAGCGCGGGGGGTGGAGGAGCAAAATGCATTGTGGAGACATTGCTGGGGGCAACTGGCTTTTAAGCCAGTTACCTCCAGCATTGGCTCCTGCTTCTCCCCACTTGCTGGCTCTGATATAGAGGCAGCAAACAGGGGAGGGGAGAATGTGGGTAGTTGACTCAGTTGACTCTACTACTCCAGCCTTATTGGGTAGTCGAGTAATAGACTACTCTTTTACATCTCTACTGCTGAGTAAAATGTTGTTTTCTTCCGGATTAACAGCAGTAGCTGAAGCAGGCACTACATGAATTAAGGGCTGGTCTTGTTTTCAACCTTTTTAGAACCATGGTGATACCCCCCGCCCCCAAAAAAACAACCCAAAATAACAAGAACCACCACCCTATAAATGAATGGAAAGGAGTGAAGGAAATGACCCTTCCTTGTTTTGCCTGAGTTGTCTTATGTAGGCTGCAGAAATGGATGGTGGAAAATGTTTCAGCACCACAAGATTACTCATAGGTGTGCATGTGGGAGGGGGATGTGGTGGGATTACGTATGGCTGCCTGTATCGATATATTTTTATCTGTGTATGGGGACATAATTTGGAAATATTTTTCAATTTTAGTCCTGCAAGTTTAAGTTTAGTGTCTAGCCTGAGCGCCCTATATCAGGCCACTCCTTTATTTATCTGTGTTGCAGGAATAAAAAGAGGGTTTTTTTGTTGTTGTTGTTTCCCCTGAACAGGGAGAGAAATGCTGAGGCAGAGCAGGTTGGTCAAATGCTGCCTGTGCCTTAGGAGCCAGAATGGTGTACACATTCCCACTTTGCATTACAGCCAAAGCACCTGCTCTGAGAGAGGAATCAGCGAAATTACTAGATGTAATTGATGTTTGTGCAAAACAGGGAACATTTGTTTTTCTCTCCTTGTGGTTAATGCTCAGCATGATAATGTAAATGAGTCCTCAATTCCCCCTCCCTGTCCTATCCCATCACACATACTTTGTATTCTTTTCCTTTGTCTTGTGGGTACTAACAGTTGCTAAATGTTTTTTATGGAGGGTAATCTATTTAGGAAGCAATTTCCATTTGATATTTTAACTGCTGCCTCTCCCTTTCTGCGACTTAGGGAATGGAAAGCAGATATAATGCAGTTATCTTTCCAAGCTGAGTTACTTTAAAGCATGTGCACGTAATATATAGTTTTTAATAATCTCTCCTGCCATAGAGCATAAACTGGTCTCAGAACGAGGACAACCAGATGAAACTTGCTTCCCTGTAAACATGGCTTGAGCAGAATCAGCCAATTTCAAGGCAGATTAGTGTCTGTACAATGAAAACAGGATAAGAAAGTATGAATATAAGGATAACAGGAACATCAGTTAAGGAGCAAAAAATCTGCATGAGATCACATTTATTTATTGATGGATGGATGGCACAAAATATTTTGGGTTGACTGTGTCCTGTCTCTCAATTCATGCTTTAAGTTTAAACTGATGTACGGAAGAACGTCTACCGTGCTGCACATTCTGCACATGATACTGGTCTGCAGATTGTATTGCTCTGCTCTGATACCACAGACCTACGTAAGCAGCAAACATTTTCCTAACATTCATCCCAGAGCATGCTTTGGTTTGCTCATCTAATTTTTTGCCAAACCATACTTTTTAATGAGTCTGTGTCCAAGCCAAAGTAGTGGGTCACTACGAGTTTTCAGCTTCATCATCACACATGTTAAATTGTTTAGGCCTCCCATTTTGTCTGGATTTAATTAACTTTTCTTGTGCTCAGTGGTTTGCCTGCTGGTGACTGGCTTCATGAGGCCTGTCCCCGCTAGTTTAGACTCTGGGAGCTGACCCATTTCTCCCTCAGCTTCCTTCTCTGCCTTGTTTATTTTCCTAGCAGTCAGGATGGCCAGCGTCAGAGAGAAAGGGAGGGAGAGAGAGAGAGACTACTTGTTACTTCTCAAAACTGCAGGCAGCATAAAACAGAACAAACAACCCCCAAATGCCAGACCCCCAAACACAGCAGTAGAACCACAGTTCTGGCAGAGAATTATTGCTGACTAATCAGCTGTTTTTTTTCAGCTCATGTGTGCTGTTGCCAGGGTTCTACCACCACTGTGTTTCCCGGCTAAATGAATAGAAGGCCTGCAATTTCTTGTATCATTCCTATTTAAACGTCTAAGATTCGGGTTTAAGTAGAGCAGTATACACTTATGGGTATGCTGCTCTACCTGAAACTGAATCTTAGACATTCAAATAGCAGTCATACAGTTGCACAAATAGCAGAGACTTTTAAATCTGAGCTGTCTCTGGGATCCCACACTGTGGTTCACATCTATAGAGTCTACCATTCTTGATTACTCTGACTGCAAGCCTCTTTGACTCTGGTGACAGTAGATGCTAGTCTTGAATTGCTCTTTCCTCTTAACCCAATCTCCCCTTGGAAAGTCACACTTCAGTTCCACCCATTGGTTTCCCAGTTGTAAGAATGTCCTGAGAAGTCTCTAGAGTCTCACAAAGGATGTGTTAAGTGTGTATTTACCACAGCCCCAGGGTATGCTAGGAGGGGACCAAAGGTTAAGACGGGTAAAAAGAGGTGAAGGACCCAGTCTATCATATAGACGTATGAATAAAAACATTGGCTGGCTAGCACACTATCTTCCACATTCTAATGACTTAACCAACTAAACAATGGGCAGTTAGAGAAGGTGCAAATTGTTCTTCTCAGCTTCTTGTAACTTGAACCCTCTAATTCACTTTTTTGGTCTCCCTTTCCCTCCCTCTTCCCCCTTATTTATTCTTGAATCTGAACTTTTAATGCTCCATTCATCTGAAGAAGTGGGTTGTACCCATGAAAGCTCATGATACCATCTACAGGAGGCCCACGCTTTACGACGGCTCGATTTACGATCTCCCTCACTTATGACCTTATCTGTAAGTGCGGAAGTGGCCGAAATTCCCTGACTTACGTCCTCGGCCCCACATTTACAATGGCTCACAACACCTGTTGTAAATGCGGGCTTGAGTTACGACGCTCCCTACTTGCGATGCTATTGCAATAACTGATCGTGTTGCAAGTTGGGGGGCAGCCTGTACGTGTTTTGTTAGTCTTTTAAGGTGCTGTTAGACTATTCCTTGTTTTTAAAGTTTTTTCAAGTTACAGAGTAACTTGGCTACCCTTCTGAAGCTATTGACAACTTAACACTCTAGTTTAGTTTTTTTTAGTTTTTTAGTTTTTCCTATTGCATTCCAACCCGGCTTTCCCCCTGATATTTTTTACCCACTGCCTCTTCTTGTCCTTTCTCCCTCTCCCCCCGACCATTTTTTCCTTCTTCCACCACCCTCCTTCTCCCCTCTTTATTTTGGTCCTGGACATCCAACACTTTGGTCATCTGAAGAAGTGGGTTTTGCCCACTTATGATACCATCTACATGTTTTGTTAGTCTTTAAACTGCTACCAGACTATTTGTTGTTTTTTATGTTTAACACTCTTGGATGCTTTGCTGTATATGTGACCATCCCCTTTACTTTCTGATCATTACAGCACAGAATGTCTTGTGTGATTAAGTAGGTTGCTTTTGGGGCTTACTATTTGACACTGTTTCAGCAGAACCTCTTTTCTGTTATTGAAAATAATTCCAATATATCTGAATATTTTGCTTCCTTTTAAATTATTGTGATCAACCTAACAGGTTAAAATTGTAATTTACTGTAAGTGTCATGAGTTGGAGTTACGTACAGCATGCATATTGTTCAGTATTTCTATCGGTGGTCTTTTGGCTCAGGATGTGAATGTTTTAAATAGTAAATGAGCCTGTTAAATGTGGCTGAACATGAAGCTGTTAAAATCTGACGACTCCTGCGTATCAAATAACAAAGAAGAAAAAATACACACATTGTGAATTCATTGTTCAAAGTGATGGCTGAGGTGGGGCATGCTAAGAAACGTAAGTAACTAGGTGGCATATCTGTCAGGAGTTTGAAACCCATCTGATATTTACACTTTGGTCGATCTGTTTTATTTGGTAGTCCCACCTTGCAGCAATTTAACTTAGTCAGTTATTGGAGAATATAAAATATAACAATGAATCAACCTGCCCAAAACCCATTCAGAATATTGTAATTCCATTTTGTACCATATGGTATCTTGTATTGATTTATTACCTGACAAATGCTGTTAGATAACTTCACTTCCAAAAGAGTTGTGTTTCCATATCTCATTTCTTGCTAATTTGAGCAAAAGGTCCCTTTAAGGATCAATTGTGGAGATAATGGCAACTTTTTCTCTTGACATGAGACTTCTTCCCCTCCCCCAGAAAAGAGTGTCTTTTTCTGGGGTGTCACTCTTCCATTAATTGGGAGCATTTTGTGCCAGATCCTTCCCATTTTTCCCACACTTGCATAAATGTTTTGTCAATGGTCTGAGTTCATTTAAAAAAGAAAAGGTTGCTTTCTATCTAACTTTCATCTTCTTCCTCATTTTAGACTTAAGTTTCCCTAGTCCCACAGAGTGCGATGTTCTCACTTACATCAGAGAACTTGCATCAGTTCATGAAATGGAGGTTTATTTTGAAATAATTAGGCATGCAGTGAGCTTTATTCTCCTTTATTCTACCCCTCCCCCCTTTTTAAAAAAAACTACTGTTCCACATTCAGATTTTGGTATGTAAACTGAGAGGCTATGGTTTAGCTGTTGTTACCCTTATATCTATCAGGGTTATAACTTACTTACCTAAAAAATGTAAAACTTTGAGCATGAAATTGTTTTCCCCACCTGCCCTTGAATGCTTACTTGGTTGTTTTTTTTAATATGAAAGAGATTACTTTGCACTTTAGGATACACCATGTAGTTTCCTTCCTGGGGGGTAGATGGAGGCATTACACTGGGGAAATTTGGACTCCAGTTGTCATAACCTTTAAACCATAAAGGAATTCAGATAACTAGATTAGAGTGATTTACAGCTGTTTCCTCAAAAAAGGCAAAGTTCTCTTCATCTGTTTGAAATGGAATGAGTTGTGTTTTTTTTAACACAGTAGGCTGACTGGAAAGTAATTCTATGTAGTAATGTGAAGAAAGAAAGTATTACAGAAAATATGCTTTCAGAAGAGAAGCTTTTTACAACTCATGTCCGGTGTTACTCTTTATTTGCCATGCGTGTTTAAGAACTAGGCCTGTTTACCACATAACAATAAAAATTCTAATTCAATAGTAAATAATTTCTCTGATGAAGTGAGCCAGAGAGCAAGTTCCCATTTAAGTACTCAGCAGTACTGTGTATTTTTAAGTTGCAGAATATCACTGTGGTATCTGGCAGGAGTTCAAAGGAGCATATTTCTCCAAGTTAATCAGTGATAGGAGAAATTAGTAGCAGTTGCATTCTTAGTGTTCCGTTGCTAATTTTGCTCTGTACACAGTGGACTGTCACTCTACTTCTATGGAGTTTTTCAAATTTACAACAACAGAAAAGAAGGCATGTTCTACCATCTGTTTGGGATGGACAAATTAGTTAGTTTGGATAAAATGGGAGCTGACTTAGTTGCCTCTTAAATCTGATGATTGACGTTTGAAGCAATTTATCTTTGTTACAGTTTTTGTTACAACTCTCTGGTTTCATCTCCAATGTGGCTTGAGCATATTCTTGTGGAATTTTTAAATACCAGAAATAATTTGACAGCCTTAATTTTGTTAATTTGAATTCCCAGATTGATTTCAAACCCTAAAAGGTAGGATAATTGTTTGGATAAAGATTAGGGCTAGAAGGCGTTAACAAAACTCTTTGAAGTTTTTGAGATTAATGCTTTTAGCTGGGACACATAACTGGCTTTTATATTCCCAAATGTGCCACTGAAGGATCCCATTGGCTTTTGTAAATCATTTGCACCTTGTTGTGCCTCAGTTTTCCTATCTATAAAATGGGTCAAAGGATTTTTTTTTCCATTTTGCCAAAGCACTTAGAGACCTATGGCTGAAAAGCAGTATAGTATTTGAAACCATTTATTGTATTTTTCTCCCTTTTATATTTTATTTTAATTCAAGGAACATTCTAATTGAGATGAGAATTTTTTTGTTTGCTTGAATCATCTGTCTCAGTGATGTCACTACCTTGATGTCTAAAGGAAACAATTATAATACAGT
The DNA here is from genome assembly GCF_052426305.1 of Pelodiscus sinensis. Lineage (NCBI taxonomy): Eukaryota > Metazoa > Chordata > Testudines > Trionychidae > Pelodiscus > Pelodiscus sinensis. The sequence continues at coordinate 65,321,937 of NC_143057.1, forward strand.
AGAACCTAAGAGTTACAAACTAACCAGTGAATCACACACCTCATTTGAAACTGGAAGTATGCAAACAGGCAGCAGCAGAGACAGACCAAGACACAGAAAATGAAAGCAAGCAAATACAGTACTGAGTTAAACATAAACTACTAAAAAAATGAAGGGAAAGTTTCAAAAAAAGATTTGATAAAGTAAGGAAACTGCTTGTTTCGTTTAAAAGCAGTATTTTTCTTCTGCGGAGTAAATTTTCAAAGCTCTATTAAGTCTGATCAATTGTAAATTTTTGAAAGAGCAGCAATAACATCCAGAGATACAAACATTTCAGAGTTATTCATGAGCTGCTTGTAACTCTTGAGATTCTGTTGTACCACTAAAAGGGTTCTGTCTTCAGGTGGGGAAGAAACAGAACATTAATAAAATAAAGTGAAAACCCCAGTTTCATGCATATTTCACTATTAACAAGGAGAAACAAAAATACATGACTGTATCTGATAGAGTGTATAGGCAAAATTAGTTTCTTAACAAGAATACCTCTCAAAGTTTTTCATGATCCACCAGTGGGGACCATTAACTTTGAATTGTAAGCAGCGGCATTTACACTTTGGCTGCTGTGTAACTGTAACTGTTACATGCTAATTGTATGTAGTTAAATAGGCTTTCCTAGCAACGTCAAGAGTGCGATTTCTTCGGTAGCTAATATAAAGCCTTTATGAAGGATCTGCATTATTGTTACTGTCTTTGTCCAAAGCTCACACAATCACTTTTTATGGCCTATATATAGTTAGTGGGCTACTATACGTTTGTAAAAGATTTATTAACCAAGACTCTGACAGTAAATATTCCGTGTTTTTAATTGATTAGACATTCCACCTGTTCCTCATGTTACAGATGAAGTAAACAGGGAGGAATGCGAATGACAGATCATTGACATTACCACTCAGTGTGGAAGTCACCGGAAGTACAGTTGAATACAATCTTTCATACAATTGTGTAATAGTAAAATACATTCTTCAGTTGAACAGATAGCAGACTGCTAATATTGAGCTAATGTTGTGGGGTGAAATGGCTTGTTGGGCCCTATTGTTTCCTCATTTAGTTTTCTAAACATTGTGGATTTGCAATGTATCAGTGAAATTTGAAAGACTTCTGCTCTTCTTCACCCCAGGGGGCTTTTTAAATGTACAGTAAAACTCCGATGGTCCGGCATCTGACGGTACGGCACTCCTGATGGCACCATCAGGAACCCGGAAGTGCTCCGGTCAGCTGGACCATTGGAACTGCTCTGCCCGCAGCTTCCCCGATTCAGCCGCTGCTAAAACTGACCAGCGCTGAATCTGGGAAGCAGGGGGCAGAACAGCTGGAGTGCTGCCTGGTAGGTCCAGTAGCGCTGCCTCTCGGGGCTGCGGGACCAACCCAGCAGCACCCCAGCTGTCCTGGATTCAGCCGCTGTTGAAATTGACCAGCGGCTGACTCCAGGAAGCCGGAGACAGAGCTGCTCTGCCCCACCTTCCTGGAATCAGCCGCTGGTTAGTTTCAGCAGCAGCTGACTTGGGTACACACCTGGGACAGAGCACTTAGGGTGCTGCTGGGTTGGTTCCCGCAGCGCCGAGGTTTGGCGCTACCAGACCAACCCAGCATCGCCCCAGCTGCTCTGTCCCAGGCGTCCCGATTCAGCCGCTGCTGAAACTGACCAGGGCTGACCCCAGGAAGCCCGGGGCAGAGCAGCTCTGCCTCTGGATTTCTGGAGTCAGGCGCTGATAAGTTTCAGCAGCAGCTGACGTGGAGACACCTGGGGCAGAGCAGCTGGGGTGCTGCTGGGTTGGTCCAGTAGCGCCGCTCCTCGGCTCTGTGGGACAAACCCAGCAGCCTTCCAGCTGCTTTGCCCCAGGCGTCCTGATTCAGCCGCTGCTGAAACTGACCAGGGCTGACTCCAGAAAGCCCGGGGCAGAGCAGCTCTGACTCTGGCTTTCTGGAGTCAGCTGCTGATCAGTATCAGCAGCGGCTGACTTGGGGACACCTGGGGCAGAGCAACTGGAGTGCTGCTGGGTTGGTCCAGTAGCGTCGAGGAGTGGTGCTGCGGGACCAACCCGGCAGCACCCCAGTTGCTCTGCCCCAGGCGTCCCCAAGAGCAGCTGGGGTGCTGACGGGTTGCTCTCGTGGCGCCAAGGGTCGGCGCTACCGGACCAACCCAGCAGCACCCCAGCTGCTCTGCTGCAGGCGTCCCGATTTAGCCGCTGCTGAAACTGACCAGCAGCGGCTGAATCAGTCCGGCTCTGCCCCAGGAGTCCCCATCGGAAGGGAGGGCTATGAGGGAGTCTGGGGTAGCATCCCCCCACCCCACCCCAGACTCCTCATAACTCCCCCTTCTGATAGTCTGGCATATCTGATAATCCGGCACCCCCTGGGTCCTAAAGGTGCCGGATTATTGGAAGTTTACTGTAGTAGGCAAAGGAGAGGAACTGCTGACTCATTTAGGGAAGGAGAGGGCTGAAATAAGATGATCTTGGACAGAATATTTTGCTTGAGTTATAATTGAAAGTTTGGGCTGAATATTATTTTGTCTGAACTATCTCGCCATTCTTTGTTAGACCCTATCAGAGCCTGATCCGATGAATATCCTAACTTCTGAGTTAGCATATAAACAAATGTGTATAATTTTATAATTGCTAGAAGCTTTTTTCTTTTAAAATTCAACTTCCGATAAGAAAGAAAACACTTTTTGCTAACTGAATACAATTTGTAAAGTCTGCTGTCACAGTAAAGCCCTCTTCTCTCTCCTCTCCCCTCCACTTTCCTCTCCAGCCAAATGCAAACTGACAAGCATAATGCAGGGGTTTGGGAAGGAGACCTAAGGTCCTTTTGAGCTCTAGCAGGCCAAAGAGATTTTTTCAGTTTTTGGATGGCAAGCCTTGGCAAAACACTAAGCCAACTCTTTTCTAAGCAGGGAAAGAGGAATCATATCCTTTTTCTATAATTACATTTCTCTAATTTTGTTTTGGACAGGTGAGTCTCTTGGACATTATCCATCTGGAGTAATAGGTACATTTAAAAAAAAAAACCTAGTATTGCAAAGAGCTGTTCTCATTTCAAAGTCCCATTAAATGTACTGTAATTTGGATTCCGGCAGTAACAGCCCTTATGGTTTTATAGGTCACTATGCCTATAGACAAAAAGACAGGTATTCAAAATACTTTTATACAAGCAGTATCCAAGAAAAAAGAATAGAAAAAAAAAAAAGCTTATGCCAGATATGTAGATTTTTGTATATGCAGGACTCACTTGTTAATGATGACAATAAGCCAAGAATGAATAATGGCTTCAGAAGGACTCCAGAGGACCCGAGAAAGTAGAACTAATGCTTTTTGATTCTATGGAAGGTGAAGAGGTTTTGGCTTACATTTTTCACTGAAAAGAAGGGCTAACAGGGAAGTCTGAAAATCTGTTTGACTGGGCTGTGGTCTTTTTGATCTGTGAACAGTTCAGTGTACTATCAGGGGAAATGTTTTCCCATTGATGGAGGGGGAGCAGATGGTTGTCCAAGTTCACTTTCATTTCTGCTGTTTTTGTGGTACTTAGGTCTAGACTAGAGCAGTGTTTCTTTAAATTATGTTCCGCGGATCACTGTGTTCCATTAACAACTCATAGGTGTGCCACAGCCTCTTCTTTGTGTTTGTCTTTTTTTGTCTGACAACAATTTTTTTTTTTTTTTTTTTGGAAGAAAATTTTCATAGGTATTCCACAGAAAAAAATATGATTGTTTGGTTTTCTGTGGTCTCAAATAGTTTAAGAAACACTGGAGTAGAGCAGGGCCTGAAATTTCATACTTCCCAAGTCCAGTGTGCAGCAGTTTTGGCCGCTGAAGATTAGGGAACATTACATCATTCTCCTGCTATATTTTATTTTCTTTAAAGGTGTTTCTTCTGAGAACTTTGGATACATAAAGCAGTTTTTTGTTTTGGAGTCATGTGAAGCAGCACTTATTCATTTATTAGAACTTTGCAAGCTTGGCAAAAAGATCAAGCATTACTGTTTATATTTTATTTATTATTTATTGGGTGCCAATGGAGTGCTTGGTGCTGTACAGAATGAAGAAGAGATATAGATCCTGAACTGGAATTATTTATAATCTTGCACGTAAACTGAAGTCAGGCTGAATTGCTTTATGAGAATGTACCTTAGCAGCATTTCTTTTGTGGCATTTAAATTTCTTTTTTAAATTAAGTTTCTAGTCCTTCTGAGTGAAAAAAGAACCTTCTAAATTAAACCCTAATTCAGTATTAGTTTGTTGTAACTGAAAGACAAAACTCCCTTCTGAGGAAGCTTTATCTATGCAGAAATGAAAGAGGGAGTGATTCGGACAGATTCCATTATTGGTATGAGGGGGATCATGACAGCAAAAATTTAAGCACCATAGAGTATATGTCCCTTCCCCTTAATTCTGTTTTGCTTTTAGATCAGTCAGTCCTTTGGAGTCAGATATTGTGTCTTTACTGCTTGGAAAACCCCTCTCATCTTATGGATGCTATGGAAATAAAAATTACACGAAAAAGTCAAGTGGTGATAGCCCAGAAGGGATAAGCGGTCTGGGAAGTTATAATTTGTAGAGGAATTAGAGTAAATTAGATGGCTTTGTGGTCTAGAAAAGAGCAGACTGAAAAGTGACATAACTGAAGTACATAAATTGAGGAATATATGGAAAGGCAGTGGTTCAAATCTTTGATGGGGAGAAGTTCAAAGCAAATGGAGCATTCAGCTAAAGCTAATCTACGATCAAGTATGACTGGTAGTTAGGAAAAAATTCTCTCCCCAAGAATAATTTATGCTATAGATTTATTACAAATTGCCTCAAGCAGAAAAAAGAACTGCAAACACAAATATATTTGTTAAAATGCAGATAGACCTATAGCGCACAGGCTTCCTCCCATCCTTGAATGTTCCTGACCTAACCACTGGGATATGAACCATTCTTTCTTGTGCTCTGGATAAGTGCATATTTAATTATTTAAGTATTTCATATGCATTGGAACAGCTTCAGCAGGTTATAATGAGAGAGACCCACACCAGAATATCCCATTGTTCAGTGCTTAGGGCACTCACTTGGGATGGAGGGAGGGTTGGCAACCCATGTTCAAATCCCTTCTCTGTATTAGGCAGAGGGGAAAGCTGATCTGGGACTTCCCATACTCTGGGTGAGTCCCCTAGTCGAAAGTTCCCTTCTCCTTTTCTCACGGCTCCAACCCCCTCACTGCCCGTTTTGTGTTGAGTTAGGCAGCCTATGAGTTCTGACAACTACATTCAAGGGAGGGTTCCCATCTATGAATCTCAGTTGGAGTTGGTACCTCTATTCAGCCTTGATTGAGTTGACAGAAACTCCCTGATGGGGGTGGGGCTTAGGTCTAAGTCTCACCCCTTTCAGAATTTCCAATTGGCTAGTTTAGGTGGTTTCCTGCTCAGTTTTATGGCTTAGGATTCCATTCTTACATATCTAATTCTCTTTATGGTTTGTATAGAGAGCCTGGACACCTAATTCAGTTTTTTTGGTTTCCAGCGCATTACTAGTGGTCTGAAAATTAGGCACTGTGGTGTTGCCATTCTTAAGTCCCTTTATGAAACTAATCTTTAGACTTGTATGCCGTGAACAGTGGTGCACATGGTGGTTGAAGGATTTAGGAAGGAAGAGCAAGCAGCAGAAGATCTTGCAAAAGATTCACTGTGTACACCTGCTGGATGTAAACAAAACAGCTATAGACTCTTAACCTTTGATGAAACAGAATAGAAACTTATAAATTAGGACAGTGTCAAACCTATAGTTTCTCCTGCATAACAAACATAAAGGGAAAATCCTAGTATTAGATCATACTAGGATAATTAATTGGTTCATTTGTACGAAAGCTTTTTTCCTACCATTCAAGTATGCTTTATGGTAAATATTACTTTCAGAATACTGAACACAGCTTTTACTGCTAATATTTGGTGTATCCCCAATTTAATTTTATGAATGAAGTTGCAGATTACATCCCTTTTAATAAGCCTAGAAAATGATCAGTTTATAAAAAAGCATAGTGTAATAAAAAATTGTAGAAATCAACAAATCTATGGTATAGTGAGGTACTACTACTAGCTCACTTCCTTAATCAGTTGGCTAAACTTGTTACCTGATTGTCATAACTGTGCCAGTTATTTGGTTTTCGGATAATACATTTACTTTCTAGGGACCTAGTGTACACATAGCTTTTACAGTTTATACTTTTGGGAATGAAAAATGACCTCAGTGGTTGTGTTGAGGCAGGGGTGGGAATTGAAAGGATATCAAATTAACAAGTGCTCCATTTTATTATACATCAGAGACAGCCAAAATGTTGACCACGTTAAAATCATTTGGGTTTAGAGCATTTGTTTGGCTAGCATTTGAAGATGAAGTCCGGTGTGCATTAAATGGGTGAACTTACTAGGAATCTTTAGAAACAAGTTGATTTATGTAGCAGAGCACATGAAGTGTTGAAGGCATATGCCTAAAGGGAATGGCCCCTGGAGAATATTTTTTCCAGGGGAAAGGTTACCATGGTGATGCCAGTAAAGCAAGTAATGAGGTAATAGGTTGTAGTAGTTGGAAAGTGAAATGAGTGACTCCTGGAGATGTCTATTCTTGATATTTTAGATGATGAAGAATATGTTTCAAATTTTTATTCATGTTTAATCTGATTAATCAGTTACAATTTTTGTCTGGGAGAAAAACCCATCACATGGTGTATCTTTCCCTTATGGTCCACTTTGATTAACCACCCGTGTCTTTTCCCGGATGGGAAACAATGAAAAATTCCAGTTTCCCTCTTTGTGTTATTTCAGGGATTAATGGGAAATAATGTCATGCTTTCTCAAGGGATGATTTTTCATACTAATGTTTGCAAAGCAGAACTAGTGCTGTTGCTCTTTACCATAGTAGAAAGGAATGTTCTTCTAAGTCTTTGTCAATGATGGGTATAAATCAAAGTGAGAAAAATGATACATTGTAATTTAACATTACTGCATTTTTTAATATACAAGTAGGCTTAACTTTTCCCCCCTGTCTTAATCCCATCAAGATCAGACTCAAGCAGCATTCACCTCCACAATTGAAATGCACCAACCTTTTTCTTTAAGTTAACATTGGTCCAAACTCTCCCCACTGCTTTAGTCAATAGATCATTTAAAGGCAGGCAATAGAGTTAAGTTTGCCTTAGTCTTTTTTTTCTTCTTCACAGCTTCAAGCCCAAGGGCATCTTTTAATAGGCATTAGTTAAGGCCCAGAATTAAGTAGACGTTTGTGAAGGAGACTTGAAGTTTGGAACAGAATTGTCCTTTATACTTTTTCCATGGGGGAAAAAAAAATCTTCTTATGAGAATAAAGGCTGTAGGCTAATCTCTTGCAGTCTGGAAAATGGAGAAGCCAAAGGTTGTTGGCACTGGGTCACATCCCTTATGTAAACTGTCAAATTCTTTTCATATTAATGGTATATTGAGTTAAATCCGTGAGGTTGGTATCAGCCACAACTAATTTATTGATATTTTTTTTGCTTTGATTGTTTCCTATTAATATTATTGACTGATTTTTTTTTGATAGCAACTTGTCTGTTTTTTGGATATGAATCTTGCTACATTTTGCTCCTTCCCTTCTCCCTCTCCTTCTCTCCGTTAGCTAGTGCATGATGTTGTTTGTTAGATGCCTTTAAACGAAATGCACTTAAGTTGGAGAGTTTTCTCAAGTGACTTGTGCAGGTAATTAACTTGAAAGGAAGTTACAGACAACTGTGTTGTGCAATGAGAGAGCCTATCATATGCCACCATATTTAATCCTGGCACTATAGACAACTGGGAACGTGCTAGCATCCAGTGTGGAAGCTATGAGGGGATGAGACTCAACAGAATGTTAAGCAAATTCAATCAAATTAAGATGTTGTTTCACTTGTTGGACTTATGCCTTGTGGGGATGGTATTTTCTCTCTTCTATTTAAACAGAGAACGTGGATGGGGAAAGGTTCTAGCGTCACATGAGTATCTTCCTTGTAATGTAATATAATGCTGGCCTCTTGGCAGTGTCAATAAGCTCAACAAATCTTCTTCCTACCCTCCAAAAAAAAAAAAAAAAAAAAAAAAAAGATCAACACAGAGCAATGATTGTTTAAAATCTTTAATTCTCTAGTACTAGAAATTGGGCCAAATAGCTCTTGGACATATTGACAGCTTTATTCAAAGAAGAAGAAACACTTGTCAACAGCTGCTGTTATCAAAGTTAGTGTGTATTGATTTTTCCCCTCTTTTTTGAAACTTTTCATTCCTCTTTCCTTCTCCTAAATAAAAGAGAAACCATGAACTTGCTTTTAAACCTTTTGATAGCGAAGGGCTGAACAGCATAAACTATACCGAGGAAACACACTGTCTTGTTATTCCAGCAGACAGCTTTCAATGTTACATGCTGGAAATAATGGCCAATAAAACAACATCGTATTGTTTTCTTGCCAAATTCTGCATACTCAGAATACGTTGCCAAAATATAAACTGTGATTTGGTAGTGACTTGCATGGTAGTCATTTTCGCCTTTCTTTCCGCTCTAGCTGTCGTTTCATTGCACAAACTTACTAAGGTCACTGCGATTATAGTGACCAGAATTAAAGTATAAAGACTGGCATTGTCATCAAATAATAATGTATGAACAGAACTCTTTCCCCCCCCCCCCCCCCCGGAATCAGTATACATTAGTGCCTCCTTTCCTGTTAATGCCTTGTCTAAACCAGAGCAATAAAATAACCAGATAACCAAAGGCTATGACTGTTGTTTGTTCTATTCATTATATTTCTCTGCTCATATTCCTCCTCTGTCCCTGTGTTTGAAGTAGAGAGATGGGAACAAGTGGAAGATTGAGGTCCCAGGGGAAGTCAGTTCAGCCTTAGTTTGGGCAGTTTGTCCCCCCCCCCCCCCCCCCCGCCATGTGATTAAAGGGAGGGAAATTTGCTCAGGAAGTTTTGGGATGGCAAATCCAGCAATGGGGAGAAAAAGAGAGGAGACTTCTGGAGGAATGATCAAAGGTTTTGTCCTCAGGTTATGTAATATGTACTGTAAACAGGGGCTTTGTTATCTGAGTGTATGGAACTGAGTTGAACATAGCCGCAGTTTTTCTTAAGTAAGCATTTACAATTGATGATGATGGGGATGTGCTCAAAGGCAAGCTCACTGTCTGTGTTGCATAGGATTTGCTATCAGAACCCTGAGATACTATTGTAGTGGTTGTGTGGTACAGAAAACTTGCTACAAAATATCAGTGTAATTCTATGAAATTGCAAAAGGGGAGGTGTGAATTAAATGAAAAATATGGAATTACATATTATGGCACAATAGAAAAATAGGAATATAAAACTGATCTTACTGTTCTATCTTTTCATGGGCTACACAGAGATCCTGCTCTAGCGTTAAAATAACTCAGTGCTAAGTCATAGTATAGGACACTAGGGATTTCAAATTATTGCATGAAAGCTTCTTGTGCTAAATGCTTGCTTATTAAAGTTATTGCAAAATGAGCTTGCCTTCTCAGTCTCCAGTGAAAAAACGCATTTTTGTGTTTGACGAGTAACAGTTCTCCCCCTCCTCCCTCCAAGTCTCTGGCTTGCAGTACAGCAACCAGGCTAGTAGTCACTCCCCACTGCTTGCTTGGAATTATTCTGACTCAAGAGAACTGAGATTGCAAAAATATCATGATCTGGGGACTATTGCTTTACACACCTATTTTGTTTCCCTGTTCTTCAGTAGGTACTTGAACTCTCATTGTTTTGTGACCTGAGATTATCTGAATACTTCTGATGTTTCTAGACTGGAACAAGAGACTGTGCAAGTTCTGAGTAGGGGCCAGCAGGGGGTGCCCTTGCCAGTTAAAGGCAAACACGGAAGAGTACAGTACCATGAGGGTGGTGGAGTGTGCTGGCGCTCAGGCTGTCAATTTGAATCTGCTTTCCATCCCTTTCATGTCATTCCTTCTTCTTTTCCTTCCTTTCCTCTCCAAAAGAAGAAGAAAAACATAGCTGTCCTGTTTCATCTATGTGGTGGTGCTGTAGTCAGTGTAGTCTGCAGCCTGGGAATTGGGCATTCTTTACAACACCCAGACTTTCTTGTCTCTTTAAAATGTCTTTCAGAGGGAAAATTCTGTGTCAGCCTCCCCTACAGAGTTACGGAGACAGTAAAGGGGGCAAACATCATCTTTAGGGAGCAGGAACAAGTTTTCAGACAGTAATATTCCCAAGTTACATTATGTAGTTTCTAAAGAATGTCAAATCTTTCATCCTTCTGGAATAAGGAAAAACTATTTTGCTATCTAGGTGGAGAGCTGTGTGTTCCCTTGTCAGTACTTGTACTGCTCACTGTCTTTCTGTGGATTTGACGTTAGGGCAAGTGTTAGAAATTTGATCAGGAAAATTCCATTGAGTGATTTCTGGCTCTTGTAGCCTGAAGGATGAAATCCAGGTTACTAGGTGCCATGGTAGTTCATTCAGATAGTGATATAATGACACAAGTAGATATTTCTAATGAACAATAATGTCCTTCCTTATTCTTCAGATGAATAGCACTGTATAACATCATCCAAGTGTAATGTGAGTAAAGTTTTTAATGAAGTACAGATGACACATAATTTTTACTGGATTTAGACCTGTTACGCTCTATCCAGACATCAAGCCATCTGCACAGTGAAAAGTTCACTGATTGTATTGTCGGAAATTGTAATCACAATGTGGTGCTTTATCACTGAGCACTTTGGCTTGAATGACTGACCCAGTAGGTTCCCATGCACCATGCCCCAGGTTGGATTATATGCATCCCTGATACTGGAGTTCTTCCCAGGAAAAACTGAAGGAACAGAAGCCAAAGGCAGAATGTTGCATAGATTTTGATGAAGGCTGGTACACTGGCCACTTTACCTTTAGCTGATAGCAACTGATAGCAGTTCTATTGTTAGTCACTCATTTTCACTCACTACAGACGAACTTTCTCCAGGAAGAAAATGTGTATACGCATCATCATTTGAAATGAATAACCAAAAACTCACTAGTACTTTGTAGAGGTTTTCAGATATATCTATAATTATTGAGTGGAGGGTGTTATTTTACTTAATTAGGTTTATTTGTTTGATTGAATTATTCCCATTAGGAATGGTCTTGTAAACATCACTACTTCTGTTATAGCTTAGATTTAGGGTTAACACCTATTGGTCCCTATTGTGTTTACACACTGTATACACATTTTCATTTGCTTGTAAAGTCACCTGTCAAAGCTCCTTGTTACAGAGAGCTTCATTGTTCACTAATTAATGTTGTGAATCCATTTGGACACTGACCAGAAGCTTGTTATAATTGCTCACATACAAGTAAAAGCTTTCTCTGTATATTAATTAGTTGATACAAGGGATTAAGATGATTACATAGAAGGCAGTGCAGTTTCTCTCTTAATAAGTCTCTGGGAGTGGGTGCCAAATCAGCTCTCGATCCCATTTGAGCAGTGTGTTTTGATAAAGGCATAGATCAAACCACTAAGGCTCCCAAAGGCAGGAGGAATGTAGATCATTTTGATTTGCTATTACTGCTGATCTGCAATGTAGGATATTAATCAAGACTAATTATACGCACTGGCTATGAAACAAACTCAAGGCCAGTGCAGGGCATGCCTCTCCATGTAATTACTGACTTTAAAGGTACTGGGGTAATTACTAGAAATTAGAGGACCTTCTATTTACAGACATCACATCTCAGAATAGCAACACAGTGCATTGGTTACTTCTTTACACTGCTGTCTGGTTTAGTTATAAACACATGTCAGTCTGCAGTTTGGCATCATTTACATTTCCTATTTTTCAGATTCCATACTTCTGGATTTTGTGAAATTCTGCCAAAGTGGTTTGTATTTGTTTTGGAAACAAACCTCAAATAGGTGAGGAGCATTGAGTGATATTACTATGAAGTGTGTGGAATATTATTTACTTTTGTAAACTCTGAAAATGGATCCCCCTCCTAAGCTAATTTTCAGTACAGTTTAATCGCATTCTCTGTGTATAACATGCATTATAATATGTATATAATTCTGTGTAAACACTCAAGCACCTGAGTACAGGTATATAGTTATATACATAAGCATACATAGACATGCACATCCTTGCATATTTATAAAATACAAATAGTACAAGTGGTCTTTCCCTGGAAAGTGGCAAGATTGCTAGTTATCATTAACTAACACTTAACTGTAGTGACAGAAAGGAAACTGGAATGAAGAAAGTGCTGGTATTCCCCAGGGGAGATTGCTGATACTCTTTGCATTTTTACTATCGTGGTCCATCAAGGATATGCTAAGATTGATTACAGAATTATGCAGGACTGTCATTCAGGGCCATATTCCGAGAAATATATCGCAAGAAGTGAATTCAATAAATATTTCTTCTGCTATTAACTTTATACTTTTGAGACTGTACTTGTAAGTACAGTAGGGAGAGCTGAGTCTCTGAGTTACAACAGATGTTTCTATTAGGCTTTTTGCATTCCACTCCCTTAGTGTGAATTGATTGCTGAGCTACCAAAGGAAACATAAGAATCCCAGTTTGTGCTTGGGTGATGTATTTCATTATGATCCATATGGCAATGAGAAAAAAACACCGTCTTTGTGTTTTAATAATAATTGGTAGTAATGGTAATAGTTCTGTCTTCTTTTCACAGCCGTTCATTTGTTGCTACCCTGAACAAGTTGGAAACTTGGTACTGTCAAAAGCCTTTTTTTCCCCTAGGTTTGAACGTCTCTGGCATGAATTGCTTGTAGATGGAGTCTGAGCCAGTCCATTCCCATTGTGTGTGCAGAACTAGACACGTGAATGCCAAAAATTAATCACATCTAAGGCAAGAATAGAAAGCTCTCACCCCCTTACATGTCTCTGAAAGCAGCTTTGAGTTGGAGGGAAAGAACCTATCAAATGTACATGAAAAATGGTGAGTTTATGGAGGCCAGGGAATTAAACAGCTTGACTGGACCTGCATGCCACCATGTGGGGGTTGGGATAGGGTGGGGGAGGTACAGAGTGAGAAGACTACCAGCCTGTGAGGTTTTCTTCTAAATGATTTTCTTTGATTGATTGATGCTACTGAGGTCATAAATAAGCTCCTTGCTGAGGCAGGGTTGGAGGTCAAAGTGTAGTGCCAGATGCCTGGCCTGCCATAGAACAATAATAGCACCCTTCTATACATAAGAAAAGAACATTCCACCATAGACTTTAGACTAGCCTTTATTTTTGCAAACCTCAGAATTCTCTTGGATGGAAATTATACAGTGTCACTTATAGTGAACCTTTCCCCCCTACCCATTTGCAATTGAGTGTTCCTTAAAATCATCTATAAATACCCTGCATTAAACACTCAAGCCTCTCCTCTTTTTCTCTGTTATGTTTAAACATATAATAGTGTAAATGGAACTGAAATAAAATGGCACCTAAAGGTAAATGTTCAGCTCCCATAAAACAACTGGAATTACACACCACATTTCCTAGCCTTGTGTTTAAATATTTACCTTGAGATGTTTAAAATCTTGTATAGTAGAAAAATTGTACTTTGTAACAAACATAATCATTGTCGTCAGAGACTCAAAATTACATTACCAAAGAAATTACATGACATGGTATCCTTTACATAAAGATTATAATACAAACATATCAAATGTGCATACATTTTTTAAAAATTTTTGAACGCATCCTGATTAAATTGAAAGTTGGTCTCAACATACTTGTAGTCCTCTGGCTGCAGGATTTTTTAAAATTCTTTCTGTGGTTTGTATTCCACGTCATGTTTACTTTTCTTCATTCTTCTGTTGCTCATATGGAAACTGCTCAGAGCTTTCTATGAAAAAAAGAGCATTGTATCACACTTCCTGTGCGGTGCCAATTAGTTCCAGCGTGGACTTTCTTTGTGACTTTCTCTTGGAAACACTATAGCACCATTATTGGCCCTCAAATCTGTTGGAGCAGCTACACTTTTCCAACCTCCAGCCTCAAGTCATGCCAAAGGTCACACTACTGCTAACCTCAGAGGGTAACAAACAAAGTAAGGGTGTACAGTTTCTCAAAGAGTTGACCCTCCTCTGGTTGGCCTCTGGGAGGCCATATAATGATAGAGCTTAACAGCTTGTAAAAGCACTAACGGTTTGAGCATAGTCATGTTAAACAAATGGCTGTCTCACATTACTCTTTGTCACTATCAGATTTATAACTCAACATCCAAGAAGGATCCTTCAGGATGTTGGAGAAGGGAGTGAAGAAATAGGAGGATTTTTCTGGGACTCAGCAGATCATTACTCACACAGGTTCGTTAAATATACCTCTCATCTGTAGTTCAAGAGAATTTTGGTCAGCTGCTATGTAAGAAACAAAGTAGGACTGTTGTGCTTCATATTTGTCAAAATATGAATACAGTACACCTCAGAATCTAGTCAGATTCATCATCAGACTCTTAATAATTACTTTTGAATAGGAATTGGAGAATCAGTTTTTAGACTGAAAAGTTGCCTTTCTGATTATTTCAGGAAAAACAAAACACTTCAACTCTTGAGAGTGGGGCTTACACTTAAAAGTTTAAAGCACTGCTGTAGCAAAGCCACTATAGCAGTGCTTTAATGCAGCAGAGTAGTCACAGCAAGAGTGCTGAGAGAAAGCACTCCCAGCGCTATAGGTAAACCAGTTCTATGAGAGGAGTAGCTAATTGCATTGGGATCATGGCTCTTGGTGTTGTAGCCAGATTTACAGAAGTTTCGCACTCACGTGGGGGTGTGTTTTTTCACACCCCTGAGCTAGGAATTGGCAATGTAGACTTAACCTGGGTCAGCCCTCATCTACTAGCAAGTACAGAACTTTATCCAAGTTAAAATAAGACATCCATAGAGAAGGAGCCACTTTAGTTCCTTCCCTGCTCTTTATTTCCAGTCCAGCTGTGTATTCAGATCTGGTTGGGCCATCATTAGTGTACATACATAGAAGTTCCTGCTTTGAAAAAATCTGGTTGGGCCATCATTAGTGTACATACTTAGAAGTTCCTGCTTTGAAAAAATACCTGTATCTAGAAAAAGGGAAAACCCTGCTATTTTCTCCAAAGTATAAATTATTTGTATATTGATATACACTATTTCATGTGCCTTTAAAAAAAGTAAACGAAGAAACAAATCCAGAAAACATGTAGCCTACTGGGGGAGAGGGGAGGAGGCAAAGCTTTGACTGTGGAGGTACAGCCTCTTAAGAAATCTGCCAGGTTAAAATGGCAACAAAATGTATTGATCAGATTAAAAAAAAATCCAATATCTGTACATTAAATATACCATTGGAGAGAGAGCTTCACCAGTGTCAATCTCTCAAACAAAATATGCCTTGCCTTTTCATTCAGTTTCCTAAGGTGGATCATGGAGAATATAGTATTGATACAACAAAGTCCAGCTGTCTTCCTTTTGTCAAGATGGAAATCTCAAATTTAGATCTCTAATGTTAAATGGTGTGAAGCAGAAATGCATTGTCCTAAAGTGCAAGTAGAGAAAAATCATCATTTTCCAAATCTCTTAATCCAGTCTTGAAAAATTTAATTTGCTCATTCACCTAAAGTGCAGGGCTTTTTATGTTTGTTTTTTTTGATAGGCAAATAAAATACCATTAGCTTTTTAATGATCAGTGTAATGGGTTGGATCCCCTTGGGACAGTCACCTGATATGCTGAGACATCACGGAGTCTACTGCCCCTTTCAAACAGTCCTCTTGGATGAGATAGCTGGGGGGTTGGGGGCAGTGGGAGAGGGGACTGGTGACCAGAATTACCTTCCTGCCCACCCATAAATAGGATTTGTCTAAGGTGGGAGTCCTTTTTAAGCCAGCTCCCTGTGAGTACCGGTTTCTGCAGAGCTGCTGCCCCACCCCAATCCCCACACTGCGGAACAGAGCAGAAGGGGGAAGTAGGTGGCTCCTGCCTGCTCCTCCCGTCCTCTGCGCTGCTGCCTCTTATACTGAGGCAGCAGTGCAGGGCATGGGCGCTTTGTATGTAATCATGAAAGTTAACTCATGAGCCCAGGCTCATCAGTTAACTGTTTAAACATTTACACTGTCACATCCCTATTTTCCAGTAGTATCACACATGAATTATTCCTTTTACATCATATTCTTATTCACAAGCATATTACCATAAAGAATATGGAATGCTTCATCACAATCAGTTAGACTATGCCTAGACTGCAGAGCTTTTCTGGGATAGATAAGCTCTGCTGCATCCAAGGAATGCATCTGCTTTTTCGGAAGTTTCTGAAAAAGCATACGTGTTCTTTCGGCATCTCTGTATTCCTCCTGGTGAGAGGAATAAGGGATGTTCCAAAAGAGGAGTTTTTTTCTGAAATTTGACCCTGTGTAGATGGGCCAAATTTTGGAAAAGCCTCTTGGGGGAAAAAGGCGGAAAAAGATACGCAAATTGCGGTTCAAAATGTACGTATTTTTTTCTGACTTTTCTCAGCAGTGTAGACAGAGCCTTTCTATGGTAAAGAGAAGGCAAATAGATTTTATTCTTGGACTGATACAATTTTGAAAATCTGCTAGAATGTGAAATGCAGATTGGTTGGTTTATTATTGATTTATATTTTTGACATCTATTGATAGTATCTATGTTCTTAAAAAGTAAACTTTAAACAGATTCTATAGTTTGAATTATTTAGGTCCTGATGTGGGATCCAGATTTTCACTGACATATCTGAAATCACTGGAATCTGGGCATTTCTAAAAGCATCTACTTGGTAATCACATTGCAGGATTGGGGCTTTACCCAGCCTGTGGCATGGCCAGACCAGCATACCTGCAAATATTTCTGATGTCTGTGTAGCAGATGTAAAGAATAAGAAAACCAGCTCCTTACTGGAAGGAATCTGAGTGGTTAGAGTAACTCCAGTTTTACAGAGCATCTTTTGTGTTCTTTATATCTCAAAGTGCTTCACCATAATGTTAGTGGCTAGAACCAATAAGAATACCTTTATCAATAGTTAATTTGTTTATCTAGTCAATTTCAAAACATAATAGAGATAAACAATAGCTACAGACACTGCATTTGCAAAGCACATTTATATTTTCTAATTCGAAAAAAATCCAAAATAAAGTTTTTCAATTAACGTAATTTCAAAATGCGGTCAGCATGTATGTTGTCTTTCCACAGGAATCAATGAATACCTTTATTTGTCCTTGCATAATGATGTATCTATCACTCTTTATATAATTCCAATCATTATACTACTGAGAAGACTACTAAAAATTCCTCTCCAGTGAGGAAATTAGTGATATTTTAAGAACTTCTTTTCGAGAATTGATTTTCCTTCTTGAGGGGGAAAAAAAATATTTCACCCCTTCTTATTGCTTAACTCAATGAATTTGCTGACATAGACCTTGAAAGAGGGTCACTGCATTTAGAGACAGATGGATCAGTACCACAGATTATTTTAAGTTGATTTTCAGAATAAGGGGATTCACTGAACCAAATCTCCCTGAATTACAAAATGCCGCCAGAAGTGCTGTCCTTGTTCTGTTCTCCTCCCTCCCCCCCCCCCCTACCGCTTCATACATTCTCCATTCCTGCCTTTTATATTTTGGATCTACAAGCAATAAATGATGAGGAAGATAAATATTTACCTCTATTTGGCTTCAGAAATCTCTTGAAATTACTTCTTGTTATTAAAACTATATACAAGAAGCTTATCCACTAAAGTACTAGACATAAGATCATTATATAATTGATGCTTTCTCCCTCTCTTAACCTGCTCTTCAAAATAATTTAAAAACATTTTAATAACAATTTAATGAAGATGAAACTTAGCAAGGCTAAATACTGTCTGTATGCAGAGCTGAGATATGATGTGTAATAATATTGCTTGCAAGATTTGAAGTATTCATACACTGAGGCCTAGTCTACACTGGGATTTGGCGCTTGTCTCCTCAAAAAGGAGCCGCCATTCCAAAGAAAGGGCTGAATCCTGGTTTGTAATGGTTGTGTAGAGATACCTGTGTTTACCTCAGTGTTTGTGCAGCACCTAACATGGGAGAGGGCCTGATCACGCTTGGGGTTCTGAGTGCTGTTGTCATACGAATAATAAGCAAGAGTGAGAACTCTCAGTCCAGGAAAGCTTGGGGATACAAGGTAGCTTAAAGTTAACCATTGTGGCTTCTCAATCCGGGATTGTTCCAGGGATCACAGTGAAACTGTCTGTTTGAGGTGAGCATCCTCTTGCTGCTTGGAAGCTCAACGGCACTTCCCAAGCTGAAGCGATGTAGCTCTCCCCTGTGTAGATGCTACAGCAGGTGGCAACATGCACATATAAACCTGAAAATAATCAGGGATGTAATTCAGTTGATGGTACTTTAAAAAAAAATTCAGGCATGTAAAATGTATTAACCTTTTTAGCTTCATGGGCATGAACTCCTTCACAGCAGATTATAGTATAAAGATGAGTTTTACTAAACATTTTCCTTGGCTGGGACTCCAATGACTTGAGATTTGTAATGTAAAGAACAGGGCCTCTTCAGTATTCTCCATTGTCAAGAGAAAAATATTCATTACATATTTTCTATATATTTCACATCTAACCCTCTGCTATTGGAAGTTCTTTGTATGCACCACCTTCTACAGCAGGCTAACAAAACAAAAGCTTTGACCAGTTTCCTTTAGAACTGACGAAGTAGTTTGCAGTCAAAATAGATTGACTGAGCGTGAAATAATGATGTAAGAAGTCTTTAAAGCTGCTAATATGGAAACTTGCTTTAAATAAAATGTCACAGTAATACTGCAAATTGCAACTTTATTTGCAGGACAAGATGGTAAACTCCAGTAGCCATACAATCTAAGATACAACTTGAGTAGTGGTGAGAGATGACTAAAGAAACAAACCACAATAACAACAGCTAACAGAAAATAAATCTCAGCTCCACACAGAGACCACACAGATCTGTATGCTGGATATCCTACCAGATCATGGGGGAGGATAGCTGTCTTAGAGTTTTGAAGGTTTTAACAGAGCAAGGTAATGGAATGGACTGTGTAACAGACAATCTGCTTTGAGAATTCCAGTCAGCTGTTAGCTATTGTGTTGACTAATAAGTCAGTGGCTTCCTAAGACTTGTCAATACCTAATATGTTTTGGTTTAACAACTTGGGTCCTTGCAGGAATTCCTTGTTTACGCTATTGTTAATACCTATTTTATTCTCTTTCCCCACTTCAGAGCCTTGTATGGTTCAGAACTTGCCAACTTGAAGGTTCAGCATGAGGTGGTGGTGGTATTTTGTATTTTTACCATAAAAGCTTTCATAATGTTACTGGATTATGTGAATCGGATTTTTTTTAAAAGTCTGTACAAGTTAATGATTCCCCTAAAATTAGATGTAATATTATGAGCAGTGTTTGCATGCTGAGATTTTATATAACATCACTGCAATGAGACTGCTTGCTTTGTGTTATTAAATCAAACTGCCAGATGACTTTAATAGCTGTCTATTTGGGATGTAAAAATATCCATCTGGGAAAAATATGCTTTTCGTTCTGATTTTGAAATTTAAATAACAATTATTGCAATTACTGATCCAGTATAACAATATTGGTTGCTCTGATTGTTTTTTGATCCTATAAAGAAGTTTGAGCTCAAACGATTTTTTCAAGATTGGCTTTTTTGTTTTGCAGATAAAGTTTTGTGCCGTCCAATAATTGTGTGTACATTTTTGTGCTTAGGTTCAACTGATAGTACTTAACTATCTAAATAGTAGTTTGCAGGTAAAAGTCTGGTAATGAGATGACTTTTAGTGCTTCCAGATGGGTCTGTAATTCATTGCAGGCACAGAACTGTGAGAGCAGTTAATTTCTCTCTTTCTCTCTCTCTCTTTTTTGTAATAAAAATTCAGTTGCTGGGGAAGTAAATTCCCTTTCTTATCAAGAAAAAACTAAAACATTCCCCCTCGCATAGGGCCTGTTTATGTTGTATTTACAGTATGTTTTTCTCAGGTACTGAAGACCATGCTAACCAACAGAGGGAGTATAAGTTTAAAGGGAGTGTCTCATGTTAAAAATCTCAAAGGCTGTTGTAAACCAAGCTTGTAGGACATAAAGGACTGTAAAAAGGCCTTGAAACAAGTCTTACACTCAGTGGATTATCATAGCAGTGCATCAGCATCGTGATGACAGAATACACACATCACAGTGTGCAGCTATATCCCAAAAGAAAGGAGTAACTTGGCTGTTTTTATTTCCTTTTTTGATGAGTCATTATGATGATAGGAGCTGAAATATTATTTACAGCAAATGGTCAGAGTAATAATACACGTAACCTCCCACCCCCCCATCTTGATTTATTTTCAGTCCTCCACATGAATTTTGTTAA
This sequence comes from Pelodiscus sinensis, assembly GCF_052426305.1. NCBI lineage: Eukaryota > Metazoa > Chordata > Testudines > Trionychidae > Pelodiscus > Pelodiscus sinensis. The sequence continues at coordinate 65,342,346 of NC_143057.1, forward strand.
ATAAAGCATCCCGGCAGAGGGGTCATCTCCAGCCTGGCTGTGATGAGTGGGAGTACCATCCCTTTTGCCTCATTTAATTAAGTTAAATATAATATTAAATGGGTTAACTAATTAAATAAGATTTTATGTCCCTACCATAAACTCCATTAATTTCAATCTGCACAGAAAAATTTGCAGTTTACCCTGTAAAATGGAGTTTAATAATATTTACTTACCTTACAGGAATGTTCTGAGGATGAATTGTTTAAAGGTAGTATAATACTTTGAAGGTGCAAAACCAATGAGGAGTCCTGTGGCACCCTAGAGAAAGCTTATGCCCTAATACATCTGTTAGTCTCTAAGGCTATGTCTACACTGGGAAATTATTTCAAAATAACTTTTGAAATAACTGTTTTGAAAGAGTGCATCCATACGATGAGGCATCATTGAAATGGCACAGAATTATATCAAAATAGCGTGTCCTCACTGATTGGAGCCTGAATCGCATTTAAAGCCCCACAGAAGCACTCCAAGGAGGGCATCCGGAGAGAAGTCGCTTCCTGTAGCAGCTTCCTGAGGCTAGCTGAGTCTAGCGCTTAAAGGGGCGGGGCTCCTCTCTACAGCAGTGTCTCGCTCTCTTCTTCTCCACTGACTACCCCCTCAAGGCACAGCAAACTCATGCTGCGTGCTCTAGTTGTCCTTGTGGATGCCACAGCACTCGCAACATGGAGCTGAAGCTGCTTCAAAGCAGTCACTGGCTCTTGGGCCTCCTGCTGTGCCTCATGGCGCAGTTCATGCAGAGTGCCCACATGGTGCTGCAGGAGGATGATGATCAACACGGAATGGGGGACCTATTCACCCAGGCCTGGGCACTTCTCCTGCACTACACTCCCTTCCATCCTCCCTTGCACAACATGCACTGTCACTTCTGGTGGCGGGAGACAAGTTCCAACTGGAGGGACCAGATCGTCATGGAGCAGTGGGACAACCAGCAATGGCTCCAGAACTTCTGCATGTGGAAGGCCACATTCCTGGAGCTCTGTGAGTGGCTCACCTCTGCCCTCCAGTAACGAGACACCTGGATGTGACCTGCTGTCCCCTGCAGAAGCACTTCGCCACCGCGAGACAGCTACTGCTTCATCAGTAACCAGTTCAGCATGGGGAGATCGACAGTCGGGGCTATGCTTATGCAGGTTTAACTTTTATAATATTTTACTAAAAAGGTGGTGGAGTAGTGGAATGGGTTCCCGGGGGAAGTGGTGGAATTTCCATCCCTAGAGGTTTTTCAGTCCCAGCATGACCAGGGATGTTAGATAGCGGGTAATAGAATAGTTAACTAATGGTATGAATTCTTAGCAGTTAGTCGACTATTCTATAGTCCCTGGGGGCAGGGTTGGCAGCCAGTGCAATCCAGCCCATTCCCGGGGAACCCTCTGCCACCCAGCACTGCTGCTTCTGAATCAGAGGCAGCAGTGCACGGTGCCAGGCGGGAGCCGGTCTGCAAGGGGAGCCAGTTTAAAAACTGCTACAGAGGCAGCAGCACCGGGTGGCAGCAACCCCTGTCCCTGAGGGGTCCAAGCAGTGCAGGAGGGGCAGGTGGTACCACAGAGCCAGTGTTGGGGGGAATCAGCTACTAAGCCGGCTCCCTCCAGCACTGGCTCCTGCTTCCCCCCCACATTGCTTCTGAGGCAACGGGTGGGGGGAGGGGAATGCAAGTAGCTGACTAGATTAACCAATAAGCCTAGACCTTCTGGTTAATCAACTAGTTGACTGCATGTTCACATCCCCAGGCTTGCCAAAGCCCTAGCTGAGATGGTTTAGTTAGGGTTGGTCCTGCTTTGGGAACGGGGTTAGACTTAGTGGCCTCCTGGGGGCTCTTGCAACCTGATGATTCTATGATCAAGGCCATCAATGCCATCATCACCCTGGGCCACATCACCCCCATAATTGCTGGCTTTGCCACCATTGCCTTCACCAAATGCAGGGGGGGCCACAGATGGCACCCACATCCCCATCCTGGCCCCTGACCACCATGCCTCTGAAATATATAAATAGGAAGGAGCACTTTTCCATCATGCTGCAGGGCTTCGTGGACCATAATGCTGGTGCACAGACATTTACATTGGGTCGTTGGGGAAGGTACATGATGCATGATTCCGAAACTTGAGCCTCTTCCCCAGGATTCATGCCCGCACTTTTTTCCCTGACCGCACCCTCAGGGTCAGAGAGGTGGACATGCCCATGTTCATCCTGGGCGACACAACCTACCTCTTTCTCCCTTGGTTTATGAAGCTTTACACAGGCAGCCTGGACTTCACTAAAGAGACCTTCAACACGAGGCTCAGCAGGCGCCACATGGTTGTGGAAGGTGCCTGCAGCTGTCTCAAGGGGAGGTTCCGGAGTGTCCTCACCCATCTGGACCTCAGCGACTGGAACATCCCCCAGGCAGTGGCACCCTGCTGTGTGCTGCACGACCTTTGTGAGAACAAGGGGAAGACTTTTCTGCCAGGGAAGGAGGGCAAAGGCAGAGTGGCTGGCCAAGGCGTTTGAGCAGCTGGACACCACTGCCATTTGGTGAGCCCATCGGGGCTGTGTTCATCCAGGAGGCCTTGAGGGAGAGTTTCAGCGAAGGCCACCTGTGAGACTGTACCCTGGGCCTCCACACAAGGGGCCTCTGCATTGCCCTGATGTGCCTTTCCTCCCCCACTCCCACATTTCCCTGTCTTCCCTTCCCACCTTCATCTCCTCCTCCCCCCGCAGACAAAATAATAAAACCTTTTTTGTTTGGAAAAACAACTCTGATATTTTTATTTGGGAAACGGACAAAGGGGAGGGACTGTGAAATAATCTGGGAGGAGTGAGGAGAAGGGAGAGGAGCTCAGGGATGGGGCTGGGATTGGTGCCTGCCTCACGTACCTTGTAAGGTTTCAGCTACCCAGGAGGTCCCACCACCATGTGTTTGTGGTCCCTAGTGGGGATAGCAGGAAAAGCCAGGGGTGGATGTGGGTACTGGGATTTGGGGGGTGCAGGTAATTGGGCAAGTGCAGGGAGCTGGCTGCTGGATGAGCGCACAGCCTCGTGCTGGCATGTCAGTTGCTCCCATGTCATCCTTCTCAGCTGGCGGTCTTCACTGAAGTTGTAGCTGAGGGAAAGGAGGCAGTTAAGATGTTCCTGCACCAGATCTTCATGGGTTGCCTCCGCCTGTGGCTCTTGCAGAGTCAGGAATATGGCATGGGAAGATGGTGGATGTGCCATACTCACAGCTGGTCTAGCTGTGAGGAAAAGTGACAAGGGCAGTCATACCAGTAGACACTGTGCATGAAGCCTAGCCCTAATCTCTAAGCTGACACTGAAAGTCTCAGTCCAGATGATGGCAATGTGCTTTGAGCAAGGCCTCTGTTGCCTACACAATGGGCACTTTGCTGCAGGGCACAGATGCTTCACGGGAGCCTTGTTACCCCCACATCCCAAGGACAAGCAGGTATGGGAAGGTGCTAGCCAGGCCAGGAACCTGCGGGAGGGAGAGAAGAGGGATGGGACATGTCTTCAGGAGAATGGGAGCGTTGGAGTTGTCAGGTGTGCGCTACAAGGGCAGCGGTGTTCTAAAATATTTGTAAAATGTGTTTTCTCCCAGTTAGAACATTTTAAAATGTATTTTTCCTTAATTTACATTCAATACTATTACTATACATAATTATTTTGACAGGCTGTTTTAGAGTTGCACAATTTGAACTCAGCCTTGCAAATACTTAAGCAGGTATACAGATTTATTACCATGATTTGTCTTACTGAAGGAAATTAGACAACACACATGAGTGAAATTACATATGTGCTTAAGTGCAGGGCAATAAATTGCATTCTGCTGTGGAGGACTGTGACTCTAGGAAATGTGTGAGACTATATAGACATGGGATTTCCCAACTCTGTGTATGTGATGCCAGCCTACCTTGTCACTGATACATCAACAGCAAGGGATACTTCTCAATGTCACTGAAGAAATTAAGGTGGGGTGAACTGGAGAGATGCATGACACACATGTTTTCAGGAACATTGGCCTAAGCTGCAGGTACAGACTTCCTTTTCAGACCACAAGATTACAGTGGGGGATGTGGAAATGCCCATTGTGATCCTGGGTTTCACAACAGGCCAAGTAGGTGGTGCATAATAGCTGAATGCACCTTCTGAAGATTGAGATTGTTTAACCAGTTAACTGGCCCCCTGCACTGTGGGCTGCTCTGAGCCCACCACACTGCATACTGGATAACTGTTTAACCCTTTACATCCCTAGAATCAGGGGAGCATTTGGTGCAATGGCTAGGCATGGGTACCTGGGAAGATGCCATAAGACCACTGGAAGGGAGTTGGGGGAGGCATCTGGGTCCTCATGAAACAGGTTTTAAATTTCATGGGGCTTGCAAGGGGAAGGGCAGATAGCTGATCACCTGGCTGCAGGGCAGTGAGTTCAAACTGCTCATTAGAAAGACTGATTGGAAATTATGGGCTGCTTCCTGGAGGTCAGAATCAGTGACAAAGTGCCTGGAGCTGTCTACACTGCATGTTTGTCAACAACACAGGGAAGAGAAAAAAAGTCCCTCATAGAGCTGGAAGCATTTTGTCAATGAAAATGGCCATTTTTCCTAACAAAAATCGCTTTGCAGTGCAAATGCTTGTGCAACTTTGTTGACAAAAGGCACTTTTCCTCCACAAAATGTAGCTGTAAACTGTAGTATTGAATTTGTAATTCAGCAGCTGGAATGGAAACTCACTTTGTAGAGGGTCTGCTAAGCATTCATTACCAGACTTTAATCCCTGCTCAGCTGGGCTGGATTCAAACAGGTGACCTATAGATGAAAGTGTGTGTAACTCATTAGCAATGCCTTGAGGCATCCAGCCACCCAATAAGTGCTAATGTTAAACCTTTGAGATTGAGGCTTGCTTTCTTGACAGATACATTTATTAAATCAAGTTCTGACCTTTTTGGAGCCCACAAAGTCTGGATTATCCACTTGTTGTATACACAAACAAAACTATCTATGCAGTACTTTTATTCTCTGGGAAATATATTTTAAAATCTACTCCCCTACATGTTTCTTGAAGAGTAATAGAGAGGTAGCCATGTTAGTCTGATCTTGCTAAAACAAAAGGAAAAACAATGTAGCACTTTAAAGACTAACAAGATGGTTTAATAGGTGATGAGCTTTCATGGGCCAGGTCTGAGGAAGTGGGTCTGGCCTACGAAACCTCATCACCTATTAAACCATCTTGTTAGTCTTTAAAGTGCTACATAGTTTTTCCTTTTGTTTCTTAAAGAGACTGCCATCATTAATCCAACAGCAATAAAACAAATATTGATGTAAAAATCTCCTAAATATAATATCTTGCAGTGTAAAATTGTTTAATCAAAGCCATCACCAAGGACTCAGGAAACTACTCGAACTAAAGGAAGGAACTGGTGAGAAAAGTAGATTATCTTTTGTGTGGGGCAGCCTCTAGAGGGACATACACTTTGCCAGTAGGTTTTGTGACTGTGAGACAGTAACAGGATATTACTGTATTTGGATTCTTGGTTTCTGCTCTGGCTGTGAGAGGAGAATGTAGACTAGTGGTTGGAACAGACTGAGAGCACAGGCATGCAAATAGATTTTCCCTGTTAATGTGACTGAGATCTGAATTTGTCTATTGGTTCTATATTTTTAGCTCTTCCTGAAGTAAATTTCTGAAAACCATTAGTATGCTTATTTGTAGGAGATGTTAATTACTTATCTTCTGGGATGTGACAGTGGAACCTTCAAGAGTTATAAGGGTGACTGTACAGCAATATTAATATATGTCAGTGGAAGAGAGAAGACCAGAACTCCTGCTCTCAACCCAATACTAGAGTTAGGAATGTGAGTGAATAACCATATAAGCATGGGTTTATTGGTTAACATTCACAGTTACACACAGGCTACCACCCTGCTCCTGGGGAGCAGGCTGACAGACCACACTGCTGTCTCTGCATCAGAGGCAGCAGGGCAGGGGTGGCAGCCAGCTCTCTGAGAGTGGGACTGCAGGCAGGAGCTGGTGCGTGCTGGGAGCCAGCTCCTGGCGCGAACTGGCTCTCCTGGGAGCTGCCTGCTGTCCCATGTTGCTGTCTCTGATACTGGGGACCCGGCTTGTATGTGTGCGGGGTGTGTGTGTGTGTAACCATGTAATCACAATTACACACATTTTAACATCCTTCCTAGGGAGGTAAAATCCTGTTTAATTGGTTAACCAGGCGTGGACTGGAAAAGCTTCAGATGACCGGCACAGCCCTGTCCTCAGCAGGCCTTGTGGAGCTAGAGCAGCCCTCCGCGCACGGAGGGCAGGGAGCTGCTCCAGCCCCCACCGGTTAACTGGAACCGGTAAGCTGGAACTGGTTAACCAGTTAACCTTTCGAATCCCTATTATCTGCAATACACTGTTTTTCTCTTGAGCGTGTCTTCTAACTTTAATGTATGTTTGGAGGGCAAAAGGTGAATTCTGCACTTTTCCTGAATTAGTTTCTTAAATTCAAATTCTTTTCACTGTGCTCTCATGAATAATTCTGCTGAAGTCCGTGGACTTATTTGCCTCAGTATGACCAGCAGGATTTGGCTTGTGGCACTAACAGCCTTACCCTGTAGGTGTTCCTTGTACATAACTTTGACAAGACAATGGGAATTCGGTGTGCGTGGAAAAGTTGCAGAGTGGGCTAAGCATAATTCTATTCACAAGGATACCTGATGTTCAGAATCAAAGTACAGACTGCTTATTGCCCCCTCGAGCAGCATAAGGCTGTAAAGTGAAAACATTTTTGCCCTTGTTCCTCATGGTTAACAGAATATGTAATGCCTTCAGCCACCTGAGTGGTGCAGAGCTGCAGAAATTTAAATTTGTCATGCCATGCTGAAATGTACTAACAAAAAATGGCAAGGATCAGTCCAGAATTGCAGCAAAATAATTTAATTCTTTTTGTTCCATACACAGAATAAATAGCATAATTGGGAGAATTGGCTCTTTTGTTAAAAAATCCTATAAATGCATGTATGAAAAAACCCTCCAAATTGACCTACTTTTGAGGATTTTAAACAAGGGCGGTGGAGTTGGGTGGGTATTGTTCTGTAGATCATCACAGGAATTTTTAATCAGCTTGCTTAGTATATTATCCCCCCTATAGTTCCTAGACTTTGAGGAATTTGCATGTTTTAGGGGAAATTTTTGAAGAGAATTCCTATGATCATGCAAGGAAATATAGTTTATGTTCAGATACTAAGAAGTATCTTTCCATCACGGAGGGTTGAAGAGAAATATAGCCATGTCCCCCTTTTATTTATAGGGCAGTCGGCCACTTGTAAACTCATCACATGATGTGTTAACCACAAGAGAGTATTTGGAGGTTAATTCTGTTTGGTTACTAAGTAACTATTTGGTTTGCATTTAGATTTATCTGGAGGTAAAAGTCTTCTATCTTTGAGTCATCCAGTTCCTTGTTAACTGTGTTTCTGTATAGTATATTTTTTCTCTTATTGGGAACGAGTCTTATATGCCTAAGAATGTTATCTACGGGTACGTCTAGACTACATGTCTCCGTCGACGGAGGCATGTAGATTAGCCAGATCGGCAGAGGGAAATGAAGCCGCGATTAAAATAATTGCGGCTTCATTTAAATTTAAATGGCTGCCCCGCTCTGCCGATCAGCTGTTTGTCGGCAGATCGGGGCAGTCTGGACGTGCCGCGCCGACAAAGAAGCCTTTCTTGATCGGCACAGGTAAACCTGGTTTCACGAGGCATACCTGTGCCGATCAAAAAAGGCTTCTTTGTCGGTGCGGCACGTCCAGACTGCCCCGATCTGCCGACAAACAGCTGATCGGCAGAGCGGGGCAGCCATTTAAATTTAAATGAAGCCGCAATTATTTTAATCGCGGCTTCATTTCCCTCTGCCGATCTGGCTAATCTACATGCCTCCGTCGATGGAGGCATGTAGTCTAGACACACCCTACCTGTGTTTAGACTTTTAAAATGTGCTAATAATTCTCAGTGCATATACAAAGCTTAATCAATAATTAAAAAATATTTGAAAACTAGCTCAGTGCCAACAAAGGCCTTTCCCAATAACCAGCTCTAAAATCTCACTCAGTATCAACCATCTCCCTTGGAAAAGTTTGGCGGTAGAGGTGGGGCTTGCAGCATGCTCTGAAGATCATTCCTGTACTGTGTTGCAATGATAGTGCCTAAATTGTATAAGGAAATTCATTTTCTCTTTTTATCCTGTTTGACAATGCAGAACTTGCAGTATGTTCTCCCTCAGACCCAGGCTGCATGAATACTTGTTGGAGAGAATATAAGGTGGAGGGGACTTTGAATTGTAGCAGAAGTTTACTATGCCCTAACCTGAGAGGGGCTAAATTGATCCTACCCCCTTGACTTAGCATATGTAGTCAGGAAGCAGGAACTTACTGCACTCCATCTTTTTGGATGTCATCTGTGCAGCAGCTGCATTGTAGCACATGTGTACAGTGTCAGTCTTCCATGTAGTGTGCATGTGTCCTAAGGCCTGGCTCCATAAAGGGTCTTAGGTCAGTGAGGGGCAACTGAGGCTAGTAAGTGGGCCATAGGAGTGGCCTTTCTTCTCAAAGCGAGCTGATAGCCTTCCTTAATATATTGCTACACTAACAAGCCTCTAGATCCGTGGTCCCCAACACGGTGCCTGCAGGCGCCATGGCGCCTGCGGGGGCATTTGTGTGCGCCCGCCAAGTGCTCAGGGCTGGCCTGGCCCCGGGCACGTGGCGCATGCGCGGTGCCGGAGCCAGCCCCGGGCACATGGTGCACGGTGAGCGCCGGCCCCGGGCGCACGGCGCTTGGCGGGGGGGAGAGCGCCGGCCCCGGGTGCGCGGTGCTTGACGGGGGGAGAGCGCCGGCCCCGGGCATGCGGCGTTTGCAGGGGGTGCCAGCCCTGGGCGCGCAGCGCTTGGTGGGGGGAGAGCGCCGGCCCCGGGCGTGCGGCGTTTGCCGGGGGGAGAGCGCCGGCCCCGGGCGCACGGTGCTTGGAGGGGGCACCGGCCCCGGGCGCGTGGCTATGGGGGGGCCCTGCCCCTGGTCGCGCAAGTGTCCCCGCCCCCTGGTGCCTGGTGGGCGAATGGCCATGCCCCCTGGCAGACGAACGGCCATGCCCCCTGGCACCCGACAACCTCTAATGGTTGGTGACCACTGCTCTAGATGGTGCTAAATAGTGGTGCTATATTACATTCCTGTCTTTAATCATGGACTGCTAAAGGTATTTTTGCCTCAGTGGTCCCAATCCCAGCTGCATTATAATGGTGCACAGTGTTAGTGGACAATGGAATGAATCTCCAAGGCCAAGGTTTTTTTTTTCACAGTCTACTTGAAAATTGCTAAGGGTCTTGGCAGATTACTTACTGATCTTTTCAAATGTTGTTTGTACCATTAGCTAACTATTGTAGAGTGCTTTGGATAAACGAGCTGTATATTAAAAAAAACCCTTAAAAGCAATGAACACTTTTTTTCTTCTACAAATAAAAGCACACAACTCATATTTTAATATCCGTAGGGGTGGGGTGGGGGCGGAGCCCGGGGATGAGGGAGGGCAGAGGTTGCCTTAGAGTAGACCAGTGGTCCCCAACCTTTTCAGGTTGTCGGGCACCAGGGGGCGTGGCTGTTCGCCCGCCGGGCGCCAGGGGGCGGGGACACTTGCCCGCCCGGGGGCGGGGCCCCCCCCATAGCCACGCGCCCGGGGCCCCCCCATAGCTACGTGCCCGAGGCCGGAGCCCCCCCGGGCAAGCGCCACGCGCCCGGTGCCGGCGCTCCCCTCCCTCTGTAAGCGCCGTGCGCCCGGGGGCGGGGCCGGGGGCGGGGCACGCGCGGCGCACCCGGGGGCGGGGGTCAGGGTCAGCACCGGCACGTGCGGCGCACCCGGGGCCGGGACCGGCCATGCGCCCGGGGCTGGCACCTGCCGCATGCCCAGGGGCAGGGCCAGCCCAGATTGCTCCGCGGGCGCATGTAAAGAGCCCGGCAGGCGCCATGGCGCCCGCGGGCACCGGGTTGGGGACCACGGGAGTAGACCATGTACTCTCCATAGGGATAGCCCTGACTGGTGGTCCATGGACCACAGTTTTAAAACCTCTGTCCTAGGGAACAATTAACTAGTTCTTGTAACACAAACAGGTTTATGTGAATATAAATTGTTGCTTATTGCCTGGCTTTTTTAACAAAAATGTGGAATATATGAAGTTTAAGAATTCAGTGCTAGTACACAGATAGTTCAGCTGTTCAAAAAGGCAGAAGTTACTTTGTCTTAATAGACTAAGTGCATTTGAGGTGTGTCCTGGTATCATTCTGTCTCAGCACTGGGGTCATGATGAGGAGTGCATCTCATATGTCCAAAATTATATGACACTGTGGGCTCGTCTAGACTATGGGGAAGATTCGAAAGAGGATATCCAAATTCTGCGGGAATTTACATATCTTTTTTCCAATCTCACTTTCGAATCTTCCCTGTAGTGTAGATATAACTTTACATTCTGAAAAAAATCTTTCCCTGGAGTCCTGGGGACAACAGTTTTATTATATTGCAGTTTTCAGATAGGGCAACATAGTGCAGTATATCCATGGACTATGGTTACAATAAGGGAATGAGTTTGCAGTAATTATACAAAACAAACAACAACCTTGATTAAAACAGTACTGCATGGAGCTGCTTGGTTGTCAGCTTGGGCTTGTCTCTATCTTCTTTCTTGTCTCATTCTTCGATCCGTCATTCCAGAGAGCACAGAAGGAAGAATACATTTAGTGTGCTCTGCGCTTGCTTAGGCCTTGGCAAATAACAATTCATCACCATACTAGCTTTAAAAGAGACCATTCATTGGCCTGGTAGAACATTATAGGTTACCCAGTGTTCCCTGGTGTCAGAAAAGTCACATGGCTGGATCTATAACAAAAAGAATCCCACAGTATGTTCTCAGAGTTATTAATAAAAATAATTTTGGTGTTGAAAGGAAAGCACATGAAAGCTTCTGTTGTCTGACCTCAGTATTTTGTGGAAAGATTCCTTTCCTTCCTTGTTTCTCAGAGAGATTTGTTCAAAACAATAATGGCCCCAACCCCAAGAAACCATTAATAAACTGTTTTCTGTCGGCACGGTTTCTTATTTCAGAGTAGTAACTCTGAGCCTTTGTAGCTCAGGGAAGAATAAATGTAATCAAAGCAATTGGCTGCCTGAGATCTTTTTTAATGCACTGCTTTGGACACAGCACATATGCTTTGCAAATAAATACAGAATTAGTGTTCCTGTTGGAAGCATTCGGTGAGAATGAGTGATTTGTCTTGCTTATGAAAGGTGCATATATTTTCCTCTCTTAGCTGTTTGTTAGCCTGCTGTTTTTCTGCTCATGGGTTCAGAGATGGAATTTATCATTTGTCAGCTCATGAGCAGATGTGCTGAAGACAACCAAATTGATCAGTGAGGATGAACAGAACCGCAGCACCAGTGTTGGGAGGGTGGCTCTTACAAACTCTATTACCTTCCTATTTTTTCCCCTTTTTCATAAGCTATTTTCCATTAGTTCTCTTCTAAGTTGTAAAGAGAGGAAGAAGAGAATGCTTTTTTTGTTTTGTTCGGAGACAGGCACTTGAGTACAGTGAATGAGAAGGACAAGGCAGACAAAGACTGCACCCATGGTGAAATCACTTTGCTGCAAACTACTCTTCAGTGCTGTCAGAGAGGCAGCATTTAGTGCCCCGTGTCATTTAAAAACAAATCACAAGTATTACTTTTTGTGTTATCAACTGTTCCCATGATGAGTTATTTTAATTGTTGTTGTCTGTCTTCCATATAAATCGCCTTTCAAAGGAAGGTGAGAGAAAGCATGTTATTTGACTAAACTGACTGACATTTAAAAAGTTTGATTTGCTTTTAGCTAGTGTGTAAAAGACTGCTAGAACTGTGTTCATTATACAGCCCTCAAAGGTTGGTCTTGCCAAAAAAAAAAAAAAAAAAGATTCTTTGTGACTTGTGTACTGTTGAAAATTGTGGTCTGATGCCAGAGGTTTGAAGAGCTAAACACATGCCGCTGAAGAGCTACATGTGGCTTTCAAACCACAGGTTCCTGACCCCAGCCATAAGTAATTAACAGCAGTCTCCGGAATGATGCAGTGCTCTACAAGAATCACTACGAATAAATACCTGTCCTTCTTCGGTAAATGGGAAGGTATGAAAACAGATTGTTTATGGTTTAGAGATGGGAAACAAGGATTAATTTCTTTCATGGGATTTGGGGATGGGATTTATTTCCCCCCCCCCCCCCCCCCCCCCGCATTGCAGTAGCAACAAAGGTCTGAGTCCTGCTGGCTAGCCTGTCATGGTAAGAGCTGTACAAATATGAGGATATATAAACATTTGGACTACGTCTACACTGGCATGATTTTGCGCAAATACTTTTAATGCAAGAGTTTTTGCATTAAAGTATTTGCACAAGAGAGCATCTACACTGGCATGTGCCTTTGAGCAAGAGATGTGCTTTTGCGCAAAAGCATCCGTGCCAGTGTAGACGCTCACTTGTGGAAGAAAGATCCGATGGCCATTTTAGCCATCGGGCTTTCTTGTGCAAGAAATTAACGTTGCCTGTCTACGCTGGCCTCCTGCACAAGAACAGTTGCACAAGAGGGCTTATCCCTGAGCGGGAGCGTCAGAGTATTTGTGCAAGAAGCACTGATTTCCTACATTAGAACGTCAGTGTTCTTGCGCAAGTTCTAGCGGCCAGTGTAGACAGGTGGCAAGATTTTGCGCAAAATCTTGCCAATGTAGACACAGCGTCAATGTAATCAAGATGTCTACTTGAAGCTGTAGGTTTTTATTTTTTTTCCCATTAGCAAGCAGGTTCTGAACACAACTTTATAGCTTTTGAATGGAACTTTTTCTACAGGGTATATTATTTCATAATGTTTTTTAATTAAGCAAAAGAGTTAGCATATTCTTATCTTATGCTTAAGATCATATACATACAAAGCCTCTTTAAAATGTAACTGATGAATTAAGTACATATGGCTGGCAGCCGAGATCACAAAATCAACTTAGTATTTTGCTTACCAAGACTTGATATCTTGACAGGCAGGTAATGTTTGTGAAAGATGTGGTTTTGATGCATTAAGGAAAGGGAGAGGTACAACGTGTATCTTTTATTTTCCCATTTAGTGGGGATTGAGCTAGGGCTTTTAGAAGGCACAGAAGAATATATACTTCAAAGCTGTCATTCAGCCCATAGCCACTGCATGCTATCAGTTATTCTAGTCATCAGTACTTTTAAAAGGAACAAAAAACAGGACTATGTAGCACTTTAAAGACTAACAAGATGGTTTATTAGGTGATGAACTTTCGTGGGCCAGACCCACTTCCTCAGATCAAATAGTGGAAGAAAATTGTCACAACCATATATACCAAAGGATACAATAAAAAAATGAACACATATGAAAAGGACAAATCAAATCAAACTTTTAAAAGCTCATTGTTGCAGAGGTGGAACCGTGGAAATTTAACTATAGGTTGTACCTGCCTGGTCCAGCACCCTTGGGACCTGAGCAGTCCCAAACAAGGGAGTTATCAAAGACACCAGGGGAAGTCAGGCCTCCAGGCTCTCCCAGCTGGATTCCCCTTCTGGCCACTGCCCCCAGTCACCGGACTTCACTGCCCTCCCCAGGATGCTGGCCCCCAGATGTGGCCCCACAGGATACCAGCCTACTAGACTGGCTGCACTCCTGGCTGCAGCCCTCTGGGCTGCTGGCCCAACAGCTTGGATCCCTGTTTCAGGCTGCTAGCCTGCAGGACTGGCTTCGCTCCCAGCTGCTGGCCAGGCTCCTTGCCCTCGGTGGGGCTCACTATTCCTGTCCAACAGCCCCACGGGCTGCTGACTACTGGACTGGCTTGTTCCCTGCCATTGGCATATTCTGTCGCTGGGGCTTTCTGGTCCAGCAACACCCGTGGTCCTGCCAAACCACGGATGTTGCTGGACCAGAGAGCCCCAGACCAGAGAGATTCAACAATAAGATTCCGCTAATTAAAGAAGAAGATTGTAAATATTAGGTACTGGAAAATGGGTATAAATTTCAGCAAAAGTTGTAGGCTGCAGGTTTTGTTTTCTCAAAAGGATTTTTCACCCTGTTTTGTTCTATTGACCAATTTTGATAATGTTTAAAAATCCAATATTTGCTGCTCCTGTGTACTTTAAACCTAGAGCTTTGCAAGTATACACAAGAGAGAGCCTGTCTCTCAGGAGCAAACTTGTTCGCAGTCAGTGAGGGTTGATGTGATTTGGTACCTACAGAAGTCACAAGGAAAAGCTCATCGTTGTTCTGACTGGTTGTCAGGTGCTCAGGGTTGCCGTGGACACTAGGTTTCAGGGGCTGTGAACTGCTTAGTGTAGCTACATAGTCCTGTATTTTGTACAAGCACTATGGTTCTTCATTTCCCTTGTTTTCTTATCTAGCAAATACCAGATTTCATCTGCTTTGGCTGAAATGTCCTAATTGAACACTAGTTAATGCTCTTCTATAATCTCACCTTCCTTTGTTTTTTTAAAAAATGACAATCTAAAGCTTTCTTTAACAGTGGGCTGTCTTTTCCTAACTATAATAGTGTTAAATGTAAAGAGTGAGGTGTTCTATTTTAAATGGACCTTAGGCCCAGCTCTACTGCTGACTCATTATATGGCCTTGGCGAGTCAGATTATAAAAATTGGTCTCTGATTTAGCTTCCATTTCTGAATGCCCAACTTTGAACTCCCTGGAACCTGTTTTTCTGAATGGGGAACATTGATAATGCCTGCTGATTTTCTTCAGCACAGCAGGCTAATGAGATACTTTTGACAATCTTAATGTTAATCTCTCTGCCCTAGTTTTGTGTTTGGTAAAATGCAGGTTATATAATTCACAAGTGGGGTTGGAGTTCTGAGGATTAATTAGATAATTTTTAAATAGTTTACAAATGTGAAGTGCTGTATGAATGCTGATTGTTGTTGTCACAGGTTTTGCCTTTTATTAATCAGTATAACTTAGTTAGAATTTCACTGTCTGATTTTTTTTCTTTTATCAGCCTTATCTACTTTAGGATTTTATACTGCTACTCATCATTACAGTATGAGTGCCTTTCCTGTAAAATCAGTGGTAGTAGAAAAGTTCCTGATGGATTTAACAGAGTTTTTACTTTTCATAGTAAAAAATGCTGCTTGGGATAGAGTTTTTTTTTAAATTATTTATTATTAGAGTGTATTACTTTACTTTTGAAAGACTATTTGGTGGGGTCTCATTGGATAGAAGTGAGGATCATTCTTAGGGTGGGAAGGTCTTTTCAAAGAGGTGGGTTTTGCAGCATTTTCCATAAAAAGTGAAACTCTTAATTTGCCTAACCCACCGCTGTTCCATGGTTGGAAATGGACAACTGCTTTGTCTCCAGTTCTCATGTATTTTGTCCAGGATTTTGTAATCTGCATTGTCTCAGAGGAGCACAGCTGTTGTGATGAAGGGCAGTATCACAGTTTCCCCCTTCTCTCCCTTCTTCCACTTCCAAATATCAAGTATTTACTTATTCAGCTAAAATGGAAAAAAAAGAAAAAATATTGTGTGACTTTTCTGCAGTGTGCAAATTCATGTGACTCAACCATATGGAAGATAATATATGTAGGATCTCTGATGCACATGTTGCAGAAGTTGTAAAGGGAGTGGTGTGCTGGAGAAGTTGGAGTATTCCTCTGTGATGCTGGGCAATTCACTTAACACTTTTCCCAGATGGTCACTAGTTGTGCGTTCCTCATTTTCTAGGTTCCTGACTTGAGATTCTGGAGTCTGATTTGCCAAGTGTGATGAATGCATACTGAAGGCAATGAGTACTGTGCTTTGAACATATAAAATGCTACATTACCCAGAATACACTGAACAATTAGGTTATAGGTCAGTGGTGGGCAATCTCTGCCCTGTGGGATAAATGTAGCACACCCGGATTCTCTGCGTGGCCCGCGAGACATTTTGTTTACTGTTGCCCAGATGCAGGGTTGTCAGATTCTTCTAGTTTCCATCCACATGTCTGTGTTTTTCTCCCGATTATTACTAATGTGACACACATATGAAGCAAGAACATGTGAAGAGAGGTACATGTTGATTCCACACAACATTGACTTTGAGAGCTGTGCACTCTCTCTGCAGCCTATCTAAGTGCTGCTCTGTTTCCATTGGCAGACCCTGCCAATCAGCGTTGAAAGTACAGTAGAGTCGCAATTATCCAACATTCCGTGTTATCCAACCTGCCTGTGGTCGCCCAAGGCAATTGTGCGGGCGGCAGAGCGGAGCATGGAAGGGAAGGTGCCGGGCAGTGCGGAGACAAAGGCCGTGAGAGAAGAGGGAGGAGGGAGCAGGGCCATGCAGCAGGATGCCGGAGCCCATCCACCCCTGCCCCCTGAAGGTCATGGGGTGCCCCGATCTCCCCCATCCCCTCTGGCCAGCCGTGCTGCCCCTGACCTCCTTGATCTCTCCCTGCCAGTCATGCTGCCCCCGACTTCCCCTATCTCCCCTGGGAAGACTGGCCGGGGCAGATAGGGAAGGTTGGGGGCAGCGCGACTGGCCAGGGGAGATCAAGGAGGCCGGGGGCAGCGCGGCTCCCCATGAAGCAGCCGAGCGTCTGCAGAGCGGCAGCTGACGGGGAAAATACCTTGGACCCTGCAAGGTATTTTCCGTATTATCCAACATTTTGATTATCCGACCGTTCTTCGGTCCCATTTAGGTCAGATAATCGAGACTCTACTGTAACTTAAAATTTCTTATAGGTGCTGTCCTATTGCAACCCGGATCCCAGCCAGCTCTTTAAATAGTTCCCTGCTGGCTCTTGCCAGAATTGCACTCCAGGTCGCTTCTGCTTACTTTCACCTCTGCTGCCAATTTTAAGTATGCAAGCACAGTTAAAAAAATTAGGCTGTTCCAGGAGACTGTCTTGGTTACGACAATGTTGTGGCCCACTAGCTAGCCTAAGTTGCCTGTTGCTGTTTATTACCTTAATTTCTTTCTGCCTCAGTTCTCCATCTGCCAAATGGACTTCATGCCACCGTCTCACCACACATGGTTATTGTGATGAAAGGCATAGAAAAGCCTATGAGGACATTAATAGTTCTGTATTTAGAGTAGAGTTTTAAAAATGGGAGCAGGCTGGGAAAATCAGAGAACAGAGTGCAGCAAGGGAGATTTAGGGCATGTCTACACTGCATCCCTCTTTCGAAAGAGGGATATAAATTAGACATATCAAAATTGCATATGAAGCTGGGATTTGAATTTTCCATGCTTCTTTTGTATAATGGCAGCCGTGCATTCTTTCGAAAAAGGGCTTTAAGAAAGTGAAACCGCCGTCTAGACACGGTTCTTTCGAAAAAAAAAAACCCCTTTTCAAAAGATTCTGAATTCCTCAAGAAATGAGCCCTACCCTTGCCCGACTCTCACCTTGCTCCAGCCCTGTCTCCAATTCTTGAGCCCCCTGAGCCCTGAAACTCTTGACTACTGGCTTTGACTACGTAGTTCTTTCGAAAAAAAAATAAAAATCCAAAACCCTTTTTTGAAAGATCCTGTACTCCTCATTTTTTTGAGGACTACAGGATCTTTTGAAAAAGGTTTTTTTTTCCCCCCAAAAGAACTGCGTCTAGACAGCATTTTCACTTTCAAAGAGTACTTTTTCGAAAGAACACATGGCTGCAGTTATGCAAATGAAGCATGGGAAATTCAAATCCCAACTTCATTTGCAATTTCAATCTGTCTAATTTACATTCCTCTTTTGAAAGAGGGATGTAGTGTAGACATGCCCTTAGATTGGACATTAGGGAAAACTTCCGAACTGACAGGTGGTTAAACACTGGAATAAATTGCATCAAGAGGTTGTGGATTCTCTATCATTGGAGATATTTAAGAGCAGGTTAGACAAACACCAGTTAGGGGTGGTCTACAACAGACGTGGATAATGAGCCAGAGGTGGTTCGCCAGGGTTAGCCCCTGGCAGGCCACCTCCGCCTTATTTACCTGTGCCTCCGTAGGTAGTTTGCTTGAAGCTCTGACTGGTTGCATATTGCTGTTCCCAGACAATGGGAGCTGCAGGAAGTGGGGTCCTGGTCCGTGCAACTTCCCACAGCTTCCATTGGCCAGGAACAGATATCCATGGCCAACAGGAGCTTCAGGCAGTAATATCTACAGAGGCATAGCTAAATAAAGCAGGGGTGGCCGGTCAGTGGCTAACCCCTGGCAAACCACATCCTGCTTGCAAGCTGATTATTGCCCACTGCTGGTTTACATGGTAGTTGGTCCTGCCATGAGTAGGGGGTCTGGACTTGATGACCTTTCAAGGTTCCTTCCAATCTTATGATTCTTCATTCCATTCCTGTTTATGTTTTAGCCTTGCCCGAGCCCTGTTCTTGTCTTATCCTTGCCCTGCTCTCACCTTGCTCCAGCCCTGTCTCCAATTCTTGACCCTCCCTGGGACCCTCAAACTGTTGACTACTGGCTTCAACTTATGACCTGTATCTGGACCTCAGCTATGATACAGGCTCGGTTCTTACCACCAGGCTTTGAACCTTGGTTTGTACCTTCACTCTGGCACCAAAATAATTCAGGCTTGTCTACAAACTCTAATCTCAGTTGTGAACTTAACATGTCCCTGAATCTTGTCCACAGTTGGCTCAGTCCCAATCCTATGTCTGTCTTTGGGCTCCTCTCCAACCATTAGGACTGACTACTGGGAGGCAGCACCTAACACTTGGTTTTGACATAGCCTTGACGTAGCCTGTATCAATCTAGAACAGCAATCACAGTGAAATTTCTGTTCAGCCTTGGACTTGAGCATGTTGGTATCTTTGAGGAATTTGGCTACTAACATCTAAGAAATCTACTGACCATGTGTAAATTATTGATTTCTCAAAGGTTCTAATTTGACCAAATTATATGAATTTTCATAGGGATGGTAAAAGGCATGTCTCAGATGCAAAGGTACATGCTGGCAATTTCAAGCTTCTGCTTGCTCCATTTTTGCTGAGACTCTGGCTGCAATTTCCGTGAAAAATTTGTCCGAGCTAGACCTAGCATGGAAAATTTCAGTTCATGTGATTAGAGTTTGGCAAAGTAATAAATCAACCACAGGGTTGTATGGTGGGAAGTGTTGGGCAAACAATAATAGCGCCACCAGTAATATAAAAAGCTTCTGCCGTAAGATATAGGGTAAGAAGAGCACAATTTGCTCTGCATCATGCTGTTCGATCTCACCACTGCACCAATACCAGAATTGTAGTGATAAGCAATGGATGTTTTCAGAAAATCTCCACAGATACATAGAGATGTGCAGAGAAAATCCCACATCACAGATGCATAAAAGATCCCATGGTCTCTCTCATTGTTTTTACCCTCCCTTCTTCCCTGCGTAGAGGCTGGTTTCACTGCCCTGAAAGTTGTGCATCATCCAGGAGGACCTGAATGCTTTGACTTCACTTGTGGCATTTTAATCACTTTGCTTATGAATGCAGTTTATGATAGTATTAGTTAGCATAATATATTAATTTTTAATGATAATTTCTGTGATATTTGGAACCCACATGTCTGGTGCAGGTTGAACCTCTCTGGTCCAGCACCCTTGGGACTTCACTGGTTCCGAATCAAGGAATTTGCCAGACCAGGAGAGGTTAATGCTGGCTCTTCTGCTACTGCCATCTGCAGGGTTCCCCTCTGCCAGCAGCAGAGGGGCCAACATTCATGGAGCTGGAACAGTGGAGTACTCGGGAGAAGAGGTGGGCAAGATCCACCCTACCTCTTTCCCCTGAGCAATCCTCCCGTCCCTCCTCTTTTTCCCTCCATTTCTCCCTCCCTAAGTTTGAAGGCCGCAAACCAGCTATTTGAAGCACTACAGAAGCTCTGGAAAGGCAGGAGAAGAGTTGCTGCGCACAGATCCAGTCTTTTCCCAATGTGCTCCAGCCCCGAAGCAGCCATGGATGCTGAACCATGGATTTTGCCAGACAAGGGAGGCCCAGATTATAAAGGTTCAACCTGTAGTATGATTCCTTGAATTTTGACGCATGTGAATTCTGTAGCTCTTGTTGCTGTAGTTATTTGAGCATTATGGCACATTTGAGCATTATGCCACCATTTCACTAATAGGCACTTTGTAGTCACTTTCAATACTAGTTTACCTGCATTGGACACAGGAGAATTATCATAGGGCCCTAAGCTTAAAAGAATGGGTGAAAAAAAATCAGTAGAATTTGGTTAATCTGAAGTGTTTTTTTGAAATCTTCCAAATAAAATCTTTTATGTAACTACTTTTAAGCTCTCCCTCCCATTTTTTATGTGAGGGAGGAAACAAAAAAAAGATGAGCACTGAAATTCAAATGTTAGCTTAAAATAAATTTTGAAGTTGCTGACACTACTATTAAAATCATTTCTATCTGTGAGGATGATCTTTTTCTCTTGACTCTATTTTTAAATGTGTAAGTACTTTAATACTCAGGCAAGTTGCAGACTGAGAACACCTGTGTGAGACACCTCTGCCAGTACATTCTAGAACTGATTTTCAGCATTTTTAGTCCTGGGCATTTCCTGAGCAGAGACTGCTAGCTGCATTGTGTTGGCTTGTGGCAAACGGTGTGGTACTTTATGGAATCTAGTATCTGTTCACCAGTTTTATGACTTGTGGCTACTTAAACTAAAACCTCAATCCTGTAAATATGTCTGCACATGCATTACTTTTATTTGTGTAAGGTATTTCATTGAAGTCAATGGGATTCTTCAAAATAGTAAAGCTTTAAGCAGCCGTGTTTACAAGATGGTGGACAAGTTTTGTATATGGCTCATCTGTTGTGAAATTCTTTTTTGCTAACACATTTTATCAAGCACTGTATATTTCAAATAAAAAATAGTCCTTGTGACTGAAAATATTTCGTTTAAAATAAAACCATATTTATTATGAAGTGGATCAAAAGAAACATTAATTACATACTGATTGAGAAATGCAGGAAGGTTTATCAAGACACCTCACAAAGTCTCTGAATCTTTGTTGTGTTAAAATGTCAGATGTTTTTATATTAAATGTCTGTAACTAGGAGAATGCTGCATTTGGAGTCTTCTCCTTGACAGAACACTTCATTAAGGCTGTTTGCTGGGAGAAGCATGCCCTTTGTCTCTCCCCTAGTGGTAGATGATGCACAATGAGTTCAGCTTTCAGGTTTCTCATAGATAACAGAGTTCATCATTCCCATCTTTATTGGACCAGCTCCTGGAATCTGCACCACCTTCTTTCCGTCCTCTTTGACATGGAGACTTCTTGTCCTCTACAGAGCAGACTTTCACTGTGCCTGTAAAACCAGATTAAAAAGAATGTTTTATATACCTCTCTTCACCAATGTCAGTGCTCTTTTCTGTCAGGGTATTTTTTCTTATTTCCTTGAGCCCTTTGTCACTGTTTTCTCATTGCATTCCCACAAGGACTTGCAAGACATAAAATAAAAGCTGAGATAGAATAAATCTTCTCCAAAACAGGAAGGGCGCCAGGAAGATTGAAAAATGCAGATACGAAATTTCTGTGTCTCAAAATACATTAACAATACAACTTTCATCTGTTTAAATACAAGTTTAATCTTTAAACTTTCTAAAGGCTGTATCTCATGATACACTTTTCTTATTAATTATGATTTGATTTGCTGCAGCTCCCAAAATGTTCTAGGCACATGAGTAGACATAAGACCCCCATACTCACAATTTGTATATAGTTGCAGAATTGGTGAAAGGAGAGAGAATAAACATATTACAGGTTACTTAGCCACCACTTGGGTAATTTCCAGTAGATGTCTTGTATAAGTAGGCCTTGAAGAAGGTTGTGAAGGAGGAGTGGGTAATGATCTCAAAGACTAATTCAGAAAGGGTGTTGCATGCATGGAGGGAGATAGGCAGGAAAGCATAAAGACCATTTTATGAGCTGCTGTTTTAGTAGAGTAGTAAGGGGGCATGATGCAATGAGAGAGAAGGGCATTTAAGTAGATATAAGGATGTGCAGAAATAGAAATAACCTTGAAGGTGAAGACAAGACATCTTTATTTAATGTGGTAGAAAATTGAGTTAAAGGGATATGTTGACATGGTTGAATTACAGAGGAGGAGGATGACTTGAGCAGCTGTATTTTGCATGTACCAGAGGGAAGGCACTAGTTAAATGTTAGGTGTTCCAAAGACAGAGGAGGAGGTAGCTGTAGATAGTTACAGAGAAATACAGGAGGTTTAGATATGGCAAGAGCTGCAAAGGAGAAGGTTTTTGCACTGAAGGGATAGGGGAGCCCATTACGATCTGAATAAAGAGAGCAGAAAGAAGAGCTGAAAGACAAAGCATTAGTGATTTAACCTAACTGGGGTGAAGAAAAGTCAACACATAGACCTGATTGTGATACGTTAGTTTTAACCCTTTTACATGTGTAATCCTGAATCATACATGATTTATACTGTACATATATAAGAAAGTGTAGAGAAGAGGGACATCATATGGCACTTAGATGTTGAATGCTTTATGGCCTTCATTTTTGAATGACGGAGTGGGATAAATAGTCTGCTTGTCACTTTTATTTTTTTAATATTCACTTTACTAAGAACCACAATAATTTTGCTTTAAATTTACAAGTAACTAAGGCAAATAAATAAGAGTGCAAGAAAATCCTCCAGCCCCAAGAAAAAAGCTTTTTTGCAAAGTTGCAGCTTGAAAAGAATTATTATTCTCAAATATTCACTGCACCTGGGAACCAAGGGGTATAATTTAAAAGATCAATTGCCTGGTAATGTGATGTTATAATTCTACCTATGTGCACATGTAAAGGTATTATATTTCAATATATATGATAGTGCATGCCTTAAGAAGGGGTTGAGATTGATTTTTTTTTTTTTTTTTACTTTCAGTTCTTTGAAACAACCTCATTCCCATTGTTTCTTTTTTCTTTTAGTGTATTATACAGGTCATCTGTCTCAGCACATGGAGTTCCCTTGTGCTCCTATAATAAGTAGTCTAGAAAAAAAATAGTCCATGGAACGAATAAAACTGATGAGCATTTTAGTGTGAAATACTGAATAGTAGCTGTGGTTCATATCTTCTGAAAATAAAGTCCGAAAATAGATTTCACAGGCTATTCTGTGGCATAAATCTCTTCAAATTGCAAAACATCAATAGTGTAGCCACTGCCTTCAGAAGTCTACCCTAATTCTGTATGATTTTGTGTAATTAGAGTATAAGTGGTCTGAACTAATTTCAAGATCTTTATAAAGCCCAAGCGGATTTTTTTCTTAAAATTCATTCTTATCTGGCGGTAGTTTTGCAAGGCGGTGTTTCTGAATTAAATATGCTGCCAGGAATCTGACCAAGTTGTTATTGCTGTCTATCATGCTCTGACTATAGTCCTTCAAAAGAGGGTGAAATCCCTTGTGTTTGCAATGTAAGCTGTAGCCTTTTGCATTTCCTCTATAAAAGGTTCAGCTCCCTTAAAAACATAAATTAAATTAGCACATGTTGCTTCCTTAAACAATCCAGACATGTAAAGCATAGTTATCTTGCCGAGAAAATGATCACGACAACATTCAAAGAGCCCAGTGTCTCCCAGCAATCTGCCAAGGACATCTCAATGTGGCATGACCTTTTCAGGATAAATGGGATTTTAAATTCAGCCTTTTCATTAGCGTCCTCTCTGTGTATTATGTCTTGCAAGTTGGAGCTAGCTTTGAAGCTGAGAATGTTGTGACAGTGGCTATTGTTCCTGTGTGTGCATTGTTAATTGTAATAGCAGGAAATGTGCAAACCATATCAAAACCAAATGAGAACATAAGAGGGGAGAAAAGCCTGGAAACTTCAAAGTGAACAGTAAATAAAAAAGGTGCAAAAAACCCAAACAAATATGTTCACAGAGAGCAAAACATTGTACAGAAAGATTGGACTTTTTTTCCCTGAGAAATTGATATGGAAATAGTAATGGCCAATCTTCCTCCATTTCTCAAACACATCTTTCTGTGAAGGAAGTATTTATTGGGCTCTGAAGAGAGGAAAAAGAGTAAAGCATTAAGATGCTGAACTACTCACTACTTGGATGCTGCGGGCATTTGGATAATGGAGGGATGTTGCACCATATAGATCTTGGTACCAGGGGTGATGCGCTAATATGCACCATATGCATATTTTGTCATAAAAAAAACCTTAATTTTAATCCTTTGGGGATGATTAGGTATTCAAACTTTCTCCTGGGACCTCACACTGATGATCTAATAGTGACCCCAAAATTATAAGAGTCAGACAAACCAGTTGGCAGACAATGCCAAAACAGACTAAAACAATGCAAGGCATGATGATCTCTGGGAAAACACTAATATTTGGATGGGGATAATCACTACATCAAATAGGAGATTCATAAGGAAGAACAAAATTTTAGGAATGAATAAAGATGGAATGAAAATATCAAAATATTCTGAAATCTGTTGTAGGACACAGGTGTGTGATAGCCTTCTGTATGTATAGACCTTAGCTAGATGTAGTCTTTATGAGAAAATAATAGAATAAATGATTATATAACTGGATTTAAAGGAAATACTGTATGCACTTTGTCATGTATGTGTCAGTCATTTTTTGTGCTCAGTGGATGATATGAAGGACTTTTGCATTCCCAGCTCCTCTAAGGCTTTGTAAAGCCTTTGCTAGAAGAGATGGCAGAGATTTGAAGAGGTTAAGAGTAGGATCTCGTCTCTGAGTACTATCTGATTCCAAAGACAATGCCCCCCCCCCTTTGTTATATATAAATCTAAAAAAACTAACATTCTCTAAGGGTGTGTCTAGACTACAGAGTTTTGTCGACAAAAGTGGACTTTTGTCGACAAAAGTTTACCTGCATCTACACTACCGCTGAGTTCTGTCGACATAACGTCGACAGAACTCAGCAGTTTTGTCGATGCTGGTAAACCTCATTTTACGAGGCATAATGCCTTTTGTCAACAGAGTTCTGTCGACAGAAGGTGTTATTGCATCTAGGGTTGTGTCTAGACTACAGAGTTTTGTTGACAAAGCAGCTTGCTTTGTCGACAGAACTGGCTGTAGTCTAGACGCTCTTTGTCGACAGAAGCTTTGTCGACAGTATCTGTCGACAAAACTTCTGTCGACAAAAGCCTGTAGTCTAGACGTACCCTCAATCACTATATTGGTTTCTTAGAACTTAAACTGACAACCCCTCCCTCAATTTTTCTCTTTTTTCAGAGAGAGAAGGGCAGAATTTGAAGCATTTTCGCAAAGGTTTGAAGGGTTCCACAAGTGTAAAACGTGGGCAGAGTTTGTCATGAAGATTCTTTAATACTAGTGAGATTATATTAGAGATGTAAAATCCTGTTTAATTGGTTAGGTTTAACTAGTTAATGAATTAAATGTGGGAGGGAAGGGGGGAGGCGGCTGTATGTACCTAGGTCTGCCAAGGACAGGGGCTGCCACAGACTGCTGGAACATCCTCGATCTGCAGCAGGCCCTGCCTACCCTTTCACATCCCCAGTTGATATACACAAGAAAGACAGAACACAACTTCACTTTGAAATACTAGATCGAGTTTACGAGGATGGCAGTTAGAAAATACATTTCCTTTAATCTAAGCAAATTTGATCTGGAATTGATTCAAATAAAATATAAAATTGAACCATATATCATTTTTACAGAATCATTTTTCAGAGGACAATCACGCTTTCAAAGTGTGGCAACGAAACATAAAAAGAAGGGGTGAGTTGGAATTAGCACTGGAGACACTATGTATTCCACTACAGACTCTGCTATTGTCAGTCTGTTTTTATGTGACAGATGCTCTGATACTAAAGAGATTGGTAGGGGAGTAAAAGTCCTCTGTTAGATAGCTTTTAGAATTTGTTTCCTTAACTAACTCAGGTAACATATGGAGCTTTTAAGCATCCTATTTCTGTAAACAGTGACATGTAGCATGTTTTGTGTTCAACTAAAACTAAAGCATAATTTCTGTCTTCAGTTTGATTTGAATTTTTATTTCTTAATGTCCACAGTTTAGTTCAGAAGTGTCCACTTTTAAGGCTTTCTTTGTTTTTTCTCTTCAGCATCTGAGGAAGTGAGATGTGGCTCACAAAATCTTATGCTCTAATACCTTAATAAATTTGTTAGTCTTTAAAGTGCCCCGGACTCCTTGTTGTTTTCACTTGGAAGGCTGGCTGCCGATTATCAGTTATGATTTTGCCTTGTGAGACCGCTAGTTAGACTTAGTCTGGAGCTTCCTACCTCTCTCTTTCCACTTTTCCTTCCTTGTATTCTTCTTAGTGGTGACATTTCCATTAGAATTCTGAGGAATTTATTTTCACTGTCATTTTTATGTTTTGTATTTCCGTAGTATTCTTTAGCTGTACATTTGGAAGAAGAAGAAAAAAACAGCCCAGGACTTAGTTTGGAGTCTTATCTCAGGGTTTTGGCAAAAGCACTGAAAAATTTATCATGAAGTAGATTAGAGTAGGAACAACACCAGACAATGATGCTAGTGGAATTTCTTAAGGCAGAAGAGTCACTGAGATGTGAAAAGGTGAAGGAAAAATATGTATTGTATTTCTGATGAAATATCTGTGTTTGACAGTTACACCATAAATAGCATCTTGCCTGTAAAAATAAACTAGTTTTGTATTTCTCAGCATTTGCAGTCCAGCAGTTCTTTCAAAAGTAATTAACAGCTCTTGTAGTTCTCTGAATATGTAGCATGCTCATTCTTTCTAAAACTCTCTCACACACATGAATACCCTCTTCCTTCACCCATGTAAAGCAGGAGCTAGGTTCTGGGTCATATTCATGTAGTAGAGATGATATCAAACCTTTCCCTGTTTACACATCCTTAAACTGTATTTATGGTGAAAGTCAAGATCTTAAAGTGTTCGTTGTTCCTGGGTTTAATTGGTTTTATCTGCTGCTATCATAACAGTCTTATCTCTGTAGACAGTTGCATGGATAATATTTGGAGATCAGAATTCAAGCCCAGCCACACAGTGTCATCCAGCAATTAAATGTTATTTGATAGTTCTGTCTGCAGCTCAGGTGCCAAGGAGCTCCCATCTCTGGTTGACAGTCTTTATAGCATCATAAAACTATTCTCAGGGGAAATCTGGTTATGGAAGCCTTTCAGAATGGAAATAGTTAGAAACGCCTGGGTAAAGTGCAGTTCAAGCTCAGTGGCAGCTCTAATCATTGACTATTGGCTAATGACTATGTAGTTCAGCTCTGAAAGATGTTTAATTATTTCTGTTATTGCAGTTGGTGCAAGAACAAAGAAGCTTCTGTCTCCGTGACATGGATGCTGACATGTACTATGGGAGAGAACGTTAAATGTTTCAATATTGCCTTTCTTATGCCCTTCCCCAAGTGTTTTACAGGGCTGATTAGGGCAGCCTTTCTGTTGTTTGTTTGGGTGCTTGGCTTTCTTTCTGTTGCATTCCTTGATATGAGGAAAAAAAGAAGCATGTAACAAAACAGCAGTGGAGGGCACCTGACATTGCTAGAGTTCAAAGATTCTAATAGTGTGGTTTTGGTTCCTTTGAAAGTTAATTGTTTCTTGACCCTATCTAGCCGTTATAGGGGAAATATAAAGAAACCCAGTATATGCATTTTGTGGTAGAAGCACTGCTCATTACACCTTTTAATTGCTGAGTTGCACTTAGTGTACAAATGAACTACTGTATCGCCTGATTAATTCCCTTCCTGCTTTGTGAAGTGTAGGTGGGGTTAGAGACCAGTAGGCTGACAAATGGAGTTGCTAAGTGGAACACTGATCAATAGAAAGTGTTGTCCATTTGAGTAATAGACATCCCTGTGATATCAGCTGTTAAAAAATTGCTGAAAAGGGTCCTTATAGGTGTTTAAAATATAACCCATCCAAGACAAGAAGCATTACCAGGTACCCCTAATGTAAAAGGTAAATGTCAGGCACTCAGTCTTTGAGCTATTGTAAACACTTATTCTTTAAGGGTGCATCTTCACAGCAGGGCTTAACTCGAAATAAGCTACGTAAATTGCAGAGCTTATTTTGGAGTAGCTTATTTCAAAATAGGGAATGTCTACACAGCACTTATTTCAAAATAGAATACTCTTTCTTCCTCTAACGTCCCTTACACCTCATAAAATGAGGGTTACAGGAATGGGAATAAGAAGTCCTCCAGCTTGACAGCATTTTGACATTATTTCAAAATAACTGCCTGCTGTGTAGATGTGGACTAAGTTATTTTGAAATAATGCTAGTTATTTCAAAATAGTCTTGCTGTGTAGATGTACCCTAAGGGAAGAGTAAGGGAATTCAGAGGAAGAGTGCTCTAGTTTAAAATAAGTATAGATGCTCCAAATTTCGAAATAAGCTACACAATTGTCATAGCTTATTTTGAGGTAAGTCCTGCTGTGTAGACACACCCTAAATGTTTAAACAGTCTGTTACAAATATGTAGGGCCCTACCAAATTCATAGTGCATCATGGCCAATTTCACAGCCATAGAATTAGAAAATTGGTAAATGTCATGTTTTCAGCTCTTTAAACCTGAAATTTCATGGTGTTGTAACTGTGGAGTCCTGATCCAAAAGGAGATGGGGGGGGGGGGGAAGAGTCAGAAACCTGTTGTATGGGACTCTTTGTATTGCTACTCTCACTTCTGTGCTGCCTTCACAGCTAGATTCTGAAGGCAGCAACAGCAGAGTTTCCTGTAGCTGCAGGAGGTTACAAGAGGTAGGGGTGGTTCTGATTTCCCCTGTTCTGCTGGGAGTACCCCAGTGAGGGCCTACTAGTCCTGGCCAGCTTAGAAGGAACAATACTTGCTGTCTCTCTGGGCAGCTCTACACCCCCTCCCTCATGCTCACTTCTTGCCCCTGTCCTTCCCCGCCCAGTCAGAGCTAAGAAGTTTTCATGGGGACATGCTTTTCACAGCTGTGAAATTGGTAGGGCCCTACATATAGCCAAAAAGAATTGGTAGAAAAAATCATATTTATTGTACAGGGTATGGAGGTCTTTATGCACATTTTTGTTTTCTCTTTCAATCATTCCTCCTTGTGAGTGGTAAAAATCCACTAGCATTGTTAGACTTGAGAAGAGTTCTGATTAATGTTTTGAATTAATGGCATATATCCTGGGCACATATAAACCTAGCCATTACACAGGTTTCTTATTTTATCTTCAGGGTAATCAAAATTGCCAGTTCAATTATCACATTTGTCCTTTTAAAATACAAGATTCTACAATTAGGACATTGGCATCATAATTTACCATTTGAAGTGACCCATCTCATAAATCCTCCTCCAGCAGTACATGTTTTGGAGGTATGCTTACCATGACACCTTCTGCCTTAGTAGCTAGCTACATTTATTCTCTTGAAAGGAAACTGTTTTCAATGCACATACTCCTGTTACCAGCTGTTGCTAATCTGAGGACCATGGAAGAAGAGGATTTCCCAGGGAGACTTCTCTGACCAGGGTACTGAAGGCTAGTGACTTCCCTCACTCTCAGAGGATAAAGTATTAAGTGTTGTCTCTCTTCACCACCATGAATGCCTTTTAAAATAGCTTTTGCTTATTGATGCCTCTCATTTGCTCCCTGTCTCACCTTTAAGTACCAAGTCCTTTCCATCCACTGCTGCCTTGTACATAATTTCACTCTTGTCTCAAACATCCAGAGTTCTCGTAATAGAACACTAGAACTGGAAGGGACCTCAAGAGGTCATTGAGTTCAGTCCCCTGCCCTCACAGCAGGACCCAGTACCATCTAGGCCATCCCTGATAGATGTCTAGCTAACCTGCTCTTAAATATCTCCAATGATGGAGATTCCACAACATCCTTAGGCAATTGATTCCAGTGTTTAACCACCCTGACAGTTAGGAATTTTTTCTTAATGTCCAACCTAAACCTCCCTTGCTGCAATTTAAGCCCATTGCTTCTTGGCCTATCCTCAGAGACCAAGGAGAACAATTTTTCTCCCTCCTCCTTGTAACACCCTTTTAGATACTTTAAAACTGCTATTATGTCTCCTCTCAGTCTTCTCTTTTCTAAACTACACAAGCCCCGTTCTTTCAGTCCTTCCTCATAGCTCATGGCCTTTAATAATTTTTGTTGCTCTACTCTGAACCTTCTCCAGTTTTTCCAGAACTTTCTTGAAATGCTCCAATTGAGGTCTAATCCATAGAGAGTAGAGTGGAAGTATGACTTCTTGTGTCTTGCTCACAACACTTCTGTTAATGCATCTCAGAATCATGTTTGCTTTTTTTGCAACAGTGTTACACTGTTGACTCATATTTAGCTTGTGGTCCACTGTGAAACCAGATCTCTTTCTGCAGTACTCCTTTCTAGACAATCGCTTCTCATTGTGTGTGAAGTATTTTTCATTTGTCCTTATTAAACTTCATCCTATTTACCTCAGACCATTTCTTCAGTGTGTCCAGATCATTTTGAATTATGACCCTATTCTCCAAAGCACTTGCAATCCTTCCCAGCTTGGTGGTATCTGCAAATTTAATAATCATGGTCTCTATGCCATCGTCTAAGTCATTGATGACAACATCCACTTGCTGTTTGCCTCTTCTCTTTCCATCTTTAGTGCTGCATTCTTTTTATCTTAAAGCCATTGCTTTCTTTCCTGTGTTCTCTATCCATCATCTTCTTTCACATGTTTGGACCCCTTTCCAACAGAACCATCGTGCTACCACATTTCACTCATACCTCAAATCCAGGATTGGTTTATTCCAGCACCATCTCTGTCACAGCTGCATCCCATCCCGTTAATTGAGAGTAGTGAAGTAGAAATATCCTCCCTCTTATTCTCTTTGTTTGTCAGCAAACAGAACAGGTGTTGAAAACTCCCATCCAAACCCAGTAAATAGTAGAACTGGATGTGGTTCACTGACACTGTATTCAGCAGCCAAGCCACAAAGAGCATGGAGGTCAGTTTACAGTGGATTTTGTGGCATATTATACAGTAGAGGGTTCAGTAGAAATTAGTAAGCCATCTAATTTAAACAAGAAGACGATTTTATCATAAAGGTCAGTGGAAGAAGAATTAGGGTAATGTTGAGCACTTTTGAAAATCTCACCCTATAATGCTGTTTTGAAGGGGTTTTTATTGGAGGCTGATTAAACTCTTAGGTACAGATGTCTGTAGGGAATAAGTTCTCGGATGAAAAGCTCAGGAACTT
The DNA here is from genome assembly GCF_052426305.1 of Pelodiscus sinensis. NCBI lineage: Eukaryota > Metazoa > Chordata > Testudines > Trionychidae > Pelodiscus > Pelodiscus sinensis. The sequence continues at coordinate 65,373,561 of NC_143057.1, forward strand.
AATCTAGGATGTGGTTATTGTTAAGTTAATAGGTATACCTGGATGTGGTTCACTGGCACAGCAGCAAAGCCACAAAGAGCATTTCACAGTAATAACAGTTTAAATATATTTAATGAAAGGGGGAACACAGGCAAAATGGTCTGTGAAATCACTAAACAGTAAGCTCTTCCTTCCTTTTCCATCCTTGTTATCTTTACTTTCATCTTTCTTGCCTCTCTCTTATCACCCCTCTTCATCGTACAGGTTAACACTTCTTTCCAGGGTACAGTGTATCTTCATTTACATTTTTTGTGTCAGTGTGGACTGAAAAGGGAGAGACCACACACAAATGAAGTAGGCAATGTAGTCAAACAAAGACAATACAAAAGTATGCAAATTATTATGAAGACAAGCACTTCTTACATGTGGGGAGGAAAGCATGTCAAGAGGAAGGACTGATGTTAATCCTGTTGTAGTGAGTGGCAAAAAACCCCTCATTGAATTCAACTAGTTAAGTAGTCTGAAGCAGAGAAAATAGTTTTTACCTTTAAACTATTTTTGTTTCAGTAGTTCCACAGGCTTAGTTTCTTCACTTGTTTGTGTTTTTAGTTTTTCTTCATTCACAGACATTTGTCCGCTTCAGCTGAAGGGAATGAGAAACTAAATGGGGCCTTTGGGCTGTCCTGGTAGAAGGATCTAATGGAGCCGAAGAAGTGCATTTGCAGCATGGGTATTGAGAAGTAGTTGCATGGTGATTGTGCATCGCAGACAATAGTAGCTCATCAAAATGAAGGGGATTTCATAACCACAGAAATGTTTTGTCATGGGTCACTACCTCTCAAGTATCCTTGCACTTAGGCTGAAATAGTTTCATAGCACAGTCAATGCTGTTGATTATAATTTAGTAAACCCCTCTCAATTTCCTGATTTTTTTTTTCTAGGACTCTCATTTTGATGCAGGATACAGTAAACTTCCGATAATCCAGCACCTTTAGGACCCAGGGGTTGCCGGATTATCAGATATGCTGGACTATTGGAAGGGGAGGCTATGAGGGGTTTAGGGTGGTATGGGGGGGGGATGCCACCGCAGACCCCTCATAGCCTCCCCTTCCGATAGTCCGGCTTGGCCCCAGGCATCCCCAATTCAGCCGCTGCTGGTCACTTGCAGCAGCAGCTGAATCGGCAGAGCAGCTGGGGTGCTGCCGGGTTGATCCGGTAGCGTCACTCCTCGGTGCTACTGGACCAACCCGGCAGCACCCCAGCTGCTCTGCCCCAGGCATCCCCAAGTCAGCCGCTGCTGAAACTGATCAGCGGATGACTCCGGGAAGCCCGGGGCAGAACAGCTCTGCCTCGGGCTTCCCAGAGTCAGCTGCTGGTCAGTTTCAGTGGCGGCTGAATCGGGGACAGCTGGGGTGCTGCCGGGTTGGTCCTGCAGCGCCAAAGGGCAGTGCTACAGGACCTACCGGCAGCCCTCCAGCTGCTCTGCCCCCGGCTTCTCCAATTCAGCCGTTGGTCAGTCTCAGCAGCGGCTGAATCGGGGAAGCCGGGGGCAGAGCAGCTCCAATGGTCCAGCTGCCCGGAGCACTTCCTGTTTCCTGATGGTGCCGGACCATCAGATGCCAGACCAATGGGCTACGTCTACATTGGCCCCTTCTCCGGAAGAGGCATGTTAATTTCCAACTTCAGAATAGGGAAATCCGCGGGGGATTTAAATATCCCTCGCGGGATTTAAATAAACATGACCGCCGCTTTTTTTCCGGCTTGGGGAAAAGCCGGAAAAAAGCATCTAGACTGGCGCGATCCTCCGGAATAAAGCCCTTTTCCGGAGGATCTCTTATTCCTACTTTGAAGTAGACGTAGCCATGGAGTTTTACTGTATTTGGTTTGTGGTAAAATTCTGCTCTGATATGCTGTAAAATGTAGGGATTTGTATGGTAGAACTGCGGTCAGTCTTAACATCTAGTGTTTGGAAAGTAACTGACTTTAGAAATCAGGAAGTCTAGGCTATTTGGTCATTTCATGTCACTCATTTCAGAGAGAGAGGCTCTCTGATTTACATTGTGGTAGGAAAGAGATATCTATGCTGATGGAAACAAACATCTGTTTCTTCTAGAATCCAACAAGCTATGCATGGGTCATCCCTGCTATGCATGGGGCAGTCCTAATGCTTAATAACTTTTCCAAAGGTTATTCCTAGAAACTCCAAATCAACAACATGGATAATAAGGCTCCAGAAGTTCTGTTGTTCTAGCAGTGTGGGAGATCTGGCTCTTCCCTCCAGTGCCTTAGGATTAAGGGGAATTAGAGCATGATTTTCTCATAGGTCATCAAGCCTTCTCTTCCTCCAATGAGGAGCAGAGTGCCACCGGGAACGGGGAAGTGCGATGATTCTTGCCACGGAGCTGCCTGCGTGCAGCTCTGGTGCGAGGAGGCAGGGCGGGAAGCCAGGACGCTGGCATGATGTGGCCATGCTGATTTTAAAGAGCTCAGCTCTGGCTGCGTGTCCCTGGGAGCTGGCTACAGCGCACGGCGCAGCCAGGCCCCACCCCGCCAGCTCCAGTCCTGCCATGGCCCCGGCCCCCCTTTGTCTCCATGCCGCCCTTTCCCCACACCGCAACTGCTCTCCTGACCCCGGATCACCTGCTCTCCCTCTTCCCTGCCACCCTTTGGCTCTGCACTGCCCTTGTACTCTGCCCCCTGCTCCCTCCGATCCCTGCTCCCCAGCTCTGTGCTGCCCATTCCCTGCACTGCCCCTAGTCCCTGATCCCTCTGCCCCTCCCATTCCCCGTGCCTCCACTGCACCCTGCTCTCCCCGATCCCTGCGTCCCTCTGGCTCTGTGCCTCCCATTCCCCATGCCACCTCCATACTACCCCCCACTATTCCCTGCACCCCTCTGGCTCTGTGCTGTCCCAGCACCCTGCTCCCCCTGTGGGTCGGAGGTGAGGGGTGCTTGTCCATAGGTAGGGGCTGGACAGGGTAGGGAAAAGGCTGCTGTGACCCAACAGCGAGTGAAAGGGGGAGTTCACTTGAAGCACCTTTGCCTTTATATGGGGAAAAAATGAATGAAAATGCTATTTGCTATTTATAGGGCTAAAATGCCGGGACAAAAATGAAAACAAACAAAAAAAACCCCATTGCAAAATGCAAACGTGTAAAAGACAACAAAAAAAGGGGAGTCGGCCAAAAAATGTTTTGCTTGGGGCAGCAAAAAGCCTAGAGCTGGCCCTGGGGGAGGGGAAGGGGCTGGGCTGTGGGGAGGAGAGAGGAGGGGAAAATATGGGGAAGGGGCTTGTGCTGAGGGGAGGGGAGGGAAGAGGAGGAGGTCAAGAGAGGAAGAAGAAAGGGAAAGGCACCAAGGGACAGGGGTGCAGGAGAGAGAAATGCCAGAGGGCCAAGTGCAGACAATGAGGAAAAGGGCAGGAGGGGAGGTGTCAGTGGGAGGGGGGACAGGGTGATGCTGGGAGAGGAGAGGGTATGGGCAATGGAGGCTGGGGGGGAGAGAGAGGTGCTGGGAGAAGGCTTGAAAGAAGGGGTGGGCATGAGGAAGGTAGGGATTGAGCAAGGCATCTGTGAGGGCACAGGGGCATGAGGAGAATGGGGGCAGAGGGTGGTGAGGGGGTGGGTATCAGGGAAAAAGAGAGCAAAGGGGACGGTACCAGGAGGATGCAGGTGCTAAGGGATTCTGGGGGTGAAGAAGAAGGGCAGACACCTGCAGGGGAGGGACCAGCACGAGAGGAGAGAGGCAGGGCAGGTGTGTAGAGGGAGGTGTTAGGAGAGGGGATGAGGAGGGGTAGCTCACATGATCAGAGTGGGGCTACTGGAGGAGTGGGCACAGGGGGGAAGAAAAGGGCTGGCAGAGGCGGGCAGGTCTCAGGGAGGCTGAGGGCAGTGAGAAGGGCAGGAGTCAGGACAGCAGAGGAGGGTGAGGGGTTGGGGGGCAGCAGACACCAGGGGAGCTCATGGAGCAAGGGGAGGAGACATGGCAGGAGAGAGAAAAGATAAAGGTTTATAAGACATTTATTAATAACTTGGGTAATATTTATTAATAACTTATTAGTAATTGCTGTTCTTATTCTTATTAGGAATTTATACCATTAAAAACGCTTTTTGTAGGGGAGGGTGGCGAGTCCCTTTTTTGTCTGGCGAGTAGGGTTTTCCATAATTTGTCGACCCCTGTATATCAGCAATGGTCTCCTAATGCAGAGATAGTTATATTGGGAGAACTAAGCTTTGTATCCATAAAATAAACCTTCTCCCAGAAGCAAAATTAGCTATACTGGTGAAAAGTGCAGTTTTGCTGGAGTCACTGTATTTACACTAGGGGCTTCTGCTAGAACCACTATGTCAGGCCATATCTTCACTAAACAGAAGATCGCAGGTGGTGTTGCAGAGAGGGCTTTGGTTTCTTCGACCATGGGACTCTGTTCCGGGCACAAGGATTGTTAGGAAGAGATGGGGTCCACCAAATCAAGAGAGGAAGGATCATCTTCATGGGCAGGCTTGCATACCTAGTGAGGAGGGCTTTAAACTAGGTTCGTCGGGGGACGGTGACCAAAACCCTGAAGGGAGTGGAAAAGTCGGATACCGGGAAGGAATGCAAAGAGGAACGAGCAAGAAAGGAGGACCCCTGATTCGAATGGAGAAGATAGGGTGATCAACTGGTTATCTGAGGTGTTTGTACAATAATGCGAGAAGCTTGGGCAACAAACAGAAGAACTGGAGGCCCTGGCCCAGTTCAAGAAATATGATTTAATTGGGATAACAGAGACTTGGTGGGATGACTCGCATGATTGGAGTGCTGTCATGGAAGGTATAGGCTGTTCAGGAAGAACAGGCAGAAGAAAAGGAGGAGGAGTTGCACTACACGTAAGAGAGCACTATGATTGCTCAGAACTCCGGTATATAGAGGGAGAAAAACCTGTTGAGAGTCTATGGGTTAAGTTTAGAGGTGCAAACAACAGCGGTGATGTTGTGGTTGGTGTCTACTACAGGCCACCAAATCAGGTGGATGAGGTAGTTGAGGCTTTCTTCGGACAACTGAGAGAAGCTTCCAGATTGCAGGCCCTGGTTCTCGTGGGGGACTTTAATCACCCTGACTTCTATTGGGAGACCAATACGGCAGTACACAGGCAATCCAGGAAGTTCTTAGAGAATGTTGGGGATAACTTCTTGGTAAAAGTGCTGAAGGATCCAACCAGGGGCCGTGCGCAGCTTGACCTTCTGCTCACAAACAGGGAGGAACTAATAGGGGAAGTAGAAGTGGGTGACAACCTCGGAAGCAGTGATCATGAGATGGTAGATTTCAGGATCCTGACCAAAGGAAGAAAAGAGAGTAGTAAAATACACACCTTGGACTTCAGAAAAGCAAATTTTGACTCCCTCAGAGACCTGATGGGCAGAATCCCCTGGGGTGCTAACATGAAGGGGAAAGGAGTCCAGGACAGCTGGCAGTATTTTAAAGAAGCCTTATTGAAGGCACAGAAAGAAACCATCCCGACGCGTAGCAAGAGAGGCAAACATAGTAGGAGACCGGATTGGCTTACAGTGGAAATCCTTGGTGAACTTAAGCACACAAAGGAAGCTTACAAAAAGTGGAAACTTGGACAAATGACCAGAGAGGGGTTTAAAGGTATAGCTCGAGAATGCCAGGGGGTTATCAGGAAGGTGAAAGCGCAATTGGAATTGCGACTGGCAAAGGATGTGAAGGATAACAAGAAAGGTTTCTACAGGCATGTTAACAAGAAGAAGGTGATCAGAGAGGGTGTGGGGCCCCTACTGGATGAATTAGTTAACCTTGTGACAGATGATGTGGGAAAAGCTGAAATACTCAATGCTTGCTTTGCCTCTCTATTCACGGACAAGGTCGGCTCCTGGACTAATGTGCTAAGTGACGTAAGATGGGATGAAGATGGACAGCCCTTGGTGGGTAAAGAACAGGTTAGAAACTATTTACAAAAGCTAAATGTACACAAATCCATGGGTCCGGACTTAATGCATCCCAGGGTACTGAGGGAGTTGGCAAATGTTATTGAGGAGCCTTTGGCCATTATCTTTGAAAAGTCATGGAGATCGGGAGAGATCCTGGATGATTGGTAAAAGGTAAATGTAGTGCCCATCTTCAAAAAAAGTGAAGAAGGAAGATCCAAGGAACTATAGGCCGGTCAGTCTTACCTTGGTCTCTGGAAAAAATCACGGAAGGAATCCTTAAGGAATCCATTTTGAAGCACTTGGAAGAGAGGAAAGTGATCAGGAATAGTCAGCATGGATTCACAAAGGGCAAGTCGTGCCTGACCTATCTGATTAGCTTGTATGATGAGGTAACTGGCTCTGTGGACATGGGAAAGTCAGTGGACTTGATATACCTTGACTTTAGCAAGGCTTTTGATACTGTCTCCCACAATATTCTTGTCAGCCAGGATTGGGAATGTGGATTGGGAAAATGGATGGTAAGATGGATAGAAAGCTGACTAGAAGGCCGGGTCCAGCGGGTAGTGATCAATGGCTCAATGTCAGGATGGAGGTCGGTTTCTAGCGGAGTGCCCCAAGGTTCGGTTCTAGGACCGGTTTTGTTCAATATCTTTATTAATGACCTGGGTGAGGGGATGGATTGTATCCTCAGCAAGTTTGCAGGTGACACTAAGCTAAGGGGAGAGGTAGATACGCTTGAGGGCAGAGATAGGGTCCAGAGTGACTTAGACAAATTGGAGGATTGGGATGCAAGAAATCTGATGAGGTTCAACAAGGACAAGTGCAGAGTCCTGTGCTTGGGACAAAAGAATCCCAAGCATTGTTACAGGCTGGGGACCAATCAGCTAAGTAGTAGTTCTGCAGAAAAGGACGTGGGGGTTACAGTGGATGAGAAGCTGGATATGAGTCAACAGGGTGCCCTTGTAGCCAAGAAGGCTAATGGCATATTAGGGTGCATTAGGAGGAGCATTGCCGGCAGATCCTGAGAAGTGATTATTCCCCTTTATTCAGCTCTGGTGAGGCCACATCTGGAATATTGTGTCAAGTTCTGGGCCCCCCACTACAAAAAGGATGTGGACGCATTGGAGAGGGTCCAGCGGAGGGCAACCAAAATGATTAGGGTGCTGGAGCATACGACCTATAAGGAGAGGCTGAGGGAGTTGGGTCTGTTCAGTTTGCAGAAGCGAAGAGTAAGGGGGGATTTGATAGCTGCCTTCAACTTCCTGAAGGGAGGTTCCACAGAGGATGGAGAAAGGCTGTTCTCAGTAGTGACAGATGGCAGAACAAGGAGCAATGGTCTCAAGTTGTGGCGGGAGAGGTCCAGATTGGATATTAGGAAATTTATTTCACTAGGAGAGTAGTGAAGCACTGGAATAGGTTACCTAGGGAAGTAGTGGAGTCTCCATCCCTAGAGGTGTTTAAGTCTCGGCTTGACAAAGCCCCGGGTGGGTTGATTTAATTGGGATTGATCCTGCCTAGGGCAGGGGGCTGGACTTGATGACCTTCTGAGGTCTCTTCCAACTCTGTGGTTCTAGGATTCTATGATCGCTGCTGCCGTGATCAATCTTTTGAAGTTCAATTTAATGAATCTAGTTAAAACTCAGAGAGCGTCCCTGCCAGTGGCTAGTACTCATGTTCCTGCAAGGACTAAAAGAAGCCAATGGGAGCATTTGTTCCCATTGGCTTCTCACCATAGGGATGGTAAGGGAAACTCAAAATAAGGAACAGGTACTCTAGCTACATAATTAACGTAGCTGAAGTTGTGCATCTTGAGTTGATGTTCCCTTTTAGTGTAGACTTGGCCGTAGTCTGAGATTGCATATTTTCAAACTGATTACCAACATGGTTACTTTGCCAAAAGTCTGTAGTGTAGACCTGGTCATATCTGCAGGCCAAAATATTAGCTAAGAGGTATAAACTAGCCCATTCATCTTAATAAGATATTAACTGCAGGACCTATTACTCTGGACAGTCAGAGAACAGTGCCGAGAGCCCAGTCAATCTACCCAAACAGATGCTGACGTAAGTACTAGATGCTGACTTGTTGCTACCCCTGGAGGTGGCATGCTGGAAACTTCTTACAGACCCAGGATGAAGCATAAGGCTGTTCCTCTCTCTTTCTGGATGCCTACGCTCCGTGGGTGGTAGGATGTGAGGGTATCTAGGTTCTGGGGGTGCCCAATATCTGGGCTCTGGGGTGGGAGGTGCAGATGTCTGGGCTGGGGTATCCCATGACTGATCTCTGGAGGGAAGGAGAGTGAGTATAGGCGCTGGAGGAGACACACTGTGGCTGGGCTTCAGTGGGGGCGGGGTGTAGGTGTCTGAGATTGGAGGGACAGAATTTTCCCCCAAGACTGGCCCGGCTGGCACACCATGACACACCAGACTGAAGCTCCGAATAAAAGCATAACAGAGAAGCAGGAAGTGGGTTGTCATAGGGGTTTCTTTAACTCTCTATTCCTGGGGGAAATTTTTTGTTTGGTTGTTATGGACATATTTTTGGTCAAGTATTTTGAAATAAATTACCAAAATAATTGAAAATAATGTTATTTTTTGTTGTTATTTTGACAAATAAATATATGTAGAATTTTAAAATATGCACAGAATTTTAAAATATTGGGAATAGAATTTTTAATATTTTTTCCATGAAGAGTAAAATCCTGTGTCAGAATGTACATCAAGCCCTGGATTGACTTAACCTAGCACCACGTTCATGTTGTGAAGACTGCTGACCACATTTATTCTCCTCCCCTCTTTTCGCAAGAGAAGTAGATTAAGGGTCATACTATAGAATAAGTGTCAGCTATTTGGATCCCCATTGCTTACATTCTGATATGATCTTCAGCGTGAGCCCCTATTTATAAGACAGTAGGAGCTTGATTGCTTACACTTCTAAATTCTTTAAAAAAATAAAAAATTTTAGAACTGTCCCAAAATGTCTGAAATATCACATTTTAATTAGATGGTGCTAATGTAGAAAATAAGTGCTTCATACCTTTAGAAGTGCATATTTAAGCATAAAAATTATCTGTCTGTAACACCTACACTAATAGTTATAAACACAATTCAGTGGCACAATTCACCTGCTGTATAAACACATGAATTCGTACAATGTGTGAACAATCTGAGTTTGATTAAAGACAATGAGCCCAATTCTCATACATGCAACTAAATCTGTGTACTCTAAGATTGTAATTGAGGTGATTCACTGCAATATGCATTTCTCTGGTAGTTATCACCCTGCAGACTGCAAGGACTGAACAGTTGAGCGAATTATTCAAAAAGTCATTAGGAGAAAGATGCAAAGCTTCAGAATCTGTTATGAGTGAAAAACAAAATTAATTCTTGAAGCAGATTTATTGTAATTTTAACCTAGCATACTTTAATCATGTTTTCAAGGAGATAAACATATAGGTCAGGGGTTGAGAACCCTCATGGTCTATGAGGGTGATCTTCTGGCAAGCCACAAGACAGTTTGTTTACATTGAGCATCTGCTGATTTGGCTCCCTGCAGCTCCCAATGGCCATGTATTGCCATTCCCGGTCAATGGGAGCTGTGGGAAGCAGTGGCCAGCATGTTTCTGCAGCACTTGCCGCTTCCTGCAGCTTCCATTGGCTGGAAATGGTGAGCCACTGCCATTAGTAGATGCAGGGGGCCGCACCTGTGAATGCTCAACATAATCAAATTGTTTTGCGGTCCATCAGCGGATTACCCTGATGGGATGTGAGCCAAAAGTTGCCGACCCCTGTTATAGGTCAACGTAGTATTTGCTCTTGTGAAGATAGTAGAAATTTTGTGGTGGCATGACTTCGGAGGTCGTTACTCTCTTTGTATGTATGTACATATGTTAAGACAGGGATGGGCAAAATCAGGCCTGGGGACTGGATCCGGCCAGAATTTCTCTCTGGTCTGCCCAGTTGATTAGCAGAGCATGTATACTTACAGCTGGCAGCCTGTGTTCAGCTATCCCTACCTCCTCCTTGCTCTGTACAGCAGCCGAGCTACTCTCAGAATTGTCCTGTTAGCTGTGCAGAGCGGGGGTGAAGGGAGGGAGAAGGGATCACTGAAGTTAGGGTATTCCCTCCCCCACACCCATCTCTGCAGAGCAGGCATTGGGAAGAGGGAGACAAAGCTGCTCCAATCTGAAGCATGAATGGTAAGTGACTCAGAAGAGTGCCTCTCTCTCTCTCTCACTACACACGCCCCCCCACGCTCATCTCAGCAGAGTGGAGGACGGAGAAGACAATGGAGCAGAACAGCTGTCCCTGTCTTAAAGAGACAGCACGGTGGCTCTAGGACTTACCCAGCAGCTATCAGTGCGTGCGCGCGCGCACACACACACACACACACACACACACACTGTGTCATTGTCACACACACACACTGCCACACATATTCTCAATCTGTGTCACTAAGTCTGTCTCTCATACACACTTCTTCTGTCTCTCCTAGTCCTATTCCCACCCCTTCTGCTCAAACCCCTGCGCCTTCTGGGGACCCTGAAGCCAGTCAGTGGCCACATACCAAAATCATCAAGTGAGACCCTGCAAAAATTATTGCCCACCCCTGTATTAGGAGCATGTCCCTTCATCCCTTGCACTATCAAAGTTCTGATTGGCATCAAAAATAAAGAATCAGGCCATAGAAACTTCTTTACATGATGTTCATTGAGCTAATAGATTTTTTTTAATGTTGTGAAAGGCTTGGGGGGTGAGGTAGATGTTGTTTGGGGATGATGTTAATATTTTTCAGCATCTTTTTTGTTGGTCATATGGGGAAATTGTCACAATATACTCCAAAGGCTTTCAGACCCTCTGTTCAAAAAGGTTAATTTGACTCTCCAAGTACAAATATTAAGCCAAGAAGATGCAAATCTGATCAATTGGGATGAAGGTTTGCAATCACAGAGGTTCAGAAGGGAGGACATCCATATGGCAGGGTCTTAATGTATCCAGTTCTAAGAAGCAGATGTGTAGAGCTTACCCTATCCACTAGCAAAAATTAAGCTTAAGTAATTATAAGATTTTCACTGAAACTCACAAAAGGAAGGAAATTCACTGTTTTAAAACTGAAAATCCAGTCTGATATAACAGCTGTCAGTTAAGAACACTAACTCACATTATTATACCAAGTTTAAAAAAAGCATATGTGTTAAATCATCCAGGAAAGTAATTCTACTTTTTCAGCTTTAACTGTGAATTCTCTTCTCTATGAAATTAAATCCAGCCCTTAATTTTACATAAAACATTTTTTTTAATGTGGTTAAACTTTGCTGTATATATATCATGCAAACATTTTTTTAAAGTAGTTTTTTGTGGTTTTCTCAAATACAATGAAGTGATAAGAATTTAAAATGTATAATATAAGGACTTTTAAATAGACATTTATTTACTTTGACTGCTACTTGAAAATCTCTAACAGTCCCCTCAGAGCTATTAGAGATGGTCAAGTAAATAGAAAGGAATATATGCTGTCAGTACAAGCCTTTCTGCTGGATTTGTGCCAGTAAATCTGTTTTGCTAAGATTGTATGTGACGTTATTGTGCATATACTTTTAAAAGTTATAATCGGTTTCTTGAAACTGAATTGTTGAGGTTTCTTAAATTAGGCTAGCAAAACCAATTAATTTACAATTTGAGCTAATCAACTCTAAAAATGCTTTTTGGCTTTAATAAAGGAAACTGTTTTAGTTTCAGGATTATCATAGAAAACCTAGAAGAGCATCCTAAAACTCCATTGTCTTGTTTAATTTTTGTAGACTCAGCTGTGAATTTTGGTGTAATGTGTGCAATTAGTATGTGCAGTTATATGTATATATGTTAACTAGTGGTTTATGTCCAAAATCTTCACCCATACTATTAAATTCCTTTCCAAATTGGGCAGTTCCTAGTGGTCAGGAATTCATATCACAGTCACTATAATCCTAAAAGCTACTCCTAGAAGAGCAAGGAAGACTGATTGGATATGGAGACTAAACTACTTTTCACTCATAACACTAGATCACCCACTTCAAAATGTTTGCTTCACTTGAAATCGTCTGTGTCTTTTCCTTTTCCAGTGGATTTTGCATTGGGAGCTGCACCAAGAATGACAAGTCTGCTAGTAAACTCTGAGAACTAGTTAAGAATGTCATGTTGCAACATTACACAAACAGAATTTAATAAACAAATTCTAAAGAAATGTTAAAGAAAACGGATGGAAGAAAGTGCAAAAATTTCAAACCTCTTACAGTAAATCACACAAATGGTTTGTCTTCAAATTCAGTAGGCTGGCTAAATATATTATTTTGGTCAACTTACAAAATCCTGAAAAATTAAAAAAAAAATGCTTTTGGCATGACGGATAAACATTCCTCACACATAACCTTCTCAATGGCCATGTCTACACAGCAGCATTATTTTGGAATAAACATAGTTCACATCTACACAGCAAGCAGTTATTTTGACATAATGTCAAAATAATGTTGAGCTGGAGGACTTCTTACTCTGACTCCTGTAACCCTCATTTTACGAGGAGTAAGGGAAATCAGCAGAAGAGTCCTCTTTCTTGGACTTCTTGCTGTGTACACAGTGTCAAAAGCCGAAATAAGCTATTTCGACTTAAGCTATGCAATTGACGTAGCTCAAGTTACGTTGCTTATTTCAGCTTTTGCCCTGCAGTGTAGACCTTCCCAATATGAGTTACGTGGGGGGAATGTGTCCCAAGGTCAGGTTCTTTGTGATTAATTGTAAACATATTTCAAATGTTTGTTTGAAAGGGAAGGAGCTGCAACCATGTACCACTAGGCAATATAAAGACAATCGGGGGGTTTTAGTAAGTATTGTACATTACAGATAATTTTATTGTGGCCTTTTATGGACCATGTGCAGCTTTTGAGTTCCTAATTTTGAGTTGTTGGTGTGTAAAACACAAGGGCTTTTTAAATTATAAAGGAAATTGGTTGAGTTGTTTTATAGTAGAGAAGGAAGCATTTTGGGACTCTTTATCATCTTGACTCATCTGAATGTTCCCAATTGACTTCAAGCCGCACCTGACAAATTTCACAGACTTAAGTTAATATCTCTTCCCCGGAGCAGGTGAAAAACCCTCAGCTTGATCCATGGTTCTTTTTTATATTTTCAAAGATTTGTAGCTGTGTATATGTATATATCACTAGTTGTGTTTGTATGTGTTTTCCAAAAGATTCAGAATTTAAAAATTGCTGTCTGGTAAATAAGTAAATATTTCTGGGAAACCATTTCTTGCACAGTTGTCACCTAGAATAAGCTTTGATCTTATTTTCTTTGGCTACCTGCAAGTGTCTGTATTTCCACCCACAAGTGGTGGTCTTCATATATTTTGTAAGCATTTCTAAACTGATGAGCCATGCAGCTCCGTCTTACAGTTTGTAGTTTACTTTAATGCCTCCTTAGTGTCCGAGGAAGAAATGCTTCATTTGACTCTGTATAAATAACCAGAAAATGAGACAGGGATTGTAAGATTACAATCACCAAAAGATGCATACAATATTATTGCTTTAAATTCCTATTAATTTTAATTATTTTGTTGCATTAAGGATGCTTAAGCCTCTTCGGAGGCTAGAGGGAAGGGGGATAAGGGACAGAGAGGTCTAACTTTTGCTAATTGCATGTTGTAATCTCCAAATAGCTCCAGCTACCTTTATTTATTTGTCTTTTGCCTACCCAAATATAAAAGCAGCCATATCCTTCCTCATCTGCATACAGGATGAGTAGGAATCTCTCATTAGATATTGCAAAGGAATTTATTTCAATAAAGAAATAAAAGAAGAGGAATGTCAGATAAGCACACTTAAACCCTTAGAGTGTTACGTCAAGCTTGTAGAATGTGGGCACCAAACGTGATAAGCTTTGCATTCTTTCTTAATGATAGAGTCTTGTAGAAAAAAATAATGGGGCTTGGACTGTAATCTCTCTCTTTGCTGCTCTGAAGGCATCAATCTTTGCAGAAATATGTATATGCAAATAGGTGCACATAACAGATTTTTCCTCTGCTTGGCGCTGGTAGCAAGAGCAAGTTATTCCCTGTGACGTTTTTGTGTGGGTGTTTTGTCTGTCTGTGTATTTATACACATAAACATACGTGCATGTGGGGTGGCAGGGTTTTCTGGAATCTCATACACTGTTTCTCAGTTGGGAGTGATGCAGAAATTATTTCTGTCAGTGTGTGCTTACATGTATTTTGTTCAAAAGTGTGATAGTTGATTCTTCATTAAAACAATTAGGTTTACACACAACAACTAGCTGTGGTGCAGATGGGGAGGAAAGGGGACAAGGGGCTTTTCTGTAGACTTCTGGTCATTGCACATGCTGCCCCAGAGTCACCAACACTTCTAATGCTTGTCCATTGCAAAAATGAGGAGAACATAGTACCTCCAAAAAGAGTACACTCCCCCAGAAGGCCTGCTTGTGCTAGTACAGGATGAACAATTGCTGCATGTATTAGAGAGTGTCACAGTTTTAACATTTTGCAGTGGCAAAATGAATGCTATTTTCTGAGTGGAAAGCCAATATCGTGAACAAAGGTTGTTCGAGAGGGTTACCTCAGACTCACTTAAAATGAAGTGGTGCTTTAGTTATCTTGTATTGCCAAATTGACCCAACTCTAGAAAGTCCAGTGAGATCCGGAGAAAAGTCTCCTGATTTCCCCTCTCCCCCCACAAACAGGACTATTACCGGATGGAGAAACATTTGTGGCAATTCTCAAATGCAGATCAGAGAGAGAATTTTAGAGCAAGGCCATGTCTACAAAATTGGAAAATGTGCACTGAAGTAATGTGGTTTCTAAACCACACTCATGTTTTCTGAACTTAGTCCAAGGTCCATGTTGACCTTGGTGGTGTGCACTAAAAACTCCTTAGTGTACTTTGTAGTATGTGTTAATGTTAAAGCGAAACCGCACTTTTTTGTGATCACCACCAAGATCTACATCATGGGGGGCACGAGGCAACCCATCCCCCCCATCAAGTTTTGCTGCCCTGGTCAGTTCCTTTTTTGTTTTGTTTTTGATGTTGTTGTTGTTCAACAAGTTTCTTTTTGGGGTGGTGATGAGGGTTTCTCAAAAATCAAAAAGGGGGTGTGATGCCGAAAAGTTTGGGAACCACTGATCTATATGGACCAATTACTGTGCAACAAATTAGTGCACTTTAACCCTCTGTGTAGACAGCTGCAAACCCTGTTATGCTTGACTCTGACTACATGATTAATTCATGCTTTTATATGGATTAACACATGTTTTAAAAAGTCATGTGACTTTGGAATCAAATTTAAGGGCATACAGAAGGGACTTCTTCTGATTTTTCAGTACAGGCAGTCCCCGGGTTACGTACAAGATAGGGACTGTAGGTTTGTTCTTAAGTTGAATCTGTATGTAAGTCGGAACTGGCGTCAGCCGCTGCTGAAACTGATCAGTTTCAACCGTGGCTGAATCTGGACGCCAGTTCTGACTTACATACAGATTCAACTTAAGAAACCCAGGCGTCCCCAAGTCAGCTGCTGCTGAAACTGATCAGTGGCTGATTCCAGGAAACCTGGGGCAGAGAACCTCTGCCTTGGGCTTCCTGTAGTCAGCCACTGGTCAGTTTCAGCAGCGGCTGACTTGGGGACGCCTGGGGCAGAGCAGCTGGGGTGCTGCTGGGTTGCTCCAGTAGCGCGGCTCCTCGGCGCTACTGGAGCAACCCAGCAGCACCCCAGCTGCTCTGCCCCAGGCTGCCTGATTCAGCTGCTGCTGAAACTGACCAGCAGCGGCTGAATCAGGATGCCTGGGGCAGAGCAGCTGAGGTGCTGCCAGGTTGGTCCGGAGCGGCGCTGCGGGACCAACCTGGCAGCCCCCAGCTGCTCTACCCTAGGGGTAGGCAAGAAAAGCCTGGTCTGCTGGGGGGGGGGGGGGCACTAGCTGCACCCCCCCCCCCCCCAAGCAGACCAGGGAGACGGGGATGGCGGGACCGCCCAAGTCCTCCACGGCTTTGCTCTGTCTCCCTGGTCTGCTGACCTGGGAGACGCGGAGCAAAGCCTTGGAGCACGCGGGCGGCGGGACAGTCCAGGCGCGCCGCGGCTGTCCCACTGCTGGCGTGTTCCAAGGCTTTGCTCCCCGTCTCCCTGGTCTGGGGTCAGACCAGGGAGACGGGGAGCAAAGCCTTGGAGCATGCCCGCAGCAGGACAGTTCAAGCGCGCCTGGGCTGTCCCCCTGCGGACGTGCTCCGCGGCTTTGCTCCCCGTCTCCCTGGTCTGCAGGGAGACGGGGAGCAAAGCCTTGGAGCACGCCCGCAGCAGGACAGCCCGGGCGCGCCGCGGCTGTCCCACTGCGGGCATGCTCCGAGGCTTTGCTCTCCATCTTCCTGGTCTGCTGGTCGGGAGACGGGGAGCAAAGCCGCGGAGCACGCCCGCAGGGGGACAGCTCAAGTGCGCCTGGGCTGTCCCACTGCGGGCATGCTCCAAGGCTTTGCTCCCCGTCTCCCTGCAGACCAGGGAGACGGGGAGCAGCTTCTCTTGCCCCGGAGGACGGGGGCGGCGGACTGCGGCGCATCTGGGCGTCCCGCCGCTCCCGTCCTCCGGGGCGAGAAAAGCCCCGTTCGTAACTGCGGATCTGACATAAGTCGGATCCGCGTAACTCGGGGACTGCCTGTATGTATACATATAGCTTATTTGAGAAAGTGATTGAAGCTCTATCCAGCACAAACAAATGAGAGACTAAAGAACTGGTTTACCTCTGTGACTTAGAAGAAAATGTTTAAAAACACCCCTTTTGCAAGCCGCAGAGATATCCCAAAGAGCTTTCATTGTTTGTTCATTTGTTTGTTATGTTTGTATAGATATTTTTATGCATACCTTTCTCTGTACTAGTATTTCTTTAGTCTGGCTGAGAAGATGGCAAAAACGGAAGGATTTTTAAAAAATAGTTTGTTGCCCAACACTTTGTAAGGTGATTTGGACAGGATAACACGATCTGATAGTGGTTTATTTTTCAAATAGTAATGCCTGCCCAATCACTTTTTTTAAGGTAGTGTGTGTTCATATCCTGTTTCTGATGATCAAAACCTATTCTAGCATGTATGTATTTAATTGTTATTGAATATACCATATATTACAGGTGAGAGCCTTTTCATTATTGTAGGAGGATGTGAAACATTGAGGTATCGTCAGTTTGATTCCCTCACCTGCTATCTACCACATCTTCCTGAGACTTATTTCAACTTTGCAAACTGCTACTATTAAAAAAAATCTATCTTCCAGAAAAATGTTTATACTCTCTGGTACCATGCTTAAAGGCCTAGATGTCAAGATTTAGTCCTTAGCCAGTAAAATTTCTTGTGAACATAAAAGTAATGAATTTAAAATCCTGACCCTGTAAGTCTGGAATGAGAAGCTCTAGCCTATTGCAAAAGGGAGATGGTTCCCAGTTGGACTAAAGAGATTTCTAGTCCTGGAGGGAGTCCAGGTAATAGAGTTTTAAGCCAGGGTTTTTTTTTTATATCAAAAAGATAATTTTTAGAAGTTTTTAAGACCCCCTTTGAGTTCTGTTACAGTTGGACTCATGGTTAGTAAAACTTCTAAAAATTTAATCTTAGCTCCTCTGTGTACAAAAAGTCACTTTTTTTCAAGTTCAGTATGTCTGGACTTCCTAAGCAAAGAAATAGGGTCTGTTTATCTTATCATATATAAACCTGCAAAATTCTCATATAACTTCTGCTTCTAACTGTGAAAGTTACAAGAAATCAGACCTTTATATCTGCCACTTGTCCAAGATGGTATATTATCTGAATACTGAGTCCCACACTAGATTAATTTGGGAATGAGGAGGAGGAAACATTTGTGATAGGTTGAAAAATATTTGTATTGGTGGTTTAAAGTTGCTCAGAAACTTGTGAAGTTAGGGGAAGTCCTAGGGGGGATGGATTAATGGGCAGGTCTAAAGAGAGCTGGTCAAAAGGGCATGATGGATGCAATTAATTATGTGGACTTGATCACCATATGTGTGTAGGGGGAGAAGGGAGTAGAGTACTGAACAGTCCAAATAGGCTTTTTGGGTATGTGGTGGGAGTAGAGGATTCACTGGAAAGGTGAGAGCGCCACAGATTTGTGGATTTCCTTCAGAATGGGCTTTTGGTCCATGAGAAGGGCACTGTGGGAATATAAGTAATTAAATATCTATATCCCTTTGTTGTAGTATGGCAGGTACTGTGGAGAAGACTCCTTTTGCCTCCTCGGTATGTAGGGATAACATATTAATATATTGAAAATGATTCCCCCAAATGGAAGTGACTCCCCATAATTTGTTCCCCACAACTTAAAGTGTTTAGATTTATTATTAATTCTTCTTATTATTATTATTATTTGTTAAGATTGTTAAATGTTTAGATTTATTATTATTATTATTGCTTCTCTAGAATATAATTTGTTAGGAATATAATATTAGGACTATGTAGCCAGAAATAGCTCCCCCCTCCCCCGTGTCCCAGGGCATGCTCAAGCTTGTACAAGGGGCTGCTTGAAATTGACATTGCAGAGATACATTGTAACAATGCATTGTCAAGCTACTAACTCTGCTATGGGAGCCAAGCCCTGTAATTGACTAAGGGCATTGTTACATAATTGATGCCTGTTCTCTTTAAAACATTGTAACTTTACTCAGCACTCAGAGAATGTTTAAGCAATACCACCCAGAAACTTTTGTAACTACAACTTTTATTATTATACAAAATACTGTATGGGAAACATTAATTAGGGAATGTATGTAAGAGAGAGAGAGTGCTTGGACGATGAATGAATGGTTCTGAGAGGTGCCAGCCTGAGAATACAGCAACAAAGGGCTGAAGAAGGCGTCAGGTGCCAGTGCAACCAAAAGGTGTCAAGTGGAGAAAACCAAGTACTGGAGGTCCACCCGATGAGATCACTGACGAGCACCTGGCATCCACCCTGAAGACATCAGCATGATGCAGCAATTTCCTTAATTGGCATAGGAAAAAATTCCTATAAGAACTGGACTAAAACACTATGGAATCAGAGTCCAAGGTTCTGCTGCCAGCCTACCAGGAGCTTCAGATGCGCATCTGATCAGGACTTTGCTCCCCACTACCATCACTTGTGTACAGAATACCTGGCCATATTCTGTCACAAGCAACTTCCAGGCTGGTAACTATAACAAATACACAGAACCTGAATGAATGGATGAATGAATGGATGAATGAATGTTTATATGTATAAGGGTTAAGTAGTTAAACAACGTTGTTTGCTTCTATCTTTTCTTTATTTTTTTTATTATTATCTTTACAATAAATGTGGCTTTTTGCCTTATCCCCCTCATAAGATCCTGCTTGCTTTCATTTGGTACAACAAATATGTGGATAGCTGACTATGCATTTTTGTGGACAAGAGTCACTTTGAGACTAGAAAGTTGGAAGCTCAAGGAAGAGTGAGAAAGATTCTTTGTTCACTGACTAGTTTTACATAACACACTATCTTTGTCTGCATACATAGCTCAGTATTGATAACCATTATTCTAATCACACTATGGTATTGCAATAAAAGTTTATTTTTATTGAAAGAAATCACAAAAATTTCCTGCCCATCAGTATCAACCTGGCCAGATTAGATAGTAGTAAATTGTATAGTAAAACTATTGGGGGAAAATGCACAAACCTACACATACAAAAGAGTCTTGGGGAGACAAAACTATAAAACTAGTAATACACTGGTACTTGGGTTTGTATCTTGAAGCTGGCAGTCTGGGGGATTTTAATATAATTCTGTGTATATATGTGTGGTGGGTGATTCCTTGTAACAGAGTGGCATATCTAGAACTGAAGAATGTTTCTCTTCCAGCTTATAGTGGTTTACTTCATTTATAGAATTTAGTGACAAGCCAGCTGTGTTACTTGCAAACCATATCAACTTGTCTGTATAAAGAGGGATAACTTAGAGTACAGTACATGAGAACAGTTATTGTTATACCAGAGTGACACTATGATTTATGAACCGTCAAACCAGCTTTCCTTTGAAGAAATCCGTTCTTTACATCTGTCTTTTCTGCTTATTCCTGTTGTCCTGGTGACACACTGTCCCTTTGGGCTCCTAAAATAGTTCCATGGCCCTGCTGAAAATGAACGGGGGCGGGGGGCGGGCTTTTTTTCTTTCTACACAGAGGACGCAAAACTAATGAATGAGGAATCAGGAGAGAATGGAAAAGTAAGTCACTGTGCTTTGTCACAGTTGCACTCACTTTATCACACCTGACACAAGCTGAACAGTACTCACAGTTCAGAGGGGAAAACCAGGTCTTTCTCTTGTATCATTTAGTTTCAGTTCAGGGCTGTTGAACTTAAACATATTTCCAAAATGTGTCCTTATTTTTTTAAAGAAAATATCTAAATGAAGCTGTTACAGATCATACTGTTTTTTCTTTCTCCTTAAGTGCTCTGTGGAAGTTTGTGAAATAACTATAGTGCTTGTTTAAGATTTTATTTTCACTGTTAAAGAAAGGTATGAATATTTTATGCTTCTCTGTGTTGCAAGATTTTTAAGGAATGTCTGATTTGTTAAAAATAATCCAGACAAGCTTTTGGAAGATATTTTATTTTGAATAGCTAGATTTTGCAGGCATTCTTCAACATCAGTTTATTTTAGAGCATATTATTTTTCCTCCGAATTTTGCTTCTGTATTTCTCTTATGTTTCTGTATCATACTAAAATGTTAAGGTAGGCTGTCAAAACAGTAGATTGAATTAAATAGATCTTCTGATCTATCTTAATTCTGTTCCCAAAACAGTAACATTCCTATTGTCTACGGTACAGAGTGGATTATGCCCCAAATATTTTCCACATACACCATTATAAGGACCTGCTCCTATTGATGTAAGTGGACTTTTTCAGTGGGAGAAGGAAAAATCCCATACAATTTTTTGAGTTCTCATGCCAAGACAGAATGGCTTGAATCATACTTTTCTTGGGGTGGAGGGGAAATAGTTACAATCATACGTGTAAAAGATGCATGAGTAAGGAAATTGGCACTGTCATCTGAGAGAAACTGTTAGGCTGTGTCTACATTGGCACCCTTTTCCGGAAAAGGGATGCTAATGAGACACTTCGGAATTGCAAATGCCGTGGGGAATTTATATATCCCCCGCGGAATTTGCATGGACATGGCTGCCGCTTTTTTCTGGCTCGGGGCTTTGCCGGAGAAAAGCGCCAGTCTAGATGGGATCTTTCGGAAAAATAAAGCATTTTCCGGAACTTCCCTTATTCCTGAATTTAGGAGGAATAAGGGATGTTTCGAAAAAGGCTTTATTTTCCGAAAGATCCCGTCTAGACTGGTGCTTTTCTCCGGCAAAGCCCCGAGCCGGAAAAAAGCGGCAGCTATGTTCATGCAAATGCCACGGGGGATATTTAAATCCCCCACAGCATTTGCAATTCCGAAGTGTCTCAGCATCCCTTTTCCGGAAAAGGATGCCAATGTAGACACAGCCTTAATGTGTATCTGTAAAATGGGCATGATGATAGTGGCCTCCTTTGTAAAGCAATGAAGCAATGAGAAGCAATATGTGTCATTGCTACACAGTGGCACTGTGGTATTCCATATGGCTTTAGTAAGCTAAAAAATACAGTGTTTTAATAATCACTCGTTGAAATTTTAATCACACTTATAGAATCAAATGTTCCTTTTGTAACCTATGAGAAGAAATACAGTAGAGCATGAAAAGTGTAGTCAATATTTTGTCTCTAATTTTATTCACTGAAGGTATACATTTAAACAATGAATAATGATATTAAAATGTTTGTTTTCTGCAATATGAGTTGGAGATAGATACTATTTGACATATGATCTCAGAAGTAACTCCAGGCCCTCAGTGCAGTAGTTGGAGATGAGGAATGAAAGTAGCAGCCAAAATAGATGGCTAACACATGAAAGGAGGCAAAGTTACTCATCAGTTACATCATAAACCACTCTATTAACATGCCAATGAAAGCAATTTTTCTGCATTAACCAACAAAGAAAACTGCTTTGTAAAGATGAAAAGAAGGGAAATTGTATGATGGTGAATCCAAATTAAGGCTATATTGAATGCAGAAGCAAAGACTAGAATCCAAACTGAAATATATTATGAATTTCTTGTGTAATCCACACACCTTCTGGGTGTGGTGCACTGTCCCATCTAGTATCACCAAGACCACTTTGAGAGACAATAATGAGTCTGTTCTATAGCCTTAGTTAAAAGCCAGACGGCTATTAGCTAAGCCTGTAGAGCAGACTCATTGTTTCTCTCTGTGTGGTCTCAGTGCTCCTAGATGGGACAGTGCACTACACCCAGAAGGTGTGTGGATTATACTTATAGTCCTGTGATGCACTAAAAAGATTTCACATGATGACTGTAGTGAGCACTCAGCATGGAATTTCTGCTGAGTAGGTCTTCATCTGATTTGAGACTGTGGTTTCCAGTCTCTATTGCAATTTCCCAAAATCCGAATCCTATCACTTAGATTATTGTAGGTTATAGAAACTGGAGCCTGTAAACGCTGGCTAAATTTAGTTTTCTAAGGAACGTTACTATTATAGTAACATGTATGGCACATTGTTTCATGGGAGCCCAGGCATACCTATACAGCAGCAAGGCACTGTTAAAAAGCAGTTACAAAAGTAGCTTTATAAAAGACAATCTCTGAGTGGAGGGATTTTTTTTTTATTTGCATGATGAATCCTCCTGCTTTCTAGGTGGTACTAATTGACTAAGAATGTAATTCGCAATGTTTGAGCCACCCCCTAACTCTCCAGGATTTGCCTGCTTCATTGTTCAGCCTACTGACTGCCCTTCGCCTATTAAGCATGGTCAGTACTCAGAGCTTGCCTCTTGAGATGTGTATGCATTATGAACCCTTATACATGCACCAAAGGCTTGTCAATCACTGTGACCTCCAGGGGCCTCTAACAAGCCCAGCAAACAAGGCGCTGAGGTTTGAAATGGCTTTTTATTTTTCAGTCAGGTTTTTTTTGGAGTGGGGTTCTCTAATTATTTGGAAGTGTATGCAAACATTGAAGGAGCATTAGGAGCATCAAGTGGGGCCTCTGCTTTTATTAGGAAACTCTTTCTCTTCTAAATAGACGTCAAACATATTCTTCACTCTTTAGACAGTTAACCTTTCATCACTCCTGTAGCAGAAATTCCACTCTGAGCTATGCTAATTTGCCTTTTGCAGTATTCTAAAGCAGAAAAAAAATGTCATTCTACAGGACCTTCATTAAAAAGCCCATTATCTGTGTTGTACATATTTTCTGCATTCCAGCTAGTTACATATTAAACAAAAACACCCCTATATTCCCTATCCTTCTTAACTAAAACAAGACAAAAAACCCAAAGAGACGACAAAACCGCATTGTAGATAACTCTTTTCCATGCTTGTCTTTGGTACAACACTGCCCTGGTTCCACCTGCCAAGAAGCAGGATATGAAGATTTCTTAGTCACCAGACCTTGTGTAAAGATTATCTCCCAGTTCTAGCAGGCTGTTTGCTGCCTCTCTGCTGGAACAACCAAATTAACAGAGCCTTCATCTGAACTGTTATTGTTATACTAGTGGAAGAGTGGGAGGAGACGATGAAAAATGAAAGAGAGAAGACTAAGAAATATATGAAAAATAAATAACAGGATTGAATTGAGCCTTAAATGCATGAAGGGAATGAGCCTCCACAGACTCAGATGCCTTCTTTCCTTATTTCTTTTGCCTTTCTCATCAGTATCTTGCATTGTCAGGCTGCAGCTCAAGCAGGATGCATCTGTTGCAGCAGAGTAAGATGTCACAAGACAAGCCTGTCTCACAGCAAACTCACATGTATTTGCAAGGACCAGACCTTTCTAAGTTATGTCTAGACTGCAATTGGAGGTGTTGATTGCAATCTTACATAGCTTTCATCTCACTAGCACAGCTAAAAATAGCCATGAAAAAGTGGTAGGCGTGGGCTATGCAAGTCTTGCAGTGTTAGCTGATGCTTGGGTTTGTGCCACTAGACAGATCCTTAGCTGCTCCCCTGAGAGTACACATACCATAGTTGTGTTTCCCAGCTTTAGACACACAAATGATACATGGATACAAACATGATAATCAAAATCACCAAATTGTAATTTTTCCAATGATGCCTTTCTCGATCCATCTTGCATAAAATACATCACAATTATGATACAATCGTATCTTAATATCACTATGAAAAATATGGAGTACAGAGTCACAATTGCCCTCAAGTCCTGTGAGAGAGCTACCAAAAATGAATGTAGCAGGTTTCCTTAAACTTTTGTATGCATGCCCCCACATGCTCCTGGCTGCCAGGCTCTGCTTCCAGCCCCTGGTCCTAACCCCCAACCCTAGATATTGGGCCTGACAAATCCTGACCACCAGGCTCCAGACTCGGCCCCTGCTGCTGAGCTCCAACCCCAACTGTGGAGGCCCTGTGGCTCCATTCCCAGCCACCATCCTGGCTCTCTGGTCCAACCCCTGTGTGTGCTCCAGGGTTGGAGAACCCATGGCAATGGGATCCCCAACAATGCTGGACCACGGATGTTGCTGGACCAGACAGTCCTGGACTAACGGGGTTCAGCCTGTGTACGTACATATGTACACGCTTATACACATGCGCGTGCACACACACACACATGCACACAAATTACAGAGGTCTCTGAATCAATTACACAAAGGTCATATTTTGAGTATTTTTACAACTGTGATAGAGATTATCTTTAAAAATGTATTTGGAGAGTCTGCACAATGAATGAGTCTTCCTCTCCCCGGGGCCTAGTCCTTCATGCTTCTCGCACTTGAGGAAAAACTGGTCTTGGTGATGTATGGCATGATCTGTGTTTTCCACAGAAGTATGAACCCTGATATCTTTCCCTTCTCCCTACTCTCCACCACCATATATGAAAATGGAATAAAGAATCATAGAACCCAAGGGCTAGAAGAGACCTCAGGAGGTCATCAAGTTCTACCCCCTGCCCAAAGTAGGACGAACCTTAACTAAATCATCGCAGCCAGGGTTTTGTCAAGCAGGGACTTAAAGATGTTTTCAGGAACCCAATGAAAACTCTATAAAGGATCTTCATGAATTTCATGTCCCTCCCATTTATAATGAGTATAATTATTTTATTCCCAATATAATCCCTTTTCTCTTTCGTGTTTTGTGGTAAATTATTCGTTATTGTAATAATTTGGTTGGCAGGCTAAACAATTGGCATTTGCAAATGGAGTTGTACAATAAGCATCTATTTAGCCAGAGACAAAGCCTTTGGTATGTTTGTTTTTCCTTAAATTTTGTTAAATTGTTTTTTATTACTAGAAGATCCGGCATTACTCAGGTCCTTAAGTCGATTCATTTTTGTTTTTCTTCATTTAAATCATTGCTCTGGGGTGGGGCTAGGGATACGGAATTCAGTATGCAGTTTGCCCCGGGAAGAGAGATTTATCTGCCCATTATGCTTCCCAGCTAAAGTGAGGAATGCAAGAAACTGTGCATTTTCTTCCTGCTCCTTGACAAAGAGGAACAGCCAGCAATGTCCCCATATAAATTGTGGGAGGGCGCTTCAGTCCTTCTACCCTTTTCCTCCTTAAAGGGATCCTGGGGGCTGGGAGGCTTGGGCAATATCAGACCAGAGTGGGGGAACCCCAGCCAGCCCCTTTCACGTGCCTGGTTATTCTCTTTTTTGTATGGTTTTCTGAGAAGCATTCCTATTCCAGCCCATCCCATTTAGCCTGAGACAGCCAAACCCTGACCTTGCTTTAAGTTATGATAAGAGGAAGCTACCTAGCAAATGTGTTGGTCCTAGCTCTTACCATTTGGCAGGAGTTCTTGAACAAGCAGACAGAAGACTCGTAGACAAACTCTCTCAAATATATAGTGAATTATTCAGTGCTTCCATCTGACGTACAGTTTTGCATTCATTGCAAACTCCCAAGGAGGGAAGTGTAGAAAAATAATAAAAAATGAAATTGTGTTTTAAACCAAATAGTTCAAACAAATACTCTAATAATTAAAGAGCAGTAAAATACTTGAAAAACACAAGGTTTCTTCATCATGTTGCCTTGTTTTCATTATGTGCAGGTTTGGGGTTCCCCCCACCCCAAACAATTTATTTTCACTAAATAAGTGAAGATAACCAATCTCCACTGTGCAAGCTGCTTCTGTTACAACCACACTGGAAGTGTCCGCTTACTCAGGCAAACAAATCAAATCCTTCACAAGCAATTGGACATTCAACATGACTTTTGTATTGTATACTGTTAAATGAAAAAATAGAGCTCTGTAAATGAGTACAGCATGGGTGGTGATAGTGTGATATTTTGTCAGCATGCTATGGGGATAGGAAGGGTGAAAAGGGGAGAAATAATTATGGACAAAACAGTAACTTTTTCTTCTTCCAGACATTCTCACAGGCAAAGAAAAACACACACAATTCCTTTCCTATCATGTATTTAGACATTCCATTAAGATGGATCTTTGTGAATTCCCAGGTGGAGATCCCAATCTGTATTTAGTCTGAAGTACTGGGGAGGGGTGAATAATCTCGTGACAGGAGCCATATACCTTGGTGCTTTTTTGTTTAGGTCTGGAGAACCAGCTCATTTTAGGTCTCAACAGGGAGATGTTTCCAAACTTAGTGCCAGAAAAAGAAGGAAGGTGAATTATTATTATTTAATGATGTGGCAAAATACACAGCTAAAACCAGGAAATAAAGAACAGAATGGCCAATGAGTGTGATGGTCTCAGAAACAGACTTTTGTTTTATTTTTTTTACTTGGTTTTGTTCGTGTAATGTGATATTTGTATCACCCGACACCCTCTCCCCTCTGCTTCGCTTGGTATTAGCTGTTGTTTTTATGTTTGCTGCAGATGTTCAGGAAACGAATTCCAAAGCCTGCACCTGTGCAACACTGACCCAGATCTACCTTGCCACATCCTGCTTTTATTCTATTGCACAGATCAATTTGCAGTTTACTCCTCTTCTCTCTTTCCTTTGTCCTTTGTCAAGCACTGTCTTCCAACAAAATTACGAGGGTGAACATGCATTTCTGTTTCTCTAGACTGTTTTGGAAGAGCAACAGAGATCAGATTTTTATCAGGTTAAGGTGCTGGCTATTAAAATAGTGTTCACTTTCATTATGAAAAACCATGTTTCATTATGAAATTCTGGTTTATAACTTCGATATAAAATTGCTTCAGGCTGAAACTTGTCATACATGTTTTAATCAGAGGGGAAATTATTATCATTCTCTCTTTAATTTTCCAAGCCAGGCTTAGGGTATAAGGTTTCCACCTGTGGGGAGACAGCCTCACCACCCTGCCCCAGTGACCCACTGCCAGTCTTCATCTAGCCCGTCTCAGGGCAAACTGCAGTCTGTAAGGGGTGCTCATCACTGGCAAGGGGGTGTGGACCTACTACCCCCACTTACCAGGACTGCCTTGCTACCGTCCTCCTAGCTCCAGGCCTTGCTCCAGGACCTACAGCCTAGGAGCTTGCTTGGCTAGAGCTCCCCTAGCCCTGCCTTGCTGCCCCAACATTGCTCTAGCTCCTGTGAGCCTCCTGCTTCCTCAGCTGCCAGCCCCTTACTACTCTCCCCCAGATGAGAGACTACTCTCCTTTATATAGCCCCGTTGGGCCCTCATTAGCCAGAATAGCCTCAGCTGAGTCTTTATCTAGCCCCTGCTCTGAGACTGGCTTCCCCCCAGGGTCCTAGCTATCCTTGGGTTCTTTCTAGCCACCTCTGAGCATGCACAGAAGTGGTGGCATGCTAGCCGGTGTGCTCCCCAGAGAGCCGCGGCAGCGGCACCAGCGCCGTCAGTGCAGGGCAACGGCGCCCTGTCACACCACCCATCAGAAGGTGGAAATGGAACGGTGCATTAAAATTCTTTGGCTACATCCACATTGCCCAGTCTTACGCAAGAGCATATGCAAATGATGCATCAGCATACTTAATGAGCCACCATTTTTGTGCAAGGGACTTTTACGCAAGAAGCCATTCTGCCGCTTATTTTCAGCAGAGTAGACTGTTCCTTTCTTGCGCAAAAACCCCTTGCACAAAAATGGTGGCTCATTTGCATATGTTCTTGCTCAAGGTTCGACAATGTAGCTGTAGCCTTTGGGTAAGGTCATCTCCTGCTTTGATGGCTTCCAAAGTTTAAATGTTTCTGTTAACACCAGATGATGCATCGGTGCATATGTGAAATTAAGAGAATTCAGAATGAAGAAGAAAAATAAATAGACCTCAGAGGCCTACTAGTATTTCTTCCCCATAAGCTAGTGTGCAGTTGCCCCTCTAGTACCCAAGTGAGGATCCTATAATCTTTCAAGACCTAAACTCCCAGAACCAGCACATGCCTTTCTCATACACAGCAGATCACCATAGTTAGGCTGACCATATGGCCTGGAAAATCTGGGATAGTCCCGAATTTCAATCTCCTGTCCCGGTACCCTGTAAAACATTGATAATGCCTTGGAATGGCAGCACAGCTACACACTGCTGTTTCCCCTCCCTCTTCCATCTTTCAGGGGAACACAGATGTGCAGAGACCTCAGTACAGATTTTTCCCGCTGCTCTAGAACCTTGCCAATAAAGGTAGCGGGAGGCAGTGCCTGACCTCTGGTCCTCTGCTGCCTTGGTGGGCAGGTAATTCTCTTGGGAGCCACTATGGTAAAGAAGCAGCAGGTAAGCGCTTCCCCTCACAGCACCCTCCACAAAACCCTGTTGTCCTTTAAAGTTAGTAAAAGCCACACAGGTCATCTTAGATTTAAAAGGCAGAGCCATTCGGAATGGCATCAGCTGATCCCGATTTGTACAGAGTGCTGGCTCTGCCTTTTAAATCTAAGAAGCCACATGGCTCTTACAGCCTCTTCCCGACTTATGAACTGGTTATGGACCAAGCAATTGGTCGTAACTCGGTTTGTTCGTAAGTCGGACCCCAAAAAGATACACGCGACCTCGCTGTTCGTAAGCACGAATCGCGTTCATGACTCGGGGTCCGCCATTTACGACAGCTTCATTTGTAACTGTGAACGGTCGTAAGTCAACCGTTCGCAACTCGGGGACTGGCTGTACTCAATTTAAAAGGCATTAGCTGATTCCCAGTCTGGCTGCCGCTCTGCCATTTAAACTTAGTAAGTGCCATGCGGATCTTCTTAGATTTAAAAGTCAGAGCTTGAAATCAGCTGCTCCCGGTTTGTGTATAGCGCTCGATCTGCCCTTTAAATCTTGGAAGCCGTGTGGCTCTTACTCAATTTAAAAGGCAGAGCCAGCGCTCTGCACAAACCTGTCCAGTGGCAGGGGGGCGTGGCTAAAAGGGGTGGGGACATGGCTAACGTGACCCTATTTTTGGTTTAGAAAATACGGTCACCGTAACCATAGTAGATTTTTTTCCCCACTGTCCATCGGGGGAGGGGAAGGCAGTTGGCAGAACACTGAGAGACTGGAGGGGGAAATTGGTGATGGTCCATAGGAAAAGTAACCACCTTTTACAAAGATCCCTTCAATGGTAAAGAGTTTCCTGGAGCAGCTCCTTCTTTTTCTAGGCACCTAGTACCTAATGTTCCTGATGTGCCAGTGCTGCTTATATTAGACAGCCTGCAGAATGGCTCTCTGTCACAGTGCCATTGCCTCTGTCCAAAGCCAGGAGGCTGCTACATCCTTCTTCTCAAGTATATTCATACATGCAGATGAAAACATAAACCCAGTTTAAATTACCTATATTTTAAATTAGAGGCAAGGCAGGAACCTAGAAATAATAATAGTAAAGTTCCTGCTCAAGGACTTACTGTGCTATATATGCAACTCACTCCATTCCAGGCTAAGAGCTGGAAGCAAGATGGCTGTTGCATAGCTGTACGTGACAGGGAAATTTAAAAGATGCGAAACAGATCTAAAATGGAATCTACAGAAGACTATCATCTCCATAAAAACAGGATCCCCATATAGGTGCTGGTTTTACCTCAGCCAGACTAGATAACTAGGAATTTAAAGAGGACCCATCCTTTTTTCTCAAGGAGTCTGAAATCTTTTCCTTAGCTGTGGGATCAGAAATACATTTCCTAGTGCCGTTGAGCAACTACCAAACATCCAGGGTGTGTCTAGACTACATGCCTCCTTCGATGGAGGCATGTAGATTAGCCAGATCGGAAGAGGGAAATGAAGCCGCGATTAAAATAATCGCGGCTTCATTTAAATTTAAATGGCTGCCCCGATCTGCCGATCAGCTGTTTGTCGGCAGATCGGGGGAGTCTGGACGCGATGCCCCGACAAAGAAGCCTTTCTTCATCGACACAGGTAAGCCTCGTGAAACCAGGCTTACCTGTGTCGATGAAGAAAGGCTTCTTTGTCGGGGCATCGCGTCCAGACTCCCCCGATCTGCCGACAAACAGCTGATCGGCAGATCGGGGCAGCCATTTAAATTTAAATGAAGCCGCGATTATTTTAATCGCGGCTTCATTTCCCTCTTCCGATCTGGCTAATCTACATGCCTCCGTCGAAGGAGGCATGTAGTCTAGACACACCCTCACTGACACATCTTCTAGGCCCCATTCTTACTCCTCCTACTGGGCAAGTAGGCTGCTACCTTACTCCCCTCACAAAGGAATTACAATTCTGTCAGCAAGAGAGAGTCAGAAAACTAGCCATTCATTAAAGCCCTGCAGTGTGTTTCAATGTAGATTCTGTTAGCTTGTGAAAACAGCCTCTGTTAAAATATTGGAAGAAGAAAGGACCAGCCTTACGGACAAAGGAGAAGAAAGTCTCTGTCCCCCCAGGAGCAAATTCTGTCCTCTTCTAACACACTTCACTATGGATCTAGTTGCAATAAGGATTATCTATGGAACAAAGTAGAGACAGCTCAACGGCACTAGGAAATGTCTTTTTGATCCGACAGCTAAGGAAAAGAAGATTTCAGACTCCTCAAGAAAAAAGGATGGGTCCTTTTTAAATACTTAGTAATCTAGTCTGGCTGAGGAAAAACCAGCACCTATATGGGGATCCTGTTTCTTTGAATAGCCTCATGTCCTCCATAGCATTGTTGGTAGAGCCACATATCAGAAATAGGATTAAATTTCAGTGGTATTCTCCTAACAAGAAATCTACTTTAGAGAGGCTTTTGTGCCTTCTTTGCAAGAGCATAGTTGAGAAATTGTGGGGTGGTATATCTGTAGCTAAGATGGCTAACCCCTGAACAGGAGAAGAGAAGGCTTTTGAATAATCTGGTTTAATCTTTTTGGCTTCCATGTAGTGTACATTTTCAAAGCTGCTGTTGTCAGGTGACGTATACTTGTTAACTTTGTAGATTTATAAAGATAGAAGGGAGGTGAGATTACTCAAAAATCAAACTCAATGAGTATTGAAAGGGATGTTTTGAGTGTCTTTTTGACCTAAGAACTTGTCAAACAGGATATTATGAAAAACTGTTTTGAGTCAGAGAGCTAGAATTTAAGTTGAAAATAACTTTGCCGTCTATATTCTGTCATCAAGTGGACGGATGCAGAGGTTTGGGGTTTTCCTAATAATCATACCAACATTAACATGGATTTTGGTCTTGATCTGGAATTTGGCGCAGTATTTTTTAGGGTATGGAATATACGTGTCGTGAAACTTTACTTAAACATTTTAACACACTTTTTTTTTCTTGTTAACACTTCCACTTTCATCCCTCATTTTTATTCCCTTCTGTTAAGCTTTTGTCCTGTTTCCCACAGACCATTTCTCTAGTTTGTCCAGGTCATTTTGAATTTTGACCCTATTCCCCAAAACATTGCAACCCCTCCCAGCTTGGTATCATCTGTATGTGAGTGTCTTTGTGCTACACATGGCATACACAGTCTACTGCCTAAATGCATATTTGGGGTAGGACGGATACATCTGCTCTGTAATACATACAAGAGCTGGAAAGATTGGGAGTTATTCTAACTTTATCTTTCCAATTTAAAAATTTTTCCTTTCTGCACATTAGATAACTCTTTTTCCCCCTAAAAGTAAACAGTGAATACTATTTCCAAATGTATTTGTTAAGTACTGGATATATTCCAGGATAGTTCATTTTGCTCTTGAAAGATTTACTGAATCATAGAACTCGAGAGGTCATCAAGTCCAGTCCCTTGCCCTTACAGCAGGACAAAGCACTCTCTAGATCATCCCTGATTGTTTTTCCAAACTGCTCTTAAATATCTCCAGAGATGAAGATTCCACAACCTCCCTAGGCAATTTATTCCAGTGTTTAACCATTTTTTTAATTGTATCCTTTGGTATATATGGTTGTGACTATTTTCTTCCACTATTTGATCTGAGGAAGTGGGTCTGGTCCACGAAAGCTCATCATCTAATAAACCATCTTGTTAGTCTTTAAAGTGCTACATTGTCCTGCATTTTGCTTCTGATAGTTAGGAAGTTTGTCCTAATGTCCAACCTAAACCTCCCTTGCTGCAACTTAAGTCTATTGCTTCTTGTCCTATCCTCAGAGGCCAAGGAGAACAATTTTTCTCTCTCCTCCTAGTAACACCCTTTTAGATGCTTGAAAACTGCTATTATGTCTCAGTCTTCTCTTTTCTAAACTAAACAAGCCCAGTTCTTTCAGTCTTCCTTCATAGCTCATGTTTTCTAGGCCTTTAATAATTTTTGTTGTTCTACTCTGGACTTTCTCCAATTTGTTCATATCTTTCTTTAAATGTGGTACCTCGAACTGGACACAATACTCCAGTTGAGGTCTAGTCCATGGAGAGTAGAGTGTAAGAATGACTTCTCATGTCTTGATCACAACATTGCTGTTAGTGCATCTCAGAATCATGTTTACTTTTTTTGGAGCAGTATCACAATGTTGACTCGTGTTTAACTTGTCTTCCACTATGACCCCTACATTCCTTTCAGCAGTATTCCTTCCTAGACAATAACTTCCCATTCTGTAAGTGTGAAACTGATTGTTCCTTCCTAAAAGGAGTACGTTGCATTTGTCCATATTAAACTTCATCCTGTGTACTTCAGCTCATTTCTCTAGTTTGTCCAGATCATTTTAAATTTTGACCTTATTCCCCAAAGCACTTGCAACCTCTCCCAGCTTAGTATCATCTGTAGACTTAATAATTGTACTCTCTATGCCACTGTCAAAATCATTGATGAAAATATTGAACAGAACCTGTCCCAAAACAGACACCTGTGGAACTTCACTTGTTCTGCCCTTCCACCATGTTTGTGAACCATTAATAACTACTCTCTGGGAACAGTTGTCCAGAGAGTTATGCACCCACTTTATAGAAGCCCCCTCTAGGTTGCATTTCCCTAGTTTATTGATAGGAATGTCATGCAAGACCATATCAAATGCCTTACTAAAGTCTAGGTATACCACATTCATCGCTTCTCCCTTATTCACAATACTTGATAAGAACATAAGAATGGCTGTACTGGATCAGACCAAAGGTCCATGTAGCCCAGCCAGAGCCAGGTGCCCCGGAGGGGGTGGACCGAAGACAGTGATCAAGTGATTTGTCTCGTGCCATCCATCTCCAGCCTCTGACAGACAGAGGCCCGGGAAACCATTCCTACCCCCTGGCTAATAGCCTTTTATGGACCTAACTTCCATGAATTTATCTAGCTTCTCTTTAAACTCTGTTATAGTTCTAGCCTTCACAGCCTCCTCTGGCAAGAAGTTCCACAGGTTGATTGTGCTGTGTGAAGAAGAACTTTTGCTTATTAGTTTGATATCCTATCAAAGAAAGCTGTCAGACTGGTTTGACATGATTTTTCTTTACAATTCCATGCTGGCTGTTACCTATCATCCTATTATCTTTCAGGTGTTTGCAGATGGATTCCTTAATAACTGGCTTCATTATCTTTCCTGGCACAGTTAAAATAACTGGTCTGTAGTTTCCTGGGTTATTCTTTTATTTCCCTTTTTATAGATGGGCACTATATTTGCTGTGTTCCAATCTTCTGGAATCTCACCTGACTTCCATGATTTTCCAAAGATGATAGTTAAAGGCTGAGATACCTCCTCTATCAGCTCCTTGAGTATTCTAGGACACATTTCATCCGGCCCCGGTGACTTGCAGACATCTAACTTTTCTATATAATTTTTAACTTCTAAACCTCCCCCATTTCCACTAGCATTCTCTGTTAGGCATCCCGTCACCAGTATTCCCTTTGGAATACTTTTGACTATTGCTATCTGTTTTCTAGCTTTGTTCTTTTGCATTTTGATAGCTGTGTGTTTGTCTTTTACTGTTAATGTCATGACAGCTCTTAGTAATTTAGATTAGAGATATAATTTTTTTTAGACAGCTGTAACTGTACATATTATAGCAACACCTTGTGTGTGCCTATACGTAAGAGTTTGCCAAAATTTCAATAGAAACTCTTGTTTTCAAGATATTTTTAACTGCATCATAAAAAAAATTGTTCTTAGTATAGGAGCAGTTTCTTTTATCATGATTAAAAAGAGATGCAGCTGGATTTTTTTTAGGGTTTTTTTAACTTCAGACATTTTGTTTAAAATGAAGGGAAATGCATAATTTCCTGATGAGTTGTTCTTTTTTATTTTATTGAAAAATATATATTCTTTTTCTTCTTTTTTTTTCTTTTTTTTTCATCCCCAAGAATCTTTACAGGGAGGGGGAGCAATACAGTGTTACAATGTATTTATTCCTGCTTGTTCCTCCATTATGCCCAGCTTCGTCATATCTCATATCATCTAGTTGGCGATCAGCCTCTAGGTCAGAATGACATTGGTTGTGTTTCTATTATTTTCTTTGATGTCCTGTCATATGTTTCTCTTCTGGAGTGTCTCTGGTGTTGCTTTGTGACTAGACAATCCTATGCCCTGATTTCACATCTGACTCTCCTTAGTCTTAAAATATCATTCCACTTTAAGGCTGTCAACTTGCAAAGAAATCTCTTTTTCCTCCAGCCTTGTGAGATCTGTTCCATATAACGTAGATGTTTCCTGACTGTTGGGTAATACTCTTAATATAAATATATTAATAAAATATATAAATATATGCATTAGGGATGGTCAAGAATAAGTGACTAACCAGTTAACCCATAAGTGGATGTGTATCGGTTAACGGTGCTGTTTACACTCAGTAAAGCCTCCACCCCAGGAACGGGGCCAGCAGGGGCTGGTGACCCCACTCCCAGGGAGGCTTTGCTGTGGGCTCTGCAGCACTAAGCTAAGCCTTATACTGCAAAGTGGTTACATGGTTACCCTACTACACGATTTTTAACAGCCTTAATAGGATAATATAGTAATTATAGTGTAAACAAGGAAAACCAAGACAAGCAACAAAATAGGGACATTATAAGAAAATTGTAAAAAAAGGCAAGGCTTCTGGGAAAGCAGTAGAAAAGCATTGTACAGAATGATGAAGAAATAACTGAGATTGGAGAAGAAAATTTTTGGGGCGGGGGGGAAAGATGCTTAACAACAGAAGATTTTGCAAAAACAAGATATGAACACAATATACAGAAAGGTCAAACTGTAAGGAAACAGAGTCAGATTAAAAATACAAGTGGTAAGAAAGGCTACAAGTAAACAGACAAAAAGTGCAAACAAGATGTTGGAAGTATGGAAGGAATATTTTGACAAAGTGCTGAACCCTGCAATTTATTCAAGCATTCTAGACATGCTAGATGAATAGGGCAGCTTACAAGGCAAAAGTGATATCGACACTGACCCACCATCAGAATTAAAAACAGAAAGAAGAGTGAAGAGCCATTAAGAACAAATATGTACATTGACAAATGCCTTACTCTAAGCCCTAATAAGTTATCGCATTTGGAATATAACAACAACAACAAAATAGAAAAACCCAGCAGTGATCTACTAGGTTTAAAACCATCGGTGTGTACATTTATTTATTTTTAAATCCACTGCTTCACAGTTATTTGCATTAGGCAGGCTTAATGCAAAAGCATGGGTACCAAAATGACTTAATAGATTGGAATTGCTCCAAAGTAGCATTCACGGTCCATCAGGGCAGTAATTTTTGACCTACATATTTACATGACTGAAACAATAGCCAGTCTGAAGGAATTGTGGAATGCAAGCACTCACTTGTTTAAAAAATGTTTAAATAGGGGATTGCTCAAATGAGCATGCTAAATACAAAGCAATGTTGTTAATCACTTTGGGCCCAAGCCCGAAAGATATGGAACATTTCCTGAGATGTTTTGAGGACCCACTGGCATCCGGTGAAATAAAGTAAATACTTTATATGTTAAGTGGAACTAGATAAGTATCACACAGGGTTTATTTTAAAACTGTTTAAAGGAATTAGCGTTCAGTGGGCTTTCAAAGGTGTCACGGATAGCCTAAACTGAAGGTCAGAGAATTGCACAGGTGTGGTAATGATGCCTAATTTAGTGTTTTGTAATAGTCTTACAATGCAGCTCTACCTTGAGAAGTGTCAGTAACAATTTTGGTAGGGTTCCATCTTTGTGTCTCAGTGACTTCCATATCAAATGTGTTCAGTTTACAATTCAAATGATGATTGGTTTTGCTTGTTTTGTAACTCTTTTCCTTACAAGCTCTGCCTGAACACTAAGACTCAAACATCCTTGACAATAATAAAGGTTCTGCAGGCCAAATTAGGCCACAGTTATCACTCTTGCAATACACTTACTTTCTTATTATGCCTAGTATACCTGTGTAAGACCACTTCAGCTCACGCTATACCTGCCCTTCTAACTCAGCACCCCTGTGGATGCAAATGGAATCTTTTTTTCATTATTTTTCCAACTGTTTTGGCTCTGGAGGGCTAACAGGAGTAGAAAGCAGTAAAAGTTAATATGTATGAATACACATAGAAAACAGATACAAAAGTGAAGAAGGTGCCAGTTTTACTCAAGTGCCATTGGCTTGACTAGGGAAAAGCTTGTTTTGCCTGGAAATTTGACTCTTTTTCTTATACTACCTTCTGCTTAGCATTGCTATTAGCAAATGGTAGTAGGGCACAATTCCAAACTTAGATGTTGTTTTCAACAAAACAAACATAACTTTGAGGTAATGATGCTTTCAAGACCTATATAACTTCCAGTCCAGTACTGCAAATATGTGTTACTATTCTTGTAAAAGCCTGTTCAATTTTAATGGGATTTTTTTTTATATTCCTAATGGTGCAAGATACTAGCACACTTAAACAGCCATGAAGTAAAGGTGATGTGTTTATTTAAGTGCTTGTCTACATTGGCAAGTTACTGTGCTGTAACTTTCCTGCTTAGGGATGTGAAGCACACTCCGCCTCCTTCCCCCTCTCCCTCTACTGCTCCCTCAAGCACAGCAAGAGACAGCACTGTAAAAGCACCAATGTGGACAGTGCTACAGTGCTGGGAGCTGTGCACTGTTTGCTGTTCCCCTCAGGGAGGTTGTTGCACTCCTGTGCTGACCACTCTGCCATGTTAAAGTGCTAAGACGATTTATTACGTTAACATGTAGAGACAAAGCTTTATATTAAGCAGGGTATTTCCTGAGAGGGAAAAACACCAGTAGGAAGTAAGTGCCTTAAAATTCACTTAATAGAAGCAGTGATTTTTTTCGTGATGGTACGCACTGGTATGGCGTACTGTCACCTTTATTTGGGAGCACTCGCTGTTTTCTTCTGGCACAGCCCCCAGCCTAGGATCAAGTACTCACGCTGCGCCAGACGGAAGCCCAGTTGGGACACGCGGACATTTCTTTTTCCCGATAAATTTTCCCTAGCCATGGTTTTTGGGATTTTTTTGTTTTTGTTTTTATGTTTTTTGCTTGACAAAAACTTAGTACCTTTAAAAAAAAAAAAAAAAAAAAAAAAAAAGCACTGAATAGAAGTATGTTTCTTGAATGCTTAGGCAATAAACAACCAAAGTATATAAGTAAGCAACTTCAGTGCAGATATGGTTTTACATGACAACCTTTTGAACAGCTATCCTGTGGTGCACTTTGAGTTAGCACCTCTAACCACCTAGATTCTCAATTCAGTTTAGATTCAGGCAAAAGCCAGTAATTCTATTTGTTTTGGGTAGATTTATCAAGCTGTTCCTGATTACACCTTAGCTGGGGACCATGTGTTGACAGTGCGTTTCCATGAAGTGGTTTCTGCAGGCAATGATTGGGAAAAGTATTGGAGCACCAATGTTATTAGTAAGCAGATGCATGCTATCATACAGCATCCTTCCCGCCTTTCAATCTGCCAGATCTCCCTGTATTGATGGAGTGTTGTATGCCTGCAAGCCATGCTGTCCTGCGGCAATGAGAAGTGCTCTCTTAGGGCCCATTCATCAAGTATTTCTACTGGTGTTTGATGGACAGGAATTATGAATGCATAGTTTAGTACATGAACAGAAAACATGATCTGATTTTTCTTTGCTCTTCCCTATCTTGTACGTGAACACATGTGCATGTTTTTCAACAGTTCACTGTCAAAAGACTTATATTAGAAATAACAGGATACAGCTGCTTTTTGTAATGTGGTGAGTAAACCCCAAAGAGACAGGACTCATTTTGGTTTTTTTAAATTTTGTTTCCACTACTCAAGTCCCTGCCAGTTTATTCTTATCAAATCAAAAGATGCTAGGCCAGTACACTTAGGGGAGCATTTTAGAGTTTGACCTTGGCATGTTTAAATGATTGGTTTTTTATATATTATAGCTGTTATAGTCCTGACTAAGGCTGGTACTATATTTTCAGTTCACCATAGGCAGCAGCTTCCTGTTGCAGGCAGTCATAGAAGAGAACATTTCTGAAATAGTATAAACTGCTTCATCCTCTGTTTTGAAAAAATTGTAAGAGATGAACAGATAAGGTGATGGATTGGGTAATGAGTTGTCCATTTCAACTCTGGCAACCTAAAAAATTAGTAAGATCAGTGAAGTAAAATGACAGATTAATTTTTGTGGCATGTGGTTACATTAGCCCACTTGACTCAAATAGCAGTATGCCACTTGGTACAGCCTCGCTTAAGGTTTGCTCCTGACTTTGCTAGTCTGAAAACAGAATTTACCCATGCAGATAGTGTTAATCTACTCAGATTACAGGTTTGTTATGGAGTCATCAAGGGAACTGTGTTTTCTGTTGGACAACCATACAATTTGCACAGGTACTTTCATAGTTTCTCATCTTCAGTGAGCCAGGAAAGGTGTGGCAGATAGATAGGCAGGAAATTGTGTGTCTATCAAAATTTCATATAATGCACCTACCACTTAAATTTATCCAAAGGTCCATGTATCCTGGTTCAGAGAAACATAAAGTAATGAATCACAAAGTGACAGTTTGTGCTGCTGTAAGATTGTGAATTTTGATGTAGTAATTTCAGCACATGATTAGGCTAATGATGTATTCAGTTTAGATTTATAACAAAATATAATGATTGCATGTTAGATGCAACGTGCTAGAATGAGGCAGTGGAATGAAGATTACAGAGCTTTGTTAATTTTTTAAGAAAAAGGAAAACAAAATTACTGGAAATTTCTGACCAACCTGGGGCGATCTGCTTTTACTGCAAAGCAGGTTAATGAATATGGGGTTGATTTAATTTGCCATAATATTTACACTAACTTGCCAATACAGTAAATGTATTGTATGTGAGCTCTGATTGTGCAGCAGTCAGTAAAATCAGTGAAAGCAGTAGCGGATCAGTGAAAATTATAATTGCATACAAAACCATATATCAAAACGTGTATGTAGAGGCATACTGCAGATAAACTTGGGAAGGTGGTTTATCTTATGGGTTAGAGCTGATAATTTGTTAGACAAATTTTCAATTTAACTTCTGGGAGCCAGTGATTCAGAAAATAAATCCTGAACTTCAACTAGGATAATTTTGTATTAATTGCATAACAGTAACACCTGTAGAGGCCCGTAGCTAGATGGTAGGCACTATACAAACCACATATTAAGAAACAGTCTTTGCTCTGAAGTGTTTCTAACCTAAGACAATAGGAAAACTGAGAGGGAAAACAGAAATACAGGGAGGTGAAGTGATTTGTTCAAGGTCACGTAGCATGGCCATGACATGTCTCCTGACTCCCAGTCTAGCGGCTAAGTCATGCTGTCACGTTGCTAGACTGCACCTTGGAAAAACAGACATGTAATCCAAATCTAAGGACATAGCTTTTCCTTTAGTCACTGTATGCACCAGACTTTCACTGTGCTGCTACCAGAGCTGACCACAAAACAAAAATTGGGTGAATGTGTGTGATGTCTGGTTTCCATTCCGTATGTGTTGGACCTAATTTTGATCTCACCGGTGAAAAAATATTACGTTGAGTTTAGGGGGAGCAGGACTGTGCCCATTATGTGCTTTAAGTCTTGAATTAAAATTCAAATTGAGGTAATGGTCCTCATGGAATCATGCTGGGTAGTGTCTACTGACAGTTCAGTAGACAATAATTTACTTGATAAAACTACCCGAATAACTCAGTGCACTAGATAGTATTTGAACGGCATCTGAAGAAATCAGTCTTTCCAGGTCATGGCTGCTGGCTGTTCGTAGGGGAGCTTCACAAGCACTGCATTCCCGTGTATCTGGTTTGGTGATGCATGAGGAACAGCTTTCAGTCTTATTTTTTATATTATAATGTCAAGGTTGTAGAGTACAATACACCTTATCTTGGCATATTCAAAGATCAAAATAGTTCTAAGATGGAAGTTCTCTTCAAGTGCTTAACTGTTCAACTTATTGTAAAATATATATATATATATGTTATTGTCTCCTTTCTGAGACCTTTGGCACCCATATAGGTGCAGTGTGTTAGCTTTCTGCTCTACAACTTTTTTTAATGATACAAAGAAAAAACATTAAAAAAATTAAAAGTTTGTTTTTAGGCTTTTCTGATGTTGCACATTATAATGCAAAGGCACTATACATTAGATCAGTGTTTCTCAATCAGTGGTATGAGTACCCTTAGGGGTACTCGAAAGAAATTTGTGGGTATGTCAACACAACTGAAATTTGGAGAAAACTGAATTTTTGTTTTAAGTTTTACAGCGTTTTATTATTTTTGTAGCTTTTACACCCAAAAATTTCATCGCCCACCGGGCTATGATTAAGTTGTTTAAATAAATGTGTTGCAATGGTAGAAAAAAAACTTGTGTGTCTGAAAACTATAGATACCAGGGGTATTTATAATTTTTTAAAGGGGTACTTTATAAAAAAAAGGTTGAGAAACACTGCATTAGATCATAGGCCTCTTGGTCAAGTAAAAAAATACAGACTGTTTTTTCATCAAAATGAGAGAGGTTATACGGGCATCAAGAATCAGAGGGGTAGCCGTTTTAGTCTGGATCTGCAAAAGCCACAAGGAGTCCTGTAGCACCTTATAGACTAACAGATGTATTGGAGCCTAAGCTTTCTGACGAAGTGGGTCTTTGCCTACGAAAGCTTAGGCTCCAATACATCTGTTAGTCTATAAGGTGCTACAGGACTCGGTGTCGCTTTTATATGGGCATCAACATCCTTTTCTCTATGTGTTGCCTATGTGGCCATTTTTCAAAGAACCCAAACCAAAATTGAGCTCAAAAAGCAGAATACTTGTTTGTGATAAGCTGATACAATAGGAAGGACGTAATCGGCATCTGCTGATAGGCCCTGCAGCATGGGTTAAGCTGCAAAAGTTGGATCAAAAATGAGGCCCTAGTCATTAGACTGACACTGTGCCAAGTCACAGCTGCCTTGGAGCTATTGATCAGTGTAATTTCACCAAGCAAATTATTCCTACCAAAATAACTGCAAAGCATGGCAAAACTGAGACACTGATCGTGTTTTGTTTATTTAGCCTCCCCCAAACATTCTGTTTGGTTTACCGGCACTATGATGTGCATGTCATTCTCGGGGAAGAAGATTGATGCATCTATGTGGGTAATATTTCCACCTTAAGGCATTCAAATCTTGTTTTCTCAGTCTTGCAATAAAGCATTACAATAAAAAGGCCTTTACTGGCAGGAAAAGAATATGAAAGAAATAAAACTTGTGATTATGGCAGCTTTAATTAAAAACAAGAAAAATACCGTATTCCAGTTTAGTCATTAGCTGATACCTGGATATTCATTACACATGTGGGCCAAAATTTGGCCAGGAGAAATCTAGTCCAGCCATGGCGTCAGTGCTGGGGTTTATAATATTCATTGACTGTCTTTGCCTGTTAGTTTCAAAAAAGGGCACTCACAGTGTACGGTGAAAATATATATCAGGATTTTGGTGTGTCAGATGGCAAAAAGTCAGTGTGTTATGCACATGTTAAGAGAATTATTCAGAATAAAAGAAGTATAAATGGGAACTGATAGATATTAAGTAATTAAGGTGGCTTAAATTTACTTGTAAAATTCCAGCTGTTGGCTGCAGATACAAGGAAGTGTTTTGTTTATATTTTAATAAGTTCAACTGGTCATTAAGACCTCTGTAATGGACAGCTTCATCAGCTTTCAAGTAAATGGCAGTTGATAGGTGAAGAACCCAGCTCTTTAGCTCCCCAAGCATATATTCTGCCATGAGATCTAGAGCAATGGCTGTCTGTGTGCTACTTTAGGTCAGCAAAAATTCTTTTAAGTGTAACCTGTACATTTATTTATTAAAGGCAGAACTAAACTTCCAGCTGTTATTGAAGGACTCCTAAACTGAAAACATGTACTAGTTAAAAGATTAAAAAGCTGGAAGTGGTGTCTGTGATGTTATCTCTGGGCACCAAAGACTCCCTTGCTTCTAGGGAGAACAAGAGACAAGTTCTTGCTTAACTTGATGCCAGATCCCTGGCCCCCTTCTCCCCCCCCCCCCCCCCCCCAGTCTAAGGAGATTGTTTAGTTGACGCTTAGAGCTCTGCTTGCCCTTCTTTTGCTTTGCAGGTTATCATGAGGTGCGCCCCAATACCAAGTGAAAGTATCCTCTAAAACAAGGCTACTCGACTTTGGAAGCCCCGGGAGCCACAATGATACTCACAGCACATGCCGAGGGCCGCAACTTAAGTGTGGTTGTATATACATGCAAATGTATATGCAAATAGCTTCTTTCACACTGGTGGGCATGAATACAAAGATTAAGGCAAGACTATACAACACACAGGCCCCATTTAAGTCAGTTCTGCTGATAGTAATAAAATGCAATATTTACCCAATTTCCACCCATATGACAACACTTTTAATGAGCAATGACAGTCCAGGAATTTAACTACTAAAACACATATCAACAGAAGACCATTATATTGACTACTTTTTTGTGTTGGCTCCCACCTGTGGGCCGTGCATTGAGCCCCGCATAAACCCAACCACACTGCAGGCTACAAACAAATGGGCCGTGTGTTGAGTAGACCTGTTCTAAAATATCTAGCCTGCCACTGGACTCTTAAGTATTATCTGGTTCACTGTTCCCACTGCAAAACTATACACACAGTTAACTGGTACAACTCAGGATCAGATCCTTCATGACATCATGGGATGGAGCTATATTTACAGTGAAACAACTACTTGTTTATTATCAAAGGTTAAGGTTTGAGAGAGAATGTTTAAAATAGAAACAGAAATGGTTCCATATAAAAGAAGAGTAAAACATGCCTCCTAGAGTCTAAACTTAACTTTAACAGACAAAATATCCTTGTCTAAGTAGTTTATCTCCTAAAGCAATCTCCCATTGTCACCAACCCACATGGCAGGGATCCACTATTCATGGACGCCAAAAGCACTGTCCTCTTTGTCCACTCAGTGATGGATGGGTGGTTTCTGTCCCAGTCCTCCAGTTACTGTCTTTTGTGGTACTCTCCCAAAAGAAAGCTCTTTTCCCTCCTGCTCTTCTTCTGTTCCTGTTGAAATGTATAATCCTCCATTTGCATGTAGCTCAGCCTGATGATTGTGATGAGACAATGCTCAACTTATATTTTATCATCTAGTTTCATAATCCCATTGCCAGTTGACACTTAGGGGCTCTTAGACTCAGAGTGTTTTCACCTGTGCTGGGAAGTAACACTTTGATAAACTATAAAGCAGGGATGAGGAACCAAAGGCCTAGCATTGGAGAGCCTGTACTGATGCTCCAGCTCCAGTCCCCAACTGATTTTTCTGTTGGTCAGTGGCCCCTGCTATACAGACTCACTTCCAGCATAGAGATAAATTTTAAAATATCACCTGTACACACATTACATAATGATAGTGATGACCAGCATGATCCTGGTTTTCGTTTAAGATTTTACATGGCACTTCTTCTAGATAAAGTAATGTATAGCTATAGTGTATCAGGCTGATAGGAGTTTTTGTTACAGTACAGCCACCACTTTACCAGTTGGCACTGAGATGCTCTTAGGGTGATAGTGGTCATGGTATTTTCTATGGAGCAATTGACAAGTCTGAATCGTAGGTCTGACTTTTTCTAGTGGAAGCATAGGTACAATTACACCTCCAAAAACTGCAAACAAAATACTAAGGGCATGTCAAAAGTAGGAAATCATTTTGAAAAAACTTATTTAGAAATAACTCCTGAAATAACTATTTCAAAATAAGCTTATTCCCCAAGGAAAGCAGGAGTTATTTCAAAATAACCAGCCCTTATTTTGACATAACGGGCT
Source organism: Pelodiscus sinensis (assembly GCF_052426305.1). Taxonomy (NCBI): domain Eukaryota; kingdom Metazoa; phylum Chordata; order Testudines; family Trionychidae; genus Pelodiscus; species Pelodiscus sinensis. Next base: position 65,418,042 of record NC_143057.1, read on the forward strand.
TAGTAGCATGGGCTCTCTGTTTGTTGTTTTGAATTAAGGGGAGTTATTTCTAAATTACTCCCTAGTGTAAACTAGGGATAAGCTATTTGCTGATCAGAGGGTATAGCTGAGAGAATTTGTTCCTGATAGTTAACCCAGTAGATCAATGCCATGTTTCTTGGCATGTAACGGACTGTACTTCTAAATCTGTCATGTGATCATAAAATGAATACAGGGAAACTACATTTGGCGTCTGCCCTTGCTCATCTGATTCACATCTGGAAATATCCATTGGAAATGACAATTTCAGATAGAAGTATATTTTATGGTAGGCATGCTGGTGAGAAATGAACCTTCAGTGAAGGAAAATTTCATCACCCACACATCTTCAGCTGAGATCTTGTCAATAAAGGAAAATTTACCAGAATGACTGTTGTGGACTAAACTATTCTGCAGTAGGTATCCTGGCATAGTTCTCTATGTGGACACTTATTCTGGAATATCTATTCTTCACATTTATACCCTCCCTTCCTCTGAAATAACTTCCCATGTAGACAAGACCTAGGAAGTTAGACTTAGCTGCTTTGTTTACCTATGTAACAAGGAAGATATTTTGATTTAAAATATGACATTTCATTTAAAAAACTGTAATATAAAATTAACATGGCATGCATTAAATGTATTAAAAACTGGCTAACTGGTAGGTCTCAAAACGTAATTGGAAATTGTCACAGAGTGGATATATCTCCAGTGAAGATCATTGTCACAGAATGGGTATATCTCCCATGAAGATCAGTTCTTGGCCCAATGCTGCTTAATATTTTTTATCGATGATCTGGAAGAAAACATAAAATTATCATGGATAAATTTTTCAGATAACACAAAAATTGGATGAGTAATAAATAATGAAGAGAGCATGTCACTGATTCACAGTGAATCATAGAATCATAGAACCATAGAGCTGGAAGAGACCTCAGCAGATTATCAAGTCCAGCCCCCTGCCCTAGGCAGGACCAATCCCAACTAAATCAACCCAGCCAGGGCTTTGTCAAGCTGAAACTTAAAAATCTGTAGGAATGGAGACTCCACTACTTCCCTAGGTAACCCATTCCAGTGCTTCACCACTCTCCTAGTGAAATAGTTTTTCCTAATATCCAACTTGGACGTCTCCCACCATAACTTGAGACCATTGCTCCTTGTTCTGCCATCTGTCGCTTCTGAGAACAGCCTTTCTCCAGCCTCCTTGGAATCTCCCTTCAGGAAGTTGAAGGCTGCTATCAAATCCTCCCTTACTCTTCGCTTCTGCAGACTAAACAGACCCAACTCCCTCAGCCTCTCCTCGTAGGTCATATGTTCCAGCCCCCTAATCATTTTCGTTGCCCTCTGCTAGACCCTCTTCAATGAGTCCACATCCTTTTTGTAGTGGGGGCCCAGAACTTGACACAGTAGTCCAGGCTTCACAAGAGCCGAATAAAGGGGAATAATCACATCTCTGGATCTGCTGGCAATGCTCCTCCTAATGCAACCTAATATGCCATTATCCTTCTTGGCTACAAGGGCACACTGTTGACTCATATCCAGCTTCTGAAAAGTGATTTTCATTCCTTGTAAATAATTTACATTTTAAAACAATTAAATCCAAATGTATACATTGAGGAACAAAGAATGTGGCCATACTTAGAAGATGGGGGACTCTATCCAAGAAAGTAGTGACTCTAAAAAAGTTTTGGGAGTCACGATACATAACCAGCTGAATGTGAGCTCCCATTGTGAAGCAGTTGCCAAAATGGATCATGTGCTCTTGAAAAATGTAAGTAGGAGAACCTTGATTATTTTACTTTATACTTGCTATTGTTTTTATAAAATATATGCTTTAGAAATTATTTTGGGGAAATTTCCTTTTTATAAGTATTGATCCATGTACATGCTGGATAAGAACTCATAAATCCCAAGTATAAGCATTTGAATTAATGCTGATTGTGAGGACCAAAATAATGATTCTCATACCCATACCAGACCCACTTTCCATTTAACAATATGTGATAAACAGGATGGCAGCACCATCCAGGAACTAGAAACAAAAGGATTCAGGGACCTTTTCCCCAAGTCTCTAAGTTGAGGCACATACATAATGTTTAATAGTTTCCTACATTATTATAAGTAATTTAAATTATTAAGATATGCAACCTAAAATCAGGTATAAAGTTTATAAGAAATTAACTGTCCTAATTTGGAACAATTCTATATTTGTTGCTTTTCCAGGTCAACAGACTCTTTGGGACAGTTTTTAAAAAAACAAACAGACAAACAAACCCTCATCATCTTTAACCTTTTGGTCTCTTTTAGAGTATTCATAAGGATGAAGGTTCAGAGTTCAAAACAGTGGACAGTAGCGTATCCTATTCAGAAGGCTTAGTATGGCCATTGAGAATTAAAAACTGCTGGCTGTGTCTACACTGGGCCACTTATTCCGGAAAATCAGCCGCTTTTCCGGAATAAGCTGCGAGCTGTCTACACTGGCCCTTGAATTTCCGGAAAAGCAACGATGCTCTACTGTACAAAATCAGCCGCTATTCCGGAAAAACTATTCTGCTCCCGCTCGGGCATAAGTCCTTATTCCAGAACACTGTTCCGGAAAAGGGCCAGTTTAGACAGCCCAGTAGTCTTTTCCGGAAAAAAGTCCCGATCACGAAAATGGCGATCAGGGCTCTTTTCCGGAAAAGCACGTCTACATTGGCCACAGACGCTTTTCCGGAAAGCCCTTTTTCCGGAAAAGCAGCCTGCCAATGTAGACGCTTCTTTTCCGGAAAAACTGAAAACGGAATAGTATTCTGTTTTAAGCATTTCCGGAAATTCATGCCAGTGTAGACACAGCCATTGTGTTTTTCCTGATCTATACAGTTAGGGCTTGTCTACATGAGAAGTTATTGTGGAACAAAGTAAATGAGTTTATGCTGTTGACGTTCTACTGATGTAACTCCTGGGTGGCACTTTGCTTCCAGAATAATAGTACTTTTTTCTTGTTTAGCTTGTATTTTTTGGAAGCAGTCTAAGCTGTACTGGAAAAAGCCTCTTATGCTGGAATGAAAGTGTCCACCTGGGTAGTTATACCAGTAGATCTGCTGTGGCATAATTTTGCTGCTTAAATTTCCCTAGTGTTGTAAGCAACCTGGATTAAGATCCAGGTTCTGTCATGGCAGTGTGATTGCCACTGTAGAGGTTATTCTTAAACACTTTCACGTGAGTCAATCCAAAATAGTACAATATGACAAGCATAAACTGGGCATTGTAGGGGATTATTGTGTTGCATTAAGCTTTATTGAAGCAGCTAGGGAAGGACTTTATGCTTGAGAGTTGTAGAAATTATATTGCTCCAAACCTGTTCTGTAAAACTGTTGATGCCAGTCTAGACTGTGATATTCAGTGATTTGGATCCATAAGAACAAAGGGGATGTAGGAATTTGGACTCCAATTACCTCACAGGTTCTGCATCTAAGCGCTTTAATTTTTCTTATCAGTAATTCACTTCAGATAACAATTCTATAGATAAAATAGGCCTTCAAGGAAAAGGGGGAAAACAGAGGTTTTATAGGCCTTTATCAGCTTACTAAAGAGGGTTTGATTGTAAAAGATTAAAACTAAATTATTCTATCTGTAAAAAAAAAAAAAAAAAGTAATGAATAAAAGTAACAATTAAAAGCCAGGACAAATAATCACTAGAATATATTTGCCTTTCCCTGATCACTGGGGGCCTCTAATTTTTTTCTCAAGTTCATGATTATCTTCATTTCCAGCATGTCCACTGAACATGCTAATTACAGTTAACCCCTATTTCTATTCACAGCATGTCAGGGGGACTTGACCTGCTCTCATTCTAATTTGTATTCATTTCATTTTGTTCATGTCTCTGAGATTCGAGTCTTGTCTTGGGAGAAGAGCATATAAGAGAATCATTAAATGAAGCCAAGAGGTTCCTATTTTGGACCTGAGGTTATGATGATCTTTATAATAGACAAGGAAAACCTGCAATACTACTTGTACATTAATTACAATTCTCTGCACGCTGATAGCTTCAAAGAAGAGTACTTACCAAGGGTTTTTTTGTTGCTGTTGTTAGAAAATAATGATTATAGTGATCATGTAATCTTCCTTTTTCGCACCATGAGATGATACTTTTAAAAGTGTAGGGGTACTTGTCATGATGAGTGGTGGAAGGATGTAATTAACAAGCAGTTAGGTAATTTATTAATTTACCACAGTAGAGTCTATAAAAATATTACAGATTTCTAGCAACAAGGAGACCTGTTCGCCCAGTCCAACTTTTCACATATGAAAGTTTCTTTTGTATGCTGTTTTCTAGTTTGGTTTTTGTTTGTTTGTTTGTTTTAGTTTTTTGTCCCACCAAACCAAGGGCTTTTCAACTTTTTTTTCTCGTGACCCAGTGGAAGAAAATGAAAAAAATATAATTTGTATAATACAAATCGATACAGTTAGCATCCAAGCACGTGGTTGTCCATGTGATTTATATACAAAATAAATAGAGCATTATAGCACCATGTTTTCCACATGGTTATTGCTACACATTTTTAAAAATTGATACTTAGATATTTTAGTGAAAACCATCACTTTTACTGTTTTTTCACATTGAAATTAAAGATTTTCAGGCCATCTAAGTACACATCTGAGGAAACCTGCTAATAGTAAATTGTTTGTGTTTGTTTTTAATTGTTCTTTATGTGTCTTTACCAATTTAAGATTATATTTCCTTTTTTGTGAGTTCCATAGCATCTTCTCAGCTGCAGTAATAGCTATTGATCAGGTTACACATTAGCTCTACTTTAATAGACAATGTGAATAGGAAGCTCTTCTACTTACAAAGACATGAGAAAGAGCAACCATTTCTTATATAGTGGAAAAGCTAGATTTCACAGCATCATTTTAGCCCTAACACAGTAGGCCTCATTCATTATCTTGTGGGCTATGAGCATTTAAAAAAAAATCCTTGTATGGGAAATCTTGCACTTTTTTATGTTGATTATGGTTTGAAAGCTTGTGGGTCTCTGTCACAAAGAGAACAAAATGTTTTCTTGCAAGTGCAGCAGGCAGGATTGATTTAAAAATGTTTTTAAAGATCAAAATATTCTTGAAAGGAGAGCCACCTTACTGTGGGAATGCTAATATAGAGCCAGTCATAAAATAAAACGTTGAATTAAGACCATGAGGGTGAAAGAAAACAATGCAGCAAAATCTACATGTTTTGTTAGTCTATAAGATGCTACCAGACCATTTGTTGTTTTTTCAGCAAAATTAAATTTTATATTTCTTTTTAATTTGAATGTTCTTGCAGAATTTTTTCCATCTCCTTAATCCTTAGTGAAAAATATGTACTGTGTGTTTTTTTCCTTTGGGTAAAGCTGCAATAGACTTTAGTTTCTTACTGGTCAGAGGTGTTGGTTGAATGCTTATCTGTGTTGTGAGCCAACTTAACTAGTAATTAACATTCTGATGCCCATCAATACAAAGAATTCAAAACCCAATGGCATTGCTCTGAGACACAGCTTCAACAGGAGAGCACATGTTACAGCTCCTTGCAATCTCTCTCAATTAACTTCCTTTCATCTTACCTGAGGGTCTGTTAGGGTAAGTTACCTGCATGACTGGGAAACTATTTCACATTCATATATAACCTCCATTTAAAAAGAAACTATTCAAAACAAAAGTATGAGGCCTAAGTGTCTCCTGTTGCTTCACAGGATGGAATGATTTTGCTGTTCTCAGGGGGAGGTGATATTCTTCAGGAGAGCAAACAATGTTTGAACCATTATGTCCCTTACCTATGTGTGTATGCACTCCATTGGGGAAGGACAGCTTCACACATCTTTTGGGGCGCTGATGGCTGCCCTGGGGAAGTGCTCACATGTGCAAGTGTATCTCTGGCCTGAATTATGTGTTATTTCTTCCCCCCCATCCTCCCGCCCATCACACGTAATTATGGGTTTGGATAATAGTCTTGGTATATATTTTAGAAATGTGCATCTGTCTGTCAGTCTGTGTGTCCATTTATTCAAGAACTCTTCCTAAACGGCAAGTGCTAGAACCACCAAATGTGTTGTGCAGCTTCCTCTCACCATAACTTAAGGTAAGGGTTTGGTTGTGCCAGACCAATAGGATGTGCATGTAATTCAATTGTTTCTCATAAAATGGAAAGGGAGGGGTCTGGCAGGAGGAACAGAATGACTGCAGAATGACCACAAGGGACAGAGGTGGGGACCATGATAGCTATCAACCTGAGAGAAGAGAGAGCATGTTTTCTTATACAGATTTTTGTATCATTAAGGATTTTAGGACTGATTTATGATTTTGTGATTGAAAGCCGTTAAGCACCAACAAAGCAAAATTTAATTTGAACTTTCAGTGGATCAGTGACTGGAATTTGTTTTCTATGGGGTAAATTCTATAGGTAAATTATATTTCACCAGTTTGTTTTCCTGCATAATGTTAATTTTGCAGCTCCTTTATCTTTAAAAGGAGACTGATAAAGAATATAAATGAATTTTAAAAAGGACAGAGGAATACAAGTATTATATTCAGGGTTTTTAATTTTTATATGACTATTCATGAATATAAATCTCCTAGTTCTTTAGAAAGGACAAATAATGTTTAAGAGAGTATTATTTTATTTTAACATATACAGGCAGTCCCCGGGTTACATGGATCCGACTTACATCGGATCCCTACTTATAAACGGTGTGAGGCAACCCCGCACTAGCTGCTTCCCCCCAGCAGACCATGGAGACGCGGAGCGGCTTTTCTCAGCAGACACCTCAGCTTGAGAATAAAGGACTGAGGGAAGTGAGGTGTGGGAGAATAAAACTGAGCTCTGGAGAAATGTTTGGCTAGAGTTTCCCCTACAATATGTACCAGTTCCGACTTACATACAAATTCAACTTAAGAACAAACCTACAGTCCCTATCTTGTACGTAACCCGGCGACTGCCTGTAATAAAATTATTTAGTTAATTGGAGACACACACTTATTAACACTGAGTATTGAATAATACTGCATTATTTTGCAAGTAATCCCATTAAATTAAATTGCCTGAGAAGTACCTTACCCTGCAAAGTCCCATTGACATGATAAGGACCATTTGCAGAGTGAAGTGCTACTTAGCTTCTATAAAGGTGATGGAAATTGGCCCTTAATTAATATTATTTGACCAATGCTACTCAGAAATAATATAGAATTTATTAAATGTGGCATTTTTCTAATCTTAGATCAGTCTCCCTAAACAAAAATAAGAATAAAGAGAGAGTTTAGTGAAAAACAAGCCAATTTAAAATTCAACTTCGAACATAAGTGTATACTTATACTATATAAGTATAGTACTATAAAATGAATTCTTCATGTGACCAGGAAAAGAAACAGATTGATCTAAATCCAAATTCATTATCTGAAAATGCACTGCAGATTCCCAAACCAGGCACATTTCATCAACTCCCATTTGACCACTGATTCTTGTGCTTTTAAGGCTGATCTTAAAATAAGCAACAAAGGGTGCTAGCCGCCCGGCCATTGCATGGAAAGGGATTAAATGAGTTTCTATAACTCTTAGAATTGTCTCAGAGGGGTAGCTGTGTTAATCTGTATCTGCAAGAGCAATGAGAAGTCCTGTGGCACTTTAGGCTATGTCTAGACTACAGAGTTTTTTTGAACAAAGTGGCCTTTTTTCAAAAAAACTTTACCTGTGTTTAGATTGCCATTGAGTTCTTTCAAAATTAAATCAAAGAACGCGGTGATTTTTTCAACAGTAGTAAACCTGCTTTTACGAGGAAGAACACCTTTTTTCAAAAGAGCTCTTTTGAAAAAAGGCATTCTTGAATACAAACAGGGCTTTTTCGAAAGAGAGCGTCCAGATTGCCTGAGTGCTAAGTCTTGTGGCTGTCTAGACAATCTCTTTTGAAAGAGGCTTTTTCGAAAGAGGCTTGTAGTCTAGACAGACCGTTAGAGACTAACAGATTTATTAGGACATAAACTTTCGTGAGTCAACTTCATGAGATGAATTGGAGTGGAAATTACCGAAGCAGAGGTGTATATGTAAGGATGTTAATGAAGTTAATCGATTCAGGGTGGAAATGTATCATTCACAGCATTTGGTATGGAGATATAAATATCCAGAGAGGGGAATTTGCCTCTGTAATGCATTAACCAGTTGAGCTCTTTAATTCAATCCTAAATTGATAGTATTAAATTGACACGTTCTAAAGATGGAAAAGTAGATACTGTGATATCTTTTACTAGACTAGACAAGAGGTCCACTAAAAGGTAGCACATCTATCTTGTCTACTTTTTCTTGAAAACTGATCTGACTACAGACATATTGTGCACTACAAATTAGAATACCTTTTAATGAATTTTTCTGGTTATCTGTTAACAAAGAAAGTTAAAACATTGTGTGATATATGGGCATACCTCATAGGGTTGCACTCAAGAAGCTACATCTAGTACACTATTAGGAAAAATGGTGTGCCTATTTAAAAAAATATATTAGTGCTCTCTCTCATCACAGGGAGGAGAGAGGGTGAGAAAGGATAGTGAAAGGTTTCTCCAAATCCTGTACTTTCCATAGGAATATAATTAATGAATTTTCTGTTTTAAAAAACCATTATTTCTTTCATCTTTCCCCCTAAATTATGACCTAGTAATAGCGGTTGTTGACTAGAAAAATGTATGTGTTCACCGCAACTTTGGTACTAGTTAAAGTAGATGTGAAGTATTGTTGAACAATGGACCTGTTTTTAAGCTATAATAGAGTTTAAAGAGACGCTAGATAATTTTATGGAGGTTAGGTCCATAACAGGCTATTAGCCAGGGGATAAAATGGTGTCCCTGGCCTCTGTTTGTCAGAGGCTGGAGAGGGATGGCAGGAGACAAATCGCTTGATCATTGTCTTCGGTCCACCTTCTCTGAGGCACCTGGTACTGGCCACTGTCGGCAGACAGGATACTGGGCTAGATGGACCTTTAGTCTGACCCAGTACGACCATTCTTATGTTCATCTCTGTACTATCTAGAATTTTAAATTCTACAGTATAACAGGTAAATTGAAGGTTAATGAAAGCTAATACTGCAGCAATATTTTTCACGCTTTTCACTCCCTTACAAAATTGTTCCTGTAACCTTTCATGCATTCAGAACTATGCAAGCTGTCTGCCGTCTACTAAATCCCTGAGTAACTGTATGATTTCAAGTAAATTCATTTAAGTAGCCTGCTGCTCGCTAGCTCTCAAAGGAGTTACAGACATTAACCTTGGGGGAGAATGGAGTAGTCCCTTGAGCACAGCAGGATGTGGCTCCTGTAGGTGTTTGGAGTCACAAAGTCACAGCTGTGTTACCTGTTCTGTACTAATTAGGAGTTACTATGAATCTATTTTACAATTAAGGACAGAATGAACTTTAATGTAGATAGGCACTGTGGGACAGTAAATACTTCTAAAGCAAGTAAAGAGCCAGCACAGAAAATACTGCTGACACTGTGGATTTCATTATAATGATCTGAATTGCAGCTCATTAATAAATGTCTAAACTATACTAAGTGATCATTGTAGGACTGAAGCTTACATCAGATTGGGTCACTGTCACAAACTCATGCAACCACATAGATTTGTCTAGTCTAGGTTTTCACAGGGTGTCAGTAAACTAAGATCCATCACTCTGTTGTGAAAATGACTATAGTAAAGATTAAAAACAGCAAGCAGTCCTGTGGCATCTTAGAGACTAACAAATATATTATATCATGAGCTTTTGTGGGTAAAATCCACTTCATCAGAGTAGTAGTAGTAGTAGTAGTAAACATTGGCGAGCCAAACTCATTCCCTCAATAGTGGTTAAGAGCACCACAAGAAGGTTAAAGTTATAAATGAACTGGGAGAAGGGAGAAAAATAGGTGCTATGGAGGATCTTACATTAAAAAGGGAGCCCTGGTTCAGTTTTCCTAATTCAACCTAGTAATTACAGATGTATCTTGAGGGGTTTTTGTTTAGTTTGTACTAGCCAGTTATTTGGTTTTCTAAGTAATTTAAACTTGAAAGTTTTCTTAAAAAAATAAAATAAAGAAAAGAAAAGTATAGAGGAAAGGATGCTCTGAGATTACTCTGATTGTCGAGTGGGTGGGTTGGGGGAGAATAGTCTTCTTGTTCATGTTTCCCTATTAAGATAGATATATATGGTTGTATGCTAATAGGATGGTTGAAAATGGGAAATGTAAATTAAATTTAATGAGGTGCATTCCTTAACAATAAGAGATTTGGTTTTGGTAGATATGGGAGGCCATTGAAATACAAGTGAATTGATGCCTGCCTGCCTATATCCCCCTCCCAAAGAAGAAAAAAAGAGAGGGGTACAGTTTGATGTCTATATGAAGTAATCACCAGAAAGAAAAAAGATTATATTTGTTAAACTGTATAAAAAATCTGAAGATAATATGGCTTTGTTCACAGTATTACATAAAGAAGATTAAAGACGGGAAACAAGCTGCTTAAACACTGTAAACTAATTAGTTCGACGAATTGTTTTCCCGAGGTTCATGAGATATGAAACATTGGCACCAGTGCGTGAAATACACTCTGCCTCAGTGCTCTTTTCAATTTATTTTTCTGTTAGCGTCATATGTATATAAAGAAAAGAGCAGCCAAAAAAGAAAGAGGTTGTGGAGGGAGACCAAAGCCTGTCAGATGATTGAAGCTGACATTTTGTCATCTTAAGCCTGATGCAGGCCTTTTCTGATATCCTCATATAAATACCAGCTTCATTTTCTGCCATCACAGGCTACATTGCACAAATGATGTCATGACAAGGCCCAGAGGAATTCCTCTTGTTGCTCAGAGCCACTTTGGCAGCTCCAAACTAAACTAAGCACAAGTGAGCTGACACATCATTAATTAGTTTGCCCAGTATCATGATGTTCTGCAGAGAGAAAGAGAGTCAGGAAGTCAATGACAGTGAAGTGGGGGCTGGTGTTTGGCATCTTTTGGGGTTTTTTTTTTCCTCTTCCCTGAAGTTGACACACTTATCAGAGAACATGCCAGCCAATGCACAGATTCAAGGTATTCTCCAAATCCATGTTTGCATCGCCTGACAAATCTCCAAACCTTATCAGATGATTATGATGTTGTCATATTTACAGGTTCCAGAGAAGTGAATGACAAAGCTCTTGTTGACTAGAGTGTAGCCTTGTAAATGTGTAACCAATAAGCATGAGATTATTGGTTACCCAAATGGTTACTTGCAGTTCCCAGTCCAGCTCCCGGGAAGCGAGCTGCCACCCCATGACCAGCACAAGATGTACCAGCACAAGATGGCAGCTGGTGTGCAAGCTGGCTGCCGCCCTGTGTGTAACTGGTGACATTTTGAGGGGTTACACAGCCATTTACATGCATTTTAACATCCCTAATGTTGACATCAGTGGAGGCAGGATTGCATCAATAAACTTTGAAAATAAAGACTGTATAATTATATTCTTTCTCCGTCTCTCCACCACCCACTCTCTGAATATTTCTTGGTGAATATCCATACAATATAATAGTTTACATAGGTTGGAGACATGCATGCACAACATGGTGGAAGGGTAGAGCAGGCACAAATACAAGAAATAGTTTTAGTTTAAAACAAATGAGGAGGGAAAATCCACTGTTGACTTTAGGTCCCATTGCTTAATTGTGTTGAAATATTAATATAATGAAGATTTTCAAGTTAAATAACAGCTCATGGATTTTTCAAGGAATACCTGTAGGGTACTGACTATAAAAATGAGAGATAAAGGATATAGTATATGTTTAACTGAGGCTGAATTAGTTGCTCTGTGCAGGGTGGCGGGGGGGTGGGGTGGGAGAGGGAAGTGTTAAGATGTTTCTCAAGGTTTTCTAATAATTTTTTGCTTTATGTTGAGATCACAACACTATATTTTATGTACCATGTACAAAATGTGTGAGTTAACTGATATTTGCTTTATTAGGGAACAGATGTATATTTAATGTAGCAAATTTTTTACAAAACTGTTTTAGGAGGTAATCTGAGCATTTGTTTGAGTTGTTGAAATATGCTGGTATACAGTAGAGTATTGACTCTCCAAAAAAGATGGGGGTGGGTGGGTGCGGGAGGATGGAGGCGAGGAGAAAAGACGGCATTATCTTTCATAGCAAATTAAATTGTCACTTCCTCTATCCTAGAACACTCCAGTAATGTCCCGTTTCATCAGCAACAGTAACTACCCAACATTCTTCAGTAGCATCCTTGACATCAAAGCTCTTTAATGACTGTGAATCATATTTTGGCCTAAGTAACTGAGTGCAGCTGTACGTTTTAAAGATTTTTATTTCTTTCCCCACCTTGATTTTTTTCACTGTTATTGAGGTCAGTGTATTTGTGCCTGAAAAGTGAATCCAGCCTGGAAATTCATTGTAGCCTGGGCACTGCTCAATTATTACTTTTAAGTAGGCAAATCAGATTCTAATTAGCACCACAATCAGAACTATTAGTGCTATTTTTATTATCCATTATAATGTATTTGCTTACATATGTACCCTGAGGTTACAGATGTTTTATTTATATTTTTTGTTGGCCACAAAGGTAGCATTTTTTACTTCTGATTTAGAAGGAACCAGCTTAAGCAATATTTTTAAGTCACTGTTGATACAGACATGAGCAGCAGCACTTGTCAATTTTATGTCAGACCCCAATGAACAAAAAAAATAAGTGCCCATAGAGTAAGATGATTTCCTCTTGGTAAACTGACTGTTCTGTATCTTCCCCACTCTGTTTAAATAATAATAACAATAATAACTATTATGACAAAATGCACCTTTGCTGCTCATGTTAAAATAGAAATGTAGGCATGACAGCAATTGATTTCAATAGGTGATCTGTTTAAACTCTGATGGAAATATGTGGCCCTTTGCCATTACTAACTTTGTTAAATACTCCATCTGACTGACAGTTTCACATTAGTTACATTAAAATGTAATTCTTAGTATCACTTAGTTATATGCTTCCAGAAGGACATATTGTGTATATACTATTGTATCATGTCAATAAGAAGAAACCTTTAGCCTTCTAAATGGGGGAACTTCATTTTAAAATGCTGACTAATGAAAAATGAGCCAATCTACTGACAAAAGTAAATGGAGGAATAAAACCTCAGTCCTTTTTTTTCAAAAATAATTAGATACTAAGGGACCTTTATAGGTTCCAGAAGTAAGCCCCAGTGACCCTGTCCTATTTATTAAGACTGATGAACTCTTGTTAGTGTGTTTACCATTTCCCTCTTGCATTACTGCTATTTTTTCACAAGCTGTCTAGAAGTTTGCAACTTTTATGCTATATATTTTTTTCCATCTGACTTTTATGACTTTTCCCATAAAATTTATTGGCTGGCTGAGTCTCACAAATCCTAAACTACTTAATGGTTCTAGCTTCATTTATTATATGGCCTATATTTTTTCCCCAGACATCTGTGTAGCTATCTTCTGAAATTTACAAAACCTTTGTAAGTAATCCCATAGGCTGACCTGCCCATTACAATCTTTATCAGTGTTTGTTGCTGCTAATTACATCGTGTAAACCTGTGGGAATCTGGCCCTCTCTTAATGAGTTTGGGAAAGTGACTAAAAATTCCTATGTAATTTTAAGGAAAGTTACGTCCTCTATTGTTGTGACTTTGGGACAAAACTTGTGTCCTGCACAGACTTGGTCTGTAGTGCTGCTTGTGTAATTTTCTTCATTAATTTGGAGAGAGTGAAAACAGTATTTGGTACCACTTTGTAACAAAAACAGCTGTGTAATATGGCATAAGTAGGTTATTAGATATGACATAATGAGTGGTATTTCTATCGTGGCATTAGATATCTGTCAGAGCTTTTGTCAGGCAATTTTTTCAGAGGTTGAAATCCTACTTGTCTGTTTTCAATGGGTATCAGTTAAAATGTCCAGAAATCCCACTGCAACCAATCAGTTTTGCTTCCTCTAAATATCCGCCTTTGATTGATGGCTTGTTAAACTGAGTTAGGAAGCCATGGGGAGCTCAACTTACAGCGTACAGACACAATCATAACTTGACACGAAGAGTATTGATTTGCGAGGGTTAAGCAATAAGGCTATACCTAGCTAATCTTCTCATAAGTAGAAATGTATGTAATTGAAGACCTGGAGGCCTTTTTTATTTCTACTTCTTTGAGTCAAGAACATATCATGTAGGCCATGTATATTTTTAAAATCCCCTGCATACATGTATATTTTTAAAGCCTCGTATAAAAAGAAAAAACAGACTAACAAACAAATTATCTTACATGTTTGTGCAAGCACTTGGCCTTGAAAGCATTTGAAATAAGCAGCTGCTTGTGGTGTCATTTTGGAAAAGACACTTTGGTTCCATATGGGGACTGTAATCTAGTCCTAAAAAGGGGCAAAAAATCTGTAAGTCCATTCCTGCTCTCACGTAGCATTGTTGTCAGTAGTCATCTCCCTATTAGGGGTTTTAATAGGTACTTTATTATGTAACATCTGTTACAGTTGATGGTTTCTGTGCTCTGCACTGGAATATTATATAGCTGTTCCAGATTTGTGAAAATATATTCCATTTCAACCCCAAATTATTAGATCAGAATATATAGTGTAAATTATGTATTATACAAATTGTGCCCAATTGCTAAGGTCTGCATTGATTGATAGCCAGGAACTTGAGGACCATGCCTCATAATTTTCCATACAGCTGACCAGATTGCAGCCACTTTTATCTGTGCAGCCTAGTAATGTGATTGCTTGGATCAAAATGGAGTGCTGAATGCCAGGATTTTAATAGACTGCCCTCCATATTAAAGATAAGTGTTGCTTCAGGCCATATTGTAAAATTCTGAGAGTCACAATTGGTCAACAGGCTACTTTGGCAACTTCCCTCTATGTTAAACTAGAAAACTAATTAAGTATTTAAAAGTGAGTAGCTGATTCACAGTTCTAAAGTAGTTTTCCATATCAAGAGTATGAAGGCCTCTGATCTGTCACTAATTCACCACTTGCTTAACTAATAAGGCTGCCTCTTCTTCATCTACTTCTCTCTTCATGCCGTTAAGAATCGTTATGTCAGTTACTTTTTTAATGATATATTTTAAATATCTGAGATTAAAATTAGAGTTTTCCGTGCAATAAAATTGATTGAGTACTTCCTGTCTATCTGTGATTATAATCCTGGTTACGCTTCTGTGTGACAAAGTTGCAGAGATAGGACACAGTTACACAAGATGAGCAAATAATGTAAGCTTTCTTCTGACAATGGAAGAAGTCAGTTGATTGAAACAGAAAAGGGGCTATCTGAGAAACAGAATGAGGAGAACAAGAGTTGCAATTGCATTTAGCCTTGGTACAGAAACTTGGATGTGGTGGACCTAAGAGACTTAACCCAAGAGATAAAAAGCAGTAAGACTGAGTTCTGCATGTGAATCCTGTTGGAGAATTGAGAACAGGCAGTACTATATGGTACTCAATTACACTTAAATAGAATGAGTACTCCAGAGCATATCTCTGCAACAAGTTAGGCCTTGTTTACACGGGCACATTTTGTCACCAAAAACTGCTTTTGGCAACAAAACCCTGAGATCATTAACTATTCAATGTGACTTTTGTTGGGAAAAACACCCAGTTTTAGTGATGATAAAACTTCCAGCCCTACAAGAGACTTCTTTCTTTTTCCCTCCCTTTATTGTCAACAAAGAGCCAGTGTGGACTCTTCAGTTTGTTTTGTCGAGAGAATTGGCTTCTGCTAGTATCCCACAATGCCTACCCTGATGTCTGTGCTCAGTGTTTTGTGATCTCTGCTGCTCTGTTTGGGAAATAAACAAAGAACAAATAATTGGAATGCTCCTGTTCTGCCCTGCTAGGAACATATGCAGGGAAAGGGCTAGAGAGACTGTCATGCTGCTTTGACATTCTTTAATATGGAAAGCTCACAGAGCTACGAGGGAACCTCAGGAAGCACAACTCTGCCTTCCTGCAACACTGCACGGTAGGATGCTTACTCACATTGCTTTGCTCCCTCTGTTGACAGGGTGCTAGTGATGTGGCCATGAAATGTCAACAATGGGAAGCAGAAAAAACAGTTTGACTGATTTTCACTTGGCGACTTTTGCATGTTGATAGTACTTTTGTCACCAAACCTTCCCAGTTTAGACATAGACTTAGTTTATGGATATATATTTTGATCGTGTGATTTACTCAAGCACAGATGGAACCCTTCATGTTTATATCACTGTTTGGTATAACTTGCATTTGTTGTCTCTCTACAAGACATATAATTGTTTGCCTCCATTTCCCTTGGAGCAGATGAGTGCTTGCAGACCTTCTGAACTGTTTGGACAAAAAGAATAATTAGTTTAGTTATAATAGCTGC
Organism: Pelodiscus sinensis; assembly: GCF_052426305.1. NCBI lineage: Eukaryota > Metazoa > Chordata > Testudines > Trionychidae > Pelodiscus > Pelodiscus sinensis. The sequence continues at coordinate 65,434,452 of NC_143057.1, forward strand.
CTCATGCTAATTCACTGGCAGTTCTTGTATACTAATAGTGATGTAATAATTGAAAAGCAGTTCTATAGTATGAATGTAGAGATCTTTAAATATTGTTGATTTGTTATTATGCAGATCTGTCCCCTTTCCTGATTAATTTTTTACTTAAACATTTTTCCTTGTTAATTTCAGTATTTGCAATTCAATTTAATGTATATTATTAAATCATGTGGCTTACCAAAAAGTGGAACTCTGCTACTGGACAGACTGGAAGGTACTACATTAAACTAAGATTTTGGCAGGTGTTTATCAACTGCCAGTCCAGGACCCAAGAGAGAGATGATGATGCCCTGTGAACTTTAATAGGACCCAGGCCTATCATTCCAGATGGCATCAGTGATAAGTTAGCTTGCATTCTTAGCCAACTGTTAATGGGTGGCTGGTGCACAGATATAAGGAAGGATAAAGGACCTATTGTATTACTACAGTGACCAATTAGGAAAGAGCTCCATTAGCTTTAGTGGAAGAAGCATTTGGTAATAGATCTGGAGCAATAAAAATTCCTGTTCTAGCTCTACTAATGTTCTGGAGATTTTTCCAATAACCGTATCTGGTTTTTGCAGCACATGGATTTGGTAATAACTGTACTCACCTTATCTATAAGCCTTACAGTTTTAGTACAACATATGATTATTACTCTTATTAGGAAGCAATCTCAAAGTATCAGGTACTTGTCTATCAAATTGATGTGAAGACTCTCTTCACTGTAATCTGCTATCGTAAGAGATGTGTAGATTTTAAGAAGATATGGTTAAGCGACTTTAGCATATGTAGGAGGTTCAAGACCCTTAGAAAAAAATTAGTGGGAAAGAGAACATTTCATTTCTCATAAGCATGTGAAGAGCAGCCTAAATAACAACTTTTATTAGCAGATGGCTCAAGACTTTATTAACAGCGTTAAGAATATCAAAGAAGTTGCTAACATTTATATTCTACTCTTTACATCAGCTTTATATTTGGTTTGATTAATCAAGTAGCTTTATTTCAGAAGTGGGTATAGTTTAGATAACTGAAGAACTGATGAACCTCACATTACTGATCTATATCTGCTTGTGATTCTACCCCGTTTCCTCCCAGACGAGTTGAACCTTTCTAGTGCAAATAAGCTGCTACACCCTCTCTGCTTGATCTCTATGCTACAGATGTTTCTAATTAACTTTACTGTGACAGGCCAACAGGATACAGTTACACGGGTTGACAGGTCCCAGCGTCCTTGGAGGCACTACCCTGTCACCTGAGCATTCCTTATGCTAACATCCTTTTAGTGAGCTTCCTTAGTGATTACAGCTATCAAGTACCTGTGTGTTTAATATGGCAAGTGTGGATTGATAGCTACTAAGAGTCAACAAAGAATGCAGAGCTTGAGCAGGAGTTCAACTTTATAAATATAAAAGATGCCAGTAGGTCTGCTGTTGATCTTATGGACCTCTGTTTGTATAATACACCAAAAAACAATGTTTAGGTTTTTGTTTTATTCTTAAGGTCTTAATGCGATGTTGGCCCCAGGATATTAGTGAGTAGTGGTCCTTTTATTTGGACCATCTTCTGGTGGTGAAAGATACAAGCTTTCAAGCTACACCATGCTCTCTTTCAGTGCATTCTCAGACATCCGTGTAGGTCAAAATCTTTTCTTTCATTGACAGAAGTTGATCCAATAAAAGATATTCCCTTCTCCACCTTGTCTCTTTAAATGAGATGTATCTGCTAATTTATGTAAACTCAATCTACTGGAAGGACTATGTTCTGGTTACTTTCTCCTATGCTAAACATTAGTGTAAACATCACTGGTGGCACAGCACTGGAGTGTGAGTTGGCATGGGTCAGTGTTCTAATAAATGAATGGTACTACACAATGCTAATACTTTTAATCTACCAGTGTAGGCTAGTTGCACTACACAGCTCAGAAGAATGTCCTGATCTTTAGGGGCAATCACATTGCCTGGCTTTATCCTGAACTTTATATTTTGGGGTGTGTCGCGGGGTGTCCCGCCCCACACAGTTCGGCCTTGGGGTCGGGCCTTTGCCCCCACAGGACTAGTGGTGTAGTCCCCAGCAAACTGCAGGCCCTGAGGCCTAGTCCATAATCACTGCAGGCCCTGAGGCCTAGTCTATGGTAAACTGCAGGCCCTGAGGTTTAGTCCATAATCACTGCACGCACTGAGGCATAGCCCAGGCTCTGGGAGGGTGTGGTAGAGGGGTCCAGGCCTTCCCTCTCCACCGGACCCCAACCCAGGGCCCTATTAGTGGTGGGTGCTTCCCACCACTGGCTTGGTGGGAAGTTCTCCCCGAAATGCACCAAGTCCACCAGTGGGGGGGTTCCCTGCCCTGGGTTGCTTCCTACCCCAGCCTCCGGTCCAGCAGAGACCCCACCTGCAGAAGCGGTGCTGGCATCAGCTATTACGGTGCTATGCTCTACATCTAGGGTTGTGGCGCCTGGGTTGTCCACCGCGGCAGGACGGATTGCTCCTCGGGGTTGACATTGTGGTTGCACTCGGCCTGGGCGGCCTGGGCAGCTCTTGCTCCAGCGTCTGGTTCGGCATCTGGTCTGGCTGTGGCTCCAGAGGTGGGGCAGGCGCTCCTCCCTCCCCAGAGGCCAACTGCAACTGAGCTGTCTCCCTGGCCTTTATACCTGGCCCACAGTTGGAGCATGCCCAGCACTGCTGCGGGGGCCGGACCTGCATAGCCTAGCAGGCCAGCTGGCTTCCCCCTTGGCCAGTGCGGGGCTGGGCCACCCCGTCACAGGGTGTCTCAAAGTATGAGAGAGAAGGTATCTTGGCAGTTCTCAGAAAAAGGGGATATCCTCGAGATTTTATGTGGGCTAGCCATCAGCCATTACCAGACCAAGTGAAGGAGGACACACGCTTCAGTGTCAGGGGGCAGAAGACATGATTTCCAAAAGAGTGTCCAGTTAGTGTTAGGCTTGTATTCAGAATTCCAGAAGCCACTTATTGAATTTCAGTTTGAGAATCTCATTCTCTTAGAGACCTATCACTTGAGAATCAGATTAATTATTTCCTATTGCCCTTTGTGGGATACAGTTATAATTGCATTACTGTAACAGTGTTCACATTAACACTTAATTGTTAATGTCTTCCTAATTTGGAAGAAATCATCACTTCTTCATATTTCATTGCCAGAAAAGGCTATGAAATTAAAAGAAGAGAATTTGAATCCAA